>NC_080466.1:39607500-39917500 GCF_030265055.1 Doryrhamphus excisus
TCATGAATATTGGGATGTGAAAACGAACATCTGCAGAACACGGACACAGTAGAAACATTCTCCTTTTTTTGCCAAGCTATGCCAGTATGAACCACCGAATGAAAACGCTGACTCTCGGTCTGCAGGTGCAGAAAGGAAGGATTCGTGGAGCAATTTCCAGGGAATGGAACCCATAACTCTGTCTGCGGTAGACACGGTACGTACATGAAAAGTCTTTGCATTGGGTTTAGTACTCAGGCTAGTACTCAACGTCAGTCTAAAACAGAGGTCTCAAACTCAATTTACTTGGGGGCCACTGGAGCCCCCAAGTAAATTATAAATATAATAATAACAATAAAACGGCAAATAATAAAAACTTAAGAAACCACATATAGTTGGTGGGTAGACAAATAATTTTTTTCAGATTAAAATGAACAAAGCATTATTAGAGCCCTGTAGACATGACAAAACACGACTATAGTCACATTTATACTCTTTTTATTTACAACATATTGCGCAACTGCAGGGTCTTGAGACACATGCTAACTCGCAAACTAGAGAGCTAGCGACCTAAACGGTAGCCTTCAAGTTATTTCCTTTAAACTTAAATAGCCAAAAACTTACCACTTCCACACGGATAGGGAGGATAACTATTAACAGTTATTTAACCTTTAACATGAACATTAATCAAATGTAATAATTTTTTCTGGGTACATGATACCATACAGCATCCATATCAAAGTCGCGCGGGACACACTAACATTAAACTTTCATATGAAGGCAGGGGCCTCAAACTAGTGTCCTGCGCGCCACATTTGACCCGCAGGCCGCGTGTTTGAGACCCCTTGTCTCAAACAAATAGACAGCTCCATTGCGTAGCGTTACCTTTGGGAGCCAGTGTGTGCTCAAGCTAGTCGCTAGCCTGCTAATTACCAGGTGTCACTACGCCACTAACGTAGTTCTTGGTCATTACAATGTTCATAAGAATAATAAGAACAATGTGCTTCACTGTGGCGTCATTAGGCATATTTTGGGGGAGCTTCAGCCCCCATAAATAATTTGATATTTTTTTATTGTTTTTTTTTACAAAACAAATCTCTGACAAATTTCATATAATAGGGCAAAAGCAGGCTAATAAGCAAGCCAATAAGTTACTGATTACTGATTACTAGTAGTAATCAGAAGAAGAATAATGATGATAGTAATAATAATAGGCAAATTATTCATTCATTCATTTTCTACCGCTTTTCCTCACGAGGGTCGCGAGGGGTGCTGGAGCCTATCCCTAGAGGTGGGGTACACCCTGAACTGGTGGCCAGCCAATCACGGGGCACATATAGACAAACAACCATTCACACTCACATTCATAGTGCTAATTAACCTAGCATGTTTTTGGAAAAAAACAGCGGAGAAAACCCACGCATGCACGGGGAGAACATGCAAACTCCACACAGAGATGGCTGAGGGTGGAATTGAACCCTGGTCTTCTAGCTGTGAGGTCTGCGCTCTAACCACTTGACCGCCATGATAGGCAAAATAATAATATAATAATGATTATTGTACAATTGATCAGTGTCCACTGGACAGAATGGTTGCAGTTTTGCAGTGTAGATTGTGTGTACTTGTGTCAATTTAATGGTAGCCTAAAACTATTGAGTATCTCTACTAAATCTGTCCAAAAGTGAGAAAGTTATATCCCAGTTCTTGTTCGTTATTTGTTTTTTGGATTTGGAGAACCTGCAAACTCCACACAGACATGGCTGAGGGTGGAACTGAACTCGGGTCTCCTAGCTGTGTAGCCTGCACGTGCAGCCCTCATCAGTAATGACTTCAATAAAAATATGGGTGCCAGGTTGCGATCATTGAAGAAGCCATGCTGTACATATGATTAGTCAGCGTAGTTGATGTTTGTAATAATATTACTTTAACCTCTGACCAGACAATGACGCCCTGTATGTGAACCTGAGCATCGGATGTGCCTTGCTGTCCGTCATTGTTCTTGTGATCCTGTCCATAGTCTGTATAATCATGGCAAGGATGTGTAAAGCAGGTAAGCTGATAAAATAAGTGGTATACTGCAGAATATGGGAATGTGTTTATGTGTATGTCGCCCGTGCTTCAGGGAGAGCCGCTGATGCTGCGGCCAGCCAGCGGGAATATCACCTGTCGGTGGAAGAAAGCGGATTACAACTCCGGGCGGATTGCAGCAAGAGCCAACTCCAGGAAATAGTCACCATCTTGTCATAGACGTGAGAAAATGAATGAGTTTTAGATCCGCTGGTCACTACAGCCCTCTTGGTGCGACACGTTGTAAACAGAGCCACATGTGAATTGTGAATAAAGTTTTCTTTTAATTTAACAGTTTTATTATTTGACTTTTTTTCCTCTTTGTGGTTTAAAATACCATTGCCTTGTGGTTAAAACCCAGCAATAAAGGATGCCATCAAAGTTGTAACAATGTTGTGTGTTTTGTATTGTGTTTTAATTTGATATTGTGCTTTTTAAAATGTATACCTGTACACATCACACTGAATGCCGCCCTTCCTCATTCCTCCAGCAGGGGCGCTGTTTTACCCCACTGTGCCAAGCTGGTGATCACATGACCCCTGTCTGCTTCCCACTTGGAAAAGCCCAACTAAACAGCTGACAGGGAGGGAGAGGCGAGAACACCGCACGGCTCCAAGATGCTGGCGCTAATAAACCGGCTTCTAGATTGGTTCAAGTCTCTGTTTTGGAAGGAGGAGATGGAGCTGACGCTAGTCGGTCTCCAGTACTCCGGAAAAACCACATTTGTCAACGTGATCGCTGTAAGTGTCACCTGTAAGCTAGCTAGCTAGTCGGCTAATATCATTAGCGCTAATGACAACGATGACTAAGTGTTTACTTTGCTCTGATTGTTGCGGGTTACACACGTTATTATCTTTACCCCCCCAACCCCCGTCGCCGTTTTGTTACTCAGCAACACTTTATGGTCCTTCCAGTGTGCCTGACCAGAGAGTATTTGAATGAGTTGTAATGGTTAGCATGCTAAAGCTAAAGGCTGCAAACTTCAGATTAAGGCTGTCATCTGCACCAATATTGTTTACAATAACAAGATGTTTACATAGCCGTACTTTTTTTTTTTTTTACTTTAAAACTACATTCCCCCGACTAACCTGATACAACTATGAACCTTGCTAACCACATATGCAGTAAGAAATGTAACATTATATAGATTAATTGGCTGTTTTGCTCTTTCTTTTGCACACATTAAAATGGTACAGACCCTTCATACTAAAAGTAATTGCTTCAGCACTCACAAATGCCACCTAATGCAGGGATGCAGAAGTTAAATTGTCCTTGGCTGTGACCTCTTGCTAGTGAAGCTGCCATGCATGTACTTGCTGGCAATGTTGCAACTTTGCAACACTCTCTGATGAGGAAATCTGGAGCTGTTTTTTTTTGCACAGCACTGGATTTTGTAGCACCAAGACACGCGTTCATAAGGGAAGAAAATCCAAGCATCACTTTGCATTCACATCAGTAAAGCATTTTACTGCTGGACAAGCATGATATTTTCACAAACGGTTGGTGCCGGTAAGATCCACGGCTCTCACCAGCCAGTGCTTTGAGAGTTTTCATGGAGTGGGTGGGTTGCTGTGGGACTTCCTGCAGTCATAAGACCGCTACATTCATTTCCACTTAGCTTTGTCAGGTGACTCTGGCAAGTCATGTGTGCTGGCTCTCCCTCTGTGTGTGTGTGTGTGTGTGTGTAAACAGTAGATGATGTGCTCACAGAGTTTCCATATGAGAGTTTCTAGATTCTGTTTTTCTAAATAATACATTATTTTACTATTCAGATTTATTTTTCTATGATATTCTTATAGCCCAGTATTAAGTTTACATTTTACATGTCAACAATACAATCAATTTATAACCTCTTTAAACTAGGTGTGTCCAAAGTACGGCATGGGGGCCATTTGTGGCCGGCAGCACATTCTTAATATGTAATTCACAACAAAAATAAATATTAATGGAAAAAAACAACAGCAAAGATGGAAAAGTCAGCATAAATTTAAAGGAATATAATTAATATTAAGAGAAAAAAGTTATCATCATTTTACAAGAATTATGTAATATGAGAAAAAATAACATAATTTTAGTAGCATAATGTTTAAAGAAAATTGTTTTTAAGTACACGAATAAATTAAAGAGAAAAAATGTGGCAATTTTACCAGAATAAACTCATAAGACTATGATGCCAAATAATAGCAATAGTTGAAATATGAAAAGAAAAAATATCATTTTTTAAAGTGGTAGTATTATGAGAAACACAATATAGTTGCCATGCTCGGGGGAAAAAGTTCTAATAAGGAAATCGGGTTCTAGAGTTTTGTTACACGCAAACCAACAGGTGGCGCCAAACGACTTCTTGAGCAAGCTAGAGCTTTTCTTCCTGTCTCACACACACACTGAAGTGACTTTGAGAGATGTGGTCGTGACACAGAGACTGTCTGGTGGGGTGGGGGGTGTCTGAAGGTTTGTGAAGTGATGTGAAGTGAAATGTCTTTCTTTCAGTCGGGGCATTTCAGTGAGGACATGATCCCCACCGTTGGATTTAACATGAGGAAGGTGACCAAAGGAAACGTCACCATCAAGGTGTTTTTTTTTCTTGTGTTATTTTGAATCCTCTTGATTTTGCTTGCAAGTGTGTGTTGTTATTATTTTGAAATATCTATCTTTCATTGTGCAGATCTGGGACATCGGCGGTCAGCCCCGATTTCGAAGCATGTGGGAGCGCTACTGTCGGGGGGTTAATGCCATTGTGTAAGTACTCCACTTACTCCACTGTCAGAGCTGAATTAGTCAGCAACCTTTAGCTTCAGAAGAGCCAATGGAGCCCATTTACACCAAATTATGTACTTTGCATCTGGTTAAAAAGCAAAGCACACATGATGTTTTTGCTGCTTATTGCGCTGTGCTGCAACTGTGATGATGTCACACCTCCCCACCTTTGACAGTTTGCAGTGAAAACGCAAGCCGGGTTAGGGTGAACATTTCCACATGGAAGCCCAAGGACCCGCATTAAACCATGGCCCCTCTGTGCTGTTTCGTTTCAGGTACATGGTGGACGCCGCAGATCGAGACAAAGTGGAGGCGTCGAGAAATGAGCTTCACAATTTATTAGACAAACCTCAGTTGCAAGGAATTCCCGTGAGTGACCTTTTTTTACGTCTGACTGTGTACTCCCACCAGTGGCATACGGTATATTCATCACCTATTCCGTATTTGTAGGTGTTGGTGCTGGGAAACAAAAGAGACCTCCCCACTGCTTTAGATGAAAAGCAGCTCATTGAGAAAATGTAAGTACGTACATATGACTTGGAAATGCAGGAAGTGAGTTTTTGTTTGTTATGGGTTATGGCCCCAACAGTAGCCATGTTGTTGTTAGGATTCTTATGCTGTTGTTACTGTTGTGAGATGAGTTAAGCCTACAATGGCAATCATGGTTTATGTTCTGGCGACACCTAGTGGCTGATGTAGACTACTACATTCACAAGTAGAATTGATTTCTTCATTTAGACCAGGGGTGCTCACACTTTTTCAGCATGCGAGCTACTTTTAAAATGACCGAGTCAAAATGATCTACCCACTACAAAAATGCAAAACATCTATTTATTTTCAAATGTATTGAGGATTATTTGTACGTACAATGTATGTTGATGTACCTTACATAACCAAATGAGCCAATATTGCAAAACACACATAATTAACTATTAACATTTTTTGTAATTACTTTGATGACTTGCAGTGAATTGTACCAGCCAGGGATGCATAGTCCGGACAGTAGCTGCTGATAGCCAGCCTCAAGCACACTTCCAAATGTTTATGAGTCATGGATAATATCCGTATAATATTCCATATCCGTATGGAAGTGATATGTTTTTTGCCTTTTTACTTGGTCCAGCTCCTTCACTCATTTTAGTGACCATAAAGTTTAGCGAGGGCTTTAAAATCTCGCAATTCGCCGACTAGCTTAGCACTTTGCATCGTTGTTTACGCATGAGCGGTGACCTAAAGGTCAAAATTCAGTTGTCATCTGATTGGTTGTCCTGTATGTCAATCAAGTAACGGGGATGGATGATAGGCTGACATCGTAAGTTCTGCTGCACTTAGAGACGTTGTTTGATTTGATTGGTCGCCCGAAGGGCAACATTCTGTTGTCATCTGAATGGCTGCCCTGTATATCAATCAAGTGACGGCATTGATGCTGGGATGATATTTTTTTAATGTCACGCCGCGATCGACCAGCGATCGACCAGTACCACCTCCGCGATCGACCGGTAGCTCGCGATCGACTTAATGAGCACCCCTGATTTAGACATCTTTTTATTGCTTGAATATGCTTTTTAAACTGATAATAGGCTATATTCAACCACAAAGCAGCAATCATTTACTATTTTTTAAACTGATACGACTGTCTAGCTAATTAAATGGTGTGAATAATGCATTAGCTCTCTCTGCTGCCAAGCACGAGAAGTGATTTAGACCTACAATGGCAATCATAGTTGACGTTCTGGCGACACCTAGTGGCCGATGTAGACTACTACATTCACAAGTAGCATTAATTTCTTCATTTAGACATCTTTTTATTGCTTAAATATGCTTTTTAAACTGATAATAGGCAATATTCAACCACAAAGCAGCAATCATTTACTAATTTTTTAAACTGATACGACTGTCTAGCTAATTAAATGGTGTGAATAATGCATTGGCTCTCTGCTGTCAAGCACTAGAAGTGATTTGTGGTTTTAATCAAGCCTCTATCATCCGCTGCCATAAAATATTGACTGATGTTGCTGTCCATCCCTTTGTGTGAACATTTTCCTTTATAGGAATCTGGCAGCGATTCAAGACAGAGAGATATGCTGCTACTCCATTTCTTGCAAAGAAAAGGACAACATTGGTGAGTCGGAGTTGCCTTTAAACCATCATCCACAATCCTTATGTGACACATGAACATGACCGTGCCCCCCCCCCCCCCAGATATCACTCTTCAGTGGCTGATTCAGCACTCAAAGACGCGGAGGAGCTGAAAACGAGGGAGCGGATGCCAGTTGTTTGCCATGTAACCGTCACGCTACATCAGACGTGTCCTTAACACGCACGCGATGCACTCTTCGCCTTTCTTTTGTTCCTCCCCACCCTGTGATTTACCCACAAACTCTTCTGGGAATGCACTACCCAAAATGTCATTCTGATACCAAACCAATGAGATGTCATTGTAAAGTTGTACTATAGCTTTTGAACCTCTGTATGAACTGATGAAGCTTGGGATGCTAGGTCAGGCTAATGACGCATTGTTTCAGTCCAACTATGTATATTGTTTTAGTTTGTAATTCTGCAGCTAAACAGGTGTGTACAAATACCGAGCTCGTATGATTTTTTTTTTTTTTTTACAGTACAGCGGTGTATGAATATGTGATTCTATTTAAGGTCTGAATGATCAAACAGGAAGTAGCCTCCATGATCCTTCGTGCTGCCTCCCATTGCTGTGAGAGTAGCAGAATTTAAAGTGCCTTGTGCAATGTGTCTCCTCTCTGAAGCAACATGCGGCATGCTTGGTGTGCCTATCTGGGACGGGAAAAGACGCCAATCACTTCACTTGATTCAAATAAAGGCTTGCTTTTTAATATATGAGCTTTCCTTTTGTCATGGAAAAAGTGCTTGGCACGCCTTACAGTAAGTAAGCAGAAGCGGGTTCGAATCGCTGTGGAGTATGTTTTCCCTATGACATCAATTTCTGTGAGCTTAATTCATGCATGTTAGTAATTAATTCCATTAGAATTAGTCACCACATAACTCTTAATCTTAAATGTTATGCTTCTAAACTGCATGTACTTGACTCTCATTAAAGGCAAAGGTAATACGGTGACTTTCTGAGCAGGCCCGCAGTTGGCGGCTTCCTATTGGCTGACGCGTTGAACACGTCAGCAGTACAGCCGAAACCTCTGAGTGATTGACAGCCGTTTGTCCAATCAGTGATTGAACACATTCCCCATCGCTGTGACGTATATGTACGAAAGCCAATCACAGGCCACAATCTCGGGAGGGGCCGGTTTGTTGACAGGAAGTGTAAAAACAGAAGCAGCACAACCTTCTCAGCGAAGAGTTGATCCCGATAGTAAGTCTTCTCTGTCGGTGTGTGGACACAAAGTATGCGTTTTAAGTCCGAGCCACGGCAAAGATGCAATGGCGGTCACTAGTAGTCGGCCTGGTGGTGCTGCGGCTGTCTGTTAGCTTTGTGCTCTGGCTCGCCGTCGGACTGGAACAGAGCGATAGCTTGGACGTCAATCGCCCGAAAGCAGAGCGCCTGTCCGGGGATGAGGGGACCACCGGCAACACGTGTGCAAGGGTCGAAGGAGAGCTCCCCAAAATATCCTACCTGAGCTTCTTTGACGGCCACAAGGACGACTACGTCAGGAGATACAGCTCCTTCTCGGGAGCGCTGAAAGAAGCAATGAAGGAAAAGGCCAAAGGCATGTTCTACTTCGGTTATGATAATTACATGAAATATGCTTTCCCCAAGGACGAGCTCAACCCCATTGACTGCGAAGGGAGAGGTCCGGACGTTCAGAACCCGTGAGTGCTTTAATAAATGTGTAACTACAACTTCTATCTAAACAACAAACCACCAAGTACTGCTTCCAGAGAAGCGAAAGTGTAACCGCAACAATCTTACAAAATGTTGAAAGGTGGAAAAATGAAGTCTGTAAAGCAGCTGTCTTCGGGCGAGAGGCGGGGGTACACCCTGGACTGGTGGCCAGCCAATCACAGGGCACATATAGACAAACAACCATTCACACTCACATTCATACCTATGGACAATTTGGAGTCGCTAATTAACCTAGCATGTTTTTGGAATGTGGGAGGAAACCGGAGTACCCGGAGAAAAGCCACACATGCACGGGGAGAACATGCAAACTCCACACAGAAATGGCCGAGGGTGGAATTGAACTTGGGTCTCCTAGCTGTGAGGTCTGCACGCTAACCACTTGTCTACCATGCAGCCCAAAATGTCTCATATGTTCTCTGTATTCATTCATTCATTCATTCATTTTGTACCGCTTATCCTCACGAGAATCGCGAGGGGTGCTGGAGCCTATCCCGAGAGGCGGGGTACACCCTGGACTGGTGTCCAGCCAATCACAGGGCACATATAGACAAACAACCATTCACACTCACATTCATACCTATGGACAATTTGGAGTCGCTAATTAACCTAGCATGTTTTTGGAATGTGGGAGGAAACCGGAGTACCCGGAGAAAACCCACGCATGCACGGGGAGAACATGCAAACTCCACACAGAGATGGCCGAGGGTGGAATTGAACTCGGGTCTCCTCGTTGCGCACTAACCAATTTAGCTTTTAATTCTTGCTCGTCCTTTTCTGCTTTGTTGTCCAACTTTTTCCATGTGACTTTCAGATCAAACGTGAACATAAATGACGTCCTGGGGAACTACTCTCTAACGCTCATCGACTCCTTAGACACCCTAGTGGTAAGTCCTAAACGTGCACGCTCCAAAGGCTCCAGGACCTTCAGTGACGCTTTACCACTGCCAGATATCATTTCTTCGTAGGTGCTCGGCAACGTGACGGAGTTCCAGAGTGCTGTCAAACTGGTGATTGACACCGTGTCTTTTGACAAGGACTCCACTGTGCAGGTGTTTGAGGCAAACATCAGGTAAAGGGGCCAAACATACATTTTTGAAACCATGAAAAACCATGAAACCACAGGATTTGTCGATTCATTCATTCATTCATTTTCTACCGCTTTTCCTCACGAGGGTCGCGGGCGGGGGGAGGGGAGGGGTTGGTTGGGGTGCTGGAGCCTATCCCAGCTGTCTTCGGGCGAGAGGCAGGGTACACCCTGAACTGGTGGCCAGCCAATCACAGGGCACATATAGACAAACAACCATTCACACTCACATTCATACCTATGGACAATTTGGAGTCGCTAATTAACCTAGCATGTTTTTGGAATGTGGGAGGAAACCGGAGTACCCGGTAAACCCAGTAAACCCACACACGCACGAGGAGAACATGCAAACTCCACACAGAGATGGCACAGTGTGGAATTGAACTCGGGTACCTGAGCTGTGAGTCCTGCGTGCTAACCACTTGATCACCGTGCAGCCCAATCAAACATCCAAACAATTTGGAGTCGCCAATTAACCTAGCATGTTTTTGGAATGTGGGAGGAAACCGGAGTGGATTTGTTGATATATTTTTGAAAACCAAAGTGGCGAGAGAGTACTGTGTACACTTAGTAGTACTTAGTAGTACTTAGTAGTACTTCGTAGTACGTGTTATGTCATTGCTCTTCGCCTCCAAGTCTCATCAGTGGCAATGGTGACTGTTGTTGTTGGTGTTTGATGAAGGATCTTAGGAAGCCTCATCTCGGCTCACATTCTGCTCACGGACACCAAGCATCCGTTCGGGCGGGTGGGCTACGAGGGCTACGACAACCAGCTCCTTGATTTGGCGCAGGATTTGGCCGTGCGGCTGCTGCCGGCCTTCGAGAACACCAGCACCGGCATCCCTTACCCCAGGGTGCGTTGCATTGAGTCTTGCTTTCGGACTGGTTCGCATCCGAAGCTCCGCTGATGTATTCTGTATTTTTCTTCTTGAAGGTAAACCTAAAGACCGGAGTCCCGTCCGGGAGCATCAACGAGACTTGCACCGCAGGAGCTGGGTCTCTGCTTGTGGAGTTTGGAATCCTGAGCCGCTTGACTGGAGATTTCACCTTCGAGTCGGTCGCTCGGCGAGCTGTCAGGTCGCTTTGGAAGCTGAGGAGCAACCACACGGGACTCCTGGGTAAAAAGCATTTTGTCCATCATCTTCTCTGTGCCTTCTAAAGATATAAAAAACAAGTGAAAAGAGGCCGCTAAGAAGGCCGGTAATGGGACACACCTATCCAAACTCCAAAAAACACCAACAAACCTCCATTTTGTTCCATCATGTGAAGTTTAGAGACATCCCACCCAGTTGGGTGGTTGGACTCTAAGAGACAGGGGGAGCTCCTCATGGAGAGGAGCCAGTGGAGGTGGCTCGGGCATGACTCTAGTCCGGACGCCTCCCTGGTAGAACACCCCGGGGCAGACCAAGGCCTGGGAACGCCTTGGTGTCCTCCCGGTGGAATTGAAGGAGGTGACCAGGGACCAGGAAGTCTGGTCTTCCTGACCCAAATTTTTGAGCGGGATTGTACAGCCGCCCTCAGTGTTTTTTTTTGTTTTTTTTTCCCATCAGGCAACATCGTGAACATCCAAACCGGCCAGTGGGTGGGCCAGCAGAGCGGGCTCGGCGCCGGCATGGACTCCTTCTACGAGTATCTTCTCAAGTCGTACATCCTCTTCGGAGAGAAGGACGACTACGTGATGTTCCAGGCGGCCTACGCCAGCATACAGAACCACCTGAGAAGAGGGTCGGTACACCTGCCGCCCCCAACCCCACACCCCACACGAGCACCCACCCACAACTTCAACTTTGTTGATGTTTCAGACGGGAGTCATGCAACGAAGGAGAAGGCGACCCGCCCATGTACGTCAACGTGAACATGATGAGCGGCGAGATCATGAACACTTGGATAGATTCCCTCCAGGCTTTCTTTCCTGGGCTGCAGGTCAGCATGAGCGCCCGATCCGTCTTCAAACGCTCCCTTCATCACTTCCGTCTTTTCTCTTTGAAGGTCTTAAACGGCGACGTGGAAAATGCCATTTGCCTCCACGCCTTCTACTACGCCATCTGGAAGCGCTTCGGAGCGCTCCCAGAGAGGTACAACTGGCAGCGGAAGGCACCCGATGTCCTTTTTTACCCGCTCAGACCCGAGCTGGCCGAGTCCACCTATCTGCTCTACCAGGTACTGCAGTCATTTCTCCACGTCTTCATTAATACATCACCACATTCATTTTCTACCACTTATCCTCACGAGGGTCACAGGGGTGCTGGAGCCTATCCCAGCTGTCTTCAGGCGAGAGGCGGGGTACACCCTGGACTGGTGGCCAGCCAATCACAGGGCACATATAGGCAAACAACCATTCACACTCACATTCATACCTATGGACAATTTGGAGTCGCCAATTGGGAGGAAACCGGAGTACCCGGAAAAAAAAAACCCACACATGCATGGGGAGAACATGCAAACTCCACACAGAGATGGCCCAGTGTGGAATTGAACTCGGGTCTCCGAGCTGCGAGGCCTGTGTGCTAACCACTCGTACACCGTGCAGCCCAATCATAAAATCACATCCAATATTCCCATCCATCCATTTTCTATGCCACGTGGTACACCCTGGCGGGGTACACCCTTGACTGGTTGCCAGCCAATCACAGGGCACATATAGACAAACAACCATTCACACTCACATTCATACCTATGGACAATTTGGAGTCGCTAATTAACCTAGCATGTTTTTGGAATGTGGGAGGAAACCGGAGTACCCGGAAAAAACCCACGCATGCACGGGGAGAACATGCAAACTCCACACAGACATGGAATTGAACTCGGGTCTCCTAGCCGTGAGGCCTGCATGCTAACCACTCTTCCACCATGCAGACTGAATTTCCCTTTAGTTCAACTTGACATTATAGTTGTATAATATGTTACAGTAAAGTGTATCATATTTCATGCCTACTGTTTATGTGTGTGGGGGGGGGGTTAGAGTATAAAAGTACCCCCCCCCCTTCATACGATGACTCATCCTTGCGGCAGGCAACCAAGAATCCTTTCTACCTGCACGTGGGGATGGATATAATCCAGAGCCTGGAAAGGAACACCAAAGTCAGGTAGACGTGTTTTTCCAGTCATTCGTGTTCCCGTCCTTCTGGTGTTGACGCCAACGGTTCATGTTGCCAGATGCGGCTACGCCACCCTCCATCACGTGGTGCACAAATCCAAAGAGGACCGCATGGAGAGCTTCTTCCTCAGCGAGACCTGCAAGTACCTTTTCCTGGTAGGAGCCGCACCGCCGCATGTCACGTGGGGGAAACAGGGGGTGGGGGTCACGCCGCTTTGACTTCTCGTTGCTCCCCACAGCTCTTCGACGAGGACAACCCGCTCCACAAATGGAGCAGCAAGTACATCTTCACCACAGAGGGACACCTGATGCCCGTGGACAAGCGCTTCCGGGAGAAGGGATGGCGGGGCGGGGGTTCGTATGAAAACGAAAAAGCACCCGTGGAGATGCAGACCGAGCAGGAGCCGCCCGCCCGAAACACCAGCAACGTAAGGACATGAGTATTTGGAATAATAACGACTTCCTTGACATTTCCAAGCTGACACGTCCATGCTGGAGCCTATCCCAGCTGACTGTAGTCACATCTCATTTCTTTTTATAGTGTTTGTATCATTAAAATAAACATTCTGCTAAAATATAATAAAAAAATAAATGTTAATAAAGACCAAATAAATAAATACAAAAAATTATCAACTTTTTAGTAATTAATTATTAAAATAAACTGCATTATTTTAATAATTAATTAGTCAAAAAATACCTACGGACAATTAATTTATTTTGATACATTTTATAAATAAAGATTAAAAATCTACTTTTACAGATTTAATATAATAAAAAATAAATGTTAATGAAGACCAAATAAATAAATACAAATAATTATCAACTTTTTAATAATTATTAAAATAAACTACATTATTTTAATAATTAATTAAATTAATTTATTTATTTTTATACATTTTAAAAATCAAGATTAAAAATCTACTTTTACAGATTTTTTTGGAACGAGTAAAACATTAAATATAATTTGAAATGTGTATTTGATCAATGTTTATTTGTTACTTTTTTTAACACATCCGGTATATCCGGACTTCCTGTCAAATGGCGAGGGCGTCTCCCTCCCATCTTCATTGAAATGTCTGCAGGAAAAAAAAAAAATCACGTGAAAACTCTTCCCAAGACCACGTGACCTTGACGGCATGATGGAAGACAAAGATGAAAGAATTTTTTTTGTTTTGTTTTGCTGACAGTGCATCAGGATCCCCGAGGCACGGCGCTACACCCTGCCCCTGAAGAGCGTCTACATGAGGCAGATCGATCACATGGTCGGACTGCTCTGATGCGGATCACTGAGGATCCGGAAGGAGTTAAGATACATGGACCATTTATTTCACTGGCTGAGATTGTTATGTTGTTATGCTGTGTGTGTGTGTGTGTGTGTGTGTGTGGGAGAGAGTAAATGAGGATAACCACGTGGTCCCGTATGTGAACTGATCTGGTGTGGCGTTTAGTGCCTTGGACTTTTATGATAAGGACACTTTGCACTCTATGTCACTTGGAAAGCCTGCCTGCGTGTGTGTATACATGCATGTATACATGTGTGTTTACATGCATGTATACATGCATGTATACATGTGTTTACATGCATGTATACATGTTTTTACATATGTTTACATGCATGTAAACATGTTTTTACATGCGTTTTTACATGTGTGTATACACGCGTGTTTAGGCACATCCAGCAGCCAACACATAGCTTGTCATAGAAGAGAAGAGAGTGGCCACTCCCGCTCTTTTTAAAGTGCCTTTTTTTAAAAAAAAGCATCATTTCAATATTGTTACAGTCCGTCCTTATGTACACGCTCATTCCTCCATGTTTTTTTCCCCCCATATGACTGAATGGACTGATGATGTATTTTATTTTGACGCGATTGCACATCTTCTGCTAATCATCTCAGGGTTTAAAGCAACAGGAAGTGATGTTTAGTATAGTCAGTCGTTGCCTACAATGTCTTTCTTAATGGCTCAGCTGTGTGTTGAGGATTAAAAGTCTCTTCACACTTAATAACTGGCTTTCTTCAGATGTTTGCTCATACGTGGGTTTCTATCTGGATCCCGATTTGGTCCAGTTCTGAGTTCACAAAGCTTGTCGGTCAATTGTCAATGCCTCTACTGTTACAGTGTCGCCGCCGTGGGACTCACACGTACACAGCAATGAGTTGAATGCTGCCCTCTACTGATTTGGAAGTGTATTACATGCTTACGCCACAAATGCACTTTCTTTTGCTGAACAGGCGAAATTGGATCATTTCCTACGGTACACCAGGAAGTAGACTCATTGTCTACTTGGGTTACTTCAATGGAGCTTACATTGTATTATCATTAAGATACAGCGCCTTCATCCACAGAATTATTTTATTCTTATTTTGATTTTTTTTTAAATAGATACAAAGTTTAAAATAATATTTAAAAATAAATAAAAATAATTAGATTTAATGTCATTAATTTGTTATATTTTTATATTTTTATATATGTCTCAGTTCCAAAAGTGTGCACATTTGGAAACAGGCTTGTGTTGGATGATGCATTCATTCATTTTCTACTGCTTTTCCTCATAAGGGTCGCGGGGGTGCTGGAGCCTATCCCACCACAAACAACCATTCACACTCACATTCATACCTATGGACAATTTGGAGTCGGCAATTGGGAGGAAACCGGAGTACCGGGAGAAAACCCACGCATGCACAGGGAGAACATGCAAACTCCACACAGAGATGGCCCGGTGTGGAATTGAACTCGGGTCTCCAAGCTGTGAGGCCTGCGTGCTAACCACTCAACCACCGTGCAGCCCAATCACAAAATCACATCCAATATTCCCATCCATCCATTTTCTATGCCGCTTATCCTCACTAGGGTCACACAAGTATGCTGGAGCCTATCCCAGCTGTCTTGGGGCGAGAGGCGGGGTACACCCTGGACTGGTGGCCAGCCAATCACAGGGCACATATAGACAAAAACCTATGGACAATTTGGAGTCGTCAATTAACCTAGCATGTTTTTGGAATGTGGGAGGAAACCGGAGTACCCGGAGAAAACCCAACCATGCACGGGGAGAACATGCAAACTCCACACAGAGATGGCCGAGGGTGGAATTGAACCCTGGTCTCCTAGCTGTGAGGTTTGCACGCTAACCACTATACCACCGTGCCTTGCAATGATGCAATGAAGCGTTGATGAAAAGCGATAAAGGAGCAGTGCTGTGTTGTCTAGAGAAGCTTTAATGGTTGACTGTAGACTTGACGTCGCACAGGACGGCAGGACGGTGAAGGACAGTCCTATCGTCTAAGAGCGTGCAGACGGCGTACGTTACGAAGCCGGGATGAGCTGGAGGTCAGCCCACCAGAAGTGCGTCTGCAGGCGGTGAGGTCGGCACGTTCCTAGCTGGACTACAAAACAAAACAAAACAAAAACTCGTGTGTGACCTGTGCTGTGTTTAGTCTCTGTTGACCCTTGACCCCTTGTACTTCAGGGTCAACATGTTGCAAATGATTGATGGGTGTCCTCGCTACATTGGGGGTGGGAAAAATCACCAAAAAACCCTGCAAAGAAGACAGGAAAGCACACTGATCATGTTCAACATCTTAGTAGAACATGTGTGATGATAACCATAGAGCAGCATAGAGGTGGCGACACGCCTGTCACATGACTACAAAAGCCAAGTTTGAGGTTTTTCCTGAGTTAAACTTCTTTTTACGCTTTTAAGGATGTTATAAAACGCCATCAAGAATTGCCTGTATGCTTTACAAATGGTCCATGCGGCCAGGGTTTGACCCTGGAACGGATGAATGATGCGACTCACATGCGGGCGCCTTCAGAAGAGGCCGCAGTCTTTGAGGTTTTCTTTAATGATGATGTCGGTGACGGCGTCAAACACAAACTTGACGTTCTCGGTGTCGGTGGCGCAGGTCATGTGGGAGTAGATCTCCTTCACGTCTCGCCGCATGTTGAGGTCCAAGAACTGGACCTTGATGTAGTTCCCCGCGTCCTCGTAGGTGTTGGGGCCTGGAGGAGGGCGGAGGGAGGAAGAAAAGCGCATCAGCACATGCGGGCACGGAGGAGAGGATGAGAGAGAGAAGGAGAGGAGGAGGTACCATCGTAATCAGGGAAGCACATGCTCAGGTGAGCCTTCTTGATCTTCTCCACAAAGACGTCCTTCTTGTTGAGGAAGAGGACGATGGAGGTGGTGGCGAAGTAGCGATGGTTGCAGATGCTGTTGAACAAGTGCAGACTCTCGTGCATTCGGTTCTGAAAGACCACAGAGATTGCTTTTGCCTCATGGCGGAACGCACACAAAAGCGCTGGCATGGCAACACTTGCTTTTTCTTTGGCTTTTCTGATTTTTTTGTTAAAAGTAAAAAAATAATAATTAAATGCCCGAAAATAAATGGATAAAATGAGTCCAATTATTTAGAGTGGTTATTTAGTGTGCTACTTTAAAAAAAATATTTTGTTTACAATTTATTTAATTTATAATTAAATATTATTATATTAAAGATATATTAAATATGTTAATTCATATATTTATGTTTTTTAATAAAGATATGCTGTAATGATATAATACAAATAATATTACAGCATATAATACAAATGCAAAAATAATGTTATAATTTTTTATAATTAATTTATAAGTAAATATTATTATATTAAATATATTTAATTTATATATTTTTTAATAAAACGATATGCTGTAATGATATAATACATATAATATTACAGCATATAATACAAATGCAAAAATAATGTAATATTTTTTATAATTAATTTATAAGTAAATATTATTATATTAAATATATTTAATTTATATATTTTAAAATAAAAAGATATGCTGTAATGATATAATATAAATAATATTACAGCATATAATACAAATGCAAAAATAATGTAATAATTTTTAATAATAAATTTATAAGTAAATATTATTATATTAAATATCTTTAATTTACATTTTTTTAAATAAAACGATATGCTGTAATGATATAATACATATATTACAGCATATAATACAAATGCAAAAATAATGTAATATTTTTTATAATTAATTTATAAGTAAATATTATTATATTAAATATATTTAATTTACATTTTATTTAATAAAAAGATATGCTGCAATGATATAATATAAATAATATTACAGCATATAATACAAATGCAAAAATAATGTAATAATTTTTTATAATAAATTCATAAGTAAATATTATTATATTAAATATATTTAATTTACATTTTTTTTAAATAAAAAGATATGCTGTAATGATATAATACAAATAATATTAAAGCATAAAATACAAATGCAAAAGTACTACCCAAAAATGTGCAAGAAGGGGATGGCAACAAAGAAAAGCGATGCTAACCATAGAAGTTAGCATAGCTGCTGCTCTTACAATATGTCAGCAGTAGCGCTAACACAATAAGCTACAACAAGGTACTGTTTTGTCGGAATTTGATTGGCCGCATGAGCCTTCCTGTGCAAAAGCCCCGCCCGTTCCGCCCGCCTCGTACCACTTCGTCATCCTCCACCAGCACCATGTCGTAAGCACTCAAGGCGGCGATGAAGATGATGCATGTCACGCCCTCGAAGCAGTGGATCCACTTCTTTCTCTCCGACCTCTGACCCCCCACGTCGAACATCCTGCACGGAAACCAGACGTCAGAAGCGGCGCCAGCAAGCGGCCGACGAGTCGTCACCTGAAGTTGAGGTCCTTGAAGGAGAACTGCGTCTCGATGATGCCGGTGGTCTTTACTCGGGAACGCAGGACGTCCTGTTCGGTGGGGACGTAACCCGGCAGGATGAGACGCTCCAGGTCGTTCAGGTAGCTGAGACCAGAAGACAACACTCAGGGGAACGTTCTTCACCGCGCTCCTCCGCCCGTGGAAGCGTGCTTACTATCCGGCCGAGTCGTTGAGCTGGTACTCGGAGGCCCGGTCGAAACACGCCTGGATGCCAGAGTCCTTCCAGAGACGCAGGATGATGTCGGACAGCTCCTTGGGCATGGTGCCCTCCTCGATGGTGTCCGCCAGGTGCATCAGCTTCCTGGCGTCATCCTGTGGACATCATCGACACGTTAGCCCCGCCCCACGTGTGTGCGTGCCTGCGTGTGCATTACCTGCTGATCCGGGTGTCCGTAGTTGATGCTGAGCGTGGTCATGGCCTTCACGATGGCCATGATGGACTGCAGGGTGTTGCTGTAGATGATGGTGATGAACTCCAAGCATTCTTCTAGCGAGTAGCCGTCCTTGTGGATAATTCTAAGACAATCAAAATACACAATGTTAATGAAAATTAAATAATAATGATGTAATAATATCATTAAAATATATATAAAATATTGTAATTAAAATGTGCAATATTGACTGAACTGAATATTAGTAATACTATAATATATATAATAATATAATAATAGTGAACTACACAAATTGCACATCATACATTGTGGGCGGGACTTGTGCACGGGAAGGCTCATGCAGCCAATCACATTCCGACAAAAAGTACCTCGTTGTAGCTCATAAAACAATAATATTACTGAATTTAAACATAGTTAAATCAACTTTTAAACCTATACAAGTGACTGGATGTAAAAAAAAAACAGTTCTTACTTCATCTGTTTGACAATTGTGCTTTTTCCTGATTCGCCAGCACCTAAAATACCAAAGAGAAATGGAAAAAAGACGATGAAAACATGTCTGACATTCATCTATATGCTTCTTTGGAAGTTCTAATGATGACCTACTTTGCTATCAGCGCCAGACATAAGAATATCCCATCATGGAATTAAGGCTGTCACAAATAGCAGGATAACGACGGCAACTCGTTTCTTTCATGAATGAGATCCATAACCGCCATTTTGCTTCAAATATACGTGAAAATTGTTAGCTTAATTGACGCATGCGCATCATGTCGAGCCACGTCTCTGTAATGACGGCAGAAGAAGGAGCAGTGTAGCGTCTCCACACGGTCACTAAGAGTTTGATACTCTTTAATGACTTTATTCTGACCTGAAAACATCAATAATAGTGTCATTCCAACACCATGTTTGCATCTAATACTCACAAACCCCTTCCGAGTCCTTGTAGGAATGACACTTCCGCATTGGCACGAGACCACCGCGAGAGGCATTCATGGACACTTCGAAAATCACCAAATCGTTTTTTATTATACATACATTCATTCATTCATTTACTACTTATCCTCATGAGGGTCGCGGGGGGTGCTGGAGCCTATCCCAGCTGTCTTCAGGCGAGAGGCGGGGTACACCCTGGACTGGTGGCCAGCCAATCACAGACATAGACAAACAACCATTCACACTCACATTCATACCTATGGATAATTTGGAGTATTATGCTACATGTGTGGTCTAAATGAACAGAAAAAAACAGGACCTGAATCACTCACTAACGAACACTTACAGGGAAGTACAATTTGCTGCATTTAAGTCTGCTCGGAAATTCCAGCAAATACATACATGTACACTTAAAACATGCAAATTCTACTTAAACAATGTAGTGTCTTTGAACACATTTATTAAACTATAAGTGATTCTACATTTGAATAATTTAATTTATATTTTCCTGCCTTCCTTGTAGTTAAACATGAATATATGAAGTTGCGCTACAAAACTAATTATAAATGGACCAAAACACATAAATACATTTAATTTTGTTCATGTTAACACAATTTTATTTCAATAATTGAACACACAAAAATAAATTTTATGAAAACATCTATTGTATGTCATTTATTGGAGAGAAATTATAATGTTAGGAAAGGACAGTAGTGTTTTGTTATCATTGTTAATTATTTCAATTATTACCAATGCATTTCTAATAGCGATTTTTGTACATGATGATATTGATTGAGACCGTTTTCCTGTTTGCTCAGGCCACAGTCAGCAGTAAATATTTCATATTCATATATTTCATATTTTTGAAGGTACTGTACATATGAATGTGACTTTTACCCAAGAGCAGCAGCTTGACGGTTCTGGCGTCTTTGTCAGCATCCTCCTTCAGCTTCTTCTCCAGCTCTCTGGAGCGCTTCTCCTCGGCGCTGGCTCCAGCCCCCATCCCAGCTTGTCCCGCTTTGGGCCCCTCGTCGCCTGAGTGGTCAGAAGAAGGTCCTGCAGCCGACGGCCTCCCCGCGTATGAAGCGCCTGCGGAGAAGATTGCTGGTATTTTCCTGACTTAGGAGAGGATTTCGGGGCGTCCTCCGCCCGTCTGACCGGGGATGACCAATGAGGCGCAAGGACAGGAGTGTTTGGGGGCAGGAGGGTCTACACCAGCGTGGACTTGGCTGATCTAACCTTTAGGGAAACTTTGCTGTGCTCAGCGGAAGATGAAGATGGGCTCAAGTACTTATCTCCAAGCTACTGCTAACCCAAACAGACCTTGCCTTGGTCTTCATACGGAGAACATTATTGGACAGCATCTTCATGCGCATCAGATCGTCAGCACAACATCAGGGAGCCGATGGGGTCTGGAAAAATAAGTTAAATTTTACAGTCAGTCAATAAAGTTGGAGTACTTGCTTGTCTATTCCACACAGAAGTACTTAAAGAGCTTTGCAGTTTCACCCACAGATCTCATTGACCTTAATCTCAACACGGGTAAGCATTCTAATCTACTCACTCTCAATTATGTGCTGCTGCTTGAGTGTGTGTGTGTGTGTGTGTGTGAGACCAGGAGACCTCACTTCCATCCTCACACATGATGTTGTAGAAACCTCAAGAAAACACTCGCTTCCAAGCTTAATCCTAATTTCAAACCTTGAACCGTTGTATTTACACAGTATGTAACCTTTAGGATCCAATTCTAAACTCTCATGTAAACCCTAAATGGAAAAAAACTCATTCTTATTTGGGAACCTAATCATAATATGAAAAATATATTTAAAAAAAATTAGACAGCAATTTGAAAAACCTAATCCTAATTTCAGTCCCTATTTTGCATCCCAATTTGAATTGATTAACCAACCTAAACTGAAATAAACAAAGCTAAAATAAGCTAATGTAACCCGGACAAATGGTAAAATAAAGTTTAAAGAAATTATTCTGTTGTTCTTATAAAATATAAACTTTCATTTATTAGTCAGCAACATTGACGGGGAAGAAAGTCAACGTCATTATCATCATCATCATCATCATCATTCTTGACTTTCCAACAACAATCCACAGGCAGGTCGGACAAACACAGGAAATCAAAGTCCGAGGAAATATTTTCAAAATACAATCTGGACAAAAACCCACCCTGACCTCTTATTAAAAAAAAAAAAAATCATATTTATTTTTTCCTTTTCTTATTTCTTATCATTCATATTCCCCCCAAAATGAGAAAAACATTCACTGACACCCACATACACAGTACAAATACCATAGACTCTACATACACTACAGTACATATACTACAGTACATACAATGTATATACTCATACATTGTACATACACTGTATATATACTGTACAATACTCTGTACATACACTACGCTACAGTACATACACTACACTACAGAACATACACTGTATATACATACACTACTGTACATGCATTGTATATACAGTGTACATGCACTGTATATCCTGTGTAGATTACATGGTACATACTGTACATGCCATGCACCGTGAACACACCATGTTGCTGCTCAACTTGTGTCGCTGGGCAGCCGTTGTGTCGTCATTTTGTGTTGTTGCCAGTGGTTAGCATGGAAGGATCCTTGTAGCTTTGTGTAGTTATGATGATGAATGAATACCTGCCAGCGTGTCCATGAGCAAACTAAGGTGAAACTGAGATGAAAGTCAAAGTGTGAAACTGTCAGGAATGCAAAGTTGAAGGTAAAAAGTGTGAGAAACGAGTATAAAACTGTACCACCCTCATTTTAGGAGACCCAAGTTCAATTCCACCCTCTGTGTGGAGTTTGCATGTTCTCCCCGTGCATGCGTGGGTTTTGTTCCGAGTACTCCGATTTCCTCCCACATTCCAAAAACATGCTAGGTTAATTAGCGACTCCAAATTGTCCATAGGTATGAATGTGAGTGTGAATGGTTGTTTGTCTATATGTGCCCTGTGATTGGCTGGCCACCAGTCCAGGGTGTACCCCGCCTCTTGCCCGAAGACAGCTGGGATAGGCTCCAGCATACCTGTGTGACCCTTGTGAGGGTAAGTGGCATAGAAAATGTATGGATGGGAATATTGGATGTGATTGTGCTGTATGGTGGGCAAGTGGTGAGCACGCATGCCTCACAGCTAGGAGACCCGAGTTCAATTCCACACTGGGCCATCTCTGTGTGGAGTTTGCATGTTCTCCCCGTGCGTGCGTGCGTGGGTTTTCTCCGGGTACTCCGGTTTCCTCCCACATTCCAAAAACATGCTAGGTTAATTAGCGACTCCAAATTGTCCATAGGTATGAATGTGAGTGTGAATGGTTGTTTGTCTATATGTGCCCTGTGATTGGCTGGGCACCAGTCCAGGGTGTACAAAGACTCTCACTTGAAGACAGCTGTGATAGGCTGAATGAATGAATGAGTTAACAGCGGCTGAATAACAGCGCCACCTTGTGGTGTATTTGTCAAACAAATACTACCACAGCAGGCAGGGGGGTGCATGTTGCCAGATGTTCATCTTTTTTGTGCAGCAGTAGAGGAGTAGAAGATACTAATGTTGGTTTCCCACGCGTCTAATGAATGAAGAGATGTTTCCTGAATAGAAAGGAGCCCGATGGCAAAGAGAAGGTGCTTTGCATGTCGTGTTTTCAAACATAGCTGCCTGCTGGAATCTGCCTTTAAACAAGAAGGCTGACATGACACCTTGTTAATGAGGACAGCATGTAGACGCGATAGACGCGTGGATGATAGACGTGTTACTGACATAGAAAAAGAGTTGGCGGCGGTTTGTGGAAGGACGTGAAGGCAGTCCCGTCTGCCGTCTTTTAACAGCTCGGAGCTTCCACCCAGCGGCTTCTCGCTCGGAGTCCAATCATCTAATAAAGTCCGAGTCCTGGTCCACGTGAGGAGGCTCCCATCAGTCTTTGTATTCAAACAGCAAACATAATGAAAGGATATCGTCCACATAAACAATAACACTAATATTTGCACATATTGAGCTATTCACAAACCCCTTTCCTAGAGCGGTACAAAGAAGTACTTTTTACAAGCTACAATAAATATCGTGTTTCTTGCAAACACAGGAAGTGTCTTGGTGCCGTGTCGGAGGGAAGTGGTCGTTCCAGCGCCTCATGTCTCCGCCGGAGTCGTCTCCTCGTCGTGATGCCGGCGGTTGCGAGGCTTCTTCTGCTCCTTCAGCTCCTTCAAGGTTTTAGCTTTGCTGTCCACCAGGCCGCCGCCGCCACCGTCGCCGAGCTGCCAGTAGTCCTGGCAGTACTGGTTGATGAGGCCCATCTCCGGCTGGCTCAGGATGGTGAGAAGGTCTTTGTACTGGCCGGCGCTCGGCGTCCAGGCGCTGGACTGCAGCGGGGCCAGGCCGGGGGCGCCCGTGTCCACCAAGACGTTGTTGACGGTGCGGCTGGAGAGAACCACCAGCTGGAGTTTGACCAGCGTGTGCTTGAAGTTCTTCTCCGTGGAGGTGCACTGGTAGATGCCGCTGTCGGACGGCTGCAAGGAGCGGATCAGGAGGCCTTCGTCCGTCTTCAGGATGCGGCCTTCGCAGCGAATCTGGCAAGAGGACACACCCACTTGAGTATTTTAACCAATCCCGTCAACCTAATTCGTTTCAAGATTTATACTTAATCATTTCATTCATTCATTCGTTTTCTACCGCTTATCCTCACGAGGGTGGCAGTGGGTGATGGAGCCTATCCCAGCTGTCTTCTACACCCTGGACTGGTGGCCAGCCAATCACAGGGCACATATAGACAAACAACCATTCACACTCACATTCATACCTATGGACAATTTGGAGTCGCCAATTAACCTAGCATGTTTTTGGAATGTGGGAGGAAACCGGAGTACCCGGAGAACATGCAAACTCCACACAGACATGGCCGAGGGTGGAATTGAACTCGGGTCTCCTAGCTGTGAGGCGCTAACCACTCTACCACCGTGCAGCCCCTTAATCATTTCAATAAATACTATTTTTTCTTCCAAAAATAGGCATTTTCCCTATAAGACAGATTTGTGTAACCTTTAGTTGGTACTAATGTATATATATATATAGGTCATACGACATGCTACATACATACTACATGCTGTTGACAATGAGGTGTAGCTATTGGTGCGCCTGGCCGTGTACACGTCGATGGGAAAGCTGCCAGCGTCTCGGCTCACCTCCTTCCTCCTGTCGCTGTTCTCCTTCTGAAGATGCCACTTGAGGGAAACGTGAGGAGATCTAGCCTGGCATTCCAGGAAGGCCGTGCTGCCCTCCACGCCGTACTGAACGCTCTCCACCGTGTTCTTATTGGCTAGAAAACACACAAACATTCACTTTTACTATTACTACCTATAGAATTATGTCAGCTATGCTTTGGTACATACGGTAGATAGTAGCTAGTCTATGTGAAGGTGTATATCATATAGCATGTGTAGATGCTTTGGTACATACTGTAGATAGTAGCTAGTCTATGTGAAGGTGTATACCGTATAGCATGTGTGGGTGTATTAGCAAGTGTGTGTGTAGGTGTATTATCTAGTGTATCCAAAGGTGTATTCATGTGCAATACAAAAAGTGTATTATCAGGTGGATACAAAGCTGCTTTATACGTATATTTCAATGTATTTGAAATATTTGTATCTATTAGTGTAGCATACATTGTACATAAAGGTACATTATGAAGGGTATGTGCAGGCGTATTATACATAAGGGTATATTAGGAGGTGTATATGGAGGTGTAATATACGTAGAGGTATATTATGGGGTGTATATGGAGGTGTATTATACATAGAGGTATATTAGGGGGTGTATTATATGTAGAGGTATATTACAGGGTGTATATGGAGGTGTATTATACATTGAGGTATATTAGGAGGTGTATATGGAGGAGTATTATACATAGCGGTATATTAGGAGGTGTATATGGAGGTGTATTATACGTAGAGGTATATTACAGGGTGTATATGGAGGTGTATTACACATAGAGGTATATTAGGATGGTGTATTATACATAGAGGTATATTAGGATGGTGTATTATACATAGAGGTATATCAGGAGGTGTATATAGAGGTACATTATACATAGCGGTATATTAGGAGGTGTATTATATATAGAGGTATATTAGGAGGTGTATAGTATGGAGTTGTATTATACATAGAGGTATATTAGGAGGTGTATATGGAGGTGCATTATACATAAAGGTATATTAGGAGGTGTATTATACATAGAGGTATATTAGGAGGTGTATATGGAGGTGCATCATACATAGAGGTATATTAGGAGTTGTATTATACATAACGGTTTTCTTAGGAGGTATATTATACACAGAGGTATATCAGGAGGTGTATACGGAGGCATATTATGCATAAAGGTATATTAGCATTATGATGTACTGTACACGTGTACCTCCAGAGAGATGCTCACCATTGGAGTTGTATCCTCTACACTGACGGATGGGGTTGCCGTACTTGACGTCCTGACGACGGCTGCGTCTAAAAGTCACCCAAGGTCGGGTCAGTCTATGGAAGCACACGAGCCAATCGTACGCTGCCGTCACCTTCCTGAACCCACCTCTTCTGTGATGCCGAGTATCGGGAACAGGACTTTCCATCCCAAGCACAGTACGGGTCTCTGGCCAGACAGCAGTCAGCGCAAACCTCCCCGTACACGTCACAGCGGTGCAGAGCCAGGTGGGTCACGCCCAACACCGACGCCACGTACAGTTGTTGCTGTTGAACAAACACACACGTGTTTCACTGCGACGCTGTGGCGTCATGCCAGTCTCTCCTCACTTACTCGTTTGGATGAGATCTTCATGGTGGTGATCGGAGTGGGAACCTGCCACAAACAATCACAACATGTTAGAAAACGCACCTTTCCCAGTCGGATGAAGCAACCACGTAGTCACTGACCTTGAAAACCTCCACCTCCTCCAAAACCAGCTCCTCGGTCTGCAGGTCATCTCGAGGCAACACAATCACCTTCTGAACTGTCCCTCGATCTGAGAACCACAAGACCTTCTCAACCTCTTGACAGTCTCATCTCAGATAGACAATCATTGCTGACATCCTCCTTACCCGTGCCCAGGAAGAGAACCTCGTAGCTGCCGTCTGCGGCCGTCACCTGGTCCACGGCGATGGTAGTGAACTCATAGTCCACGTTGGTTCTGACCACCAGGGGGTGCTTGTGCACCGGGTACACGGCGTTGTGCATGGTGGGATGGTTTCTCATGAAGTTGATCACCTCGTCCGGGTAATCCTTGGTGGATTTCATGTTGGGGGTGAAGGTTCCTCCGGGACACTGTTAGCACATAAGAGATGACATCATTTTAGCAAACACAGCGTCATTTTAGAGCTAAATACAAGCTTTCACAATAAAAGCTTGGTGGGAAGGAGAATCATTGCCATGGCAACCCACCATCTCCAACCTAACATGTCCATACCATTCAGGTTCTCACACATGAGAACAACACTAACTTAGAAGACATTTACATTTTCCAACAGCAGGGGGAGCTATGCTACTTCACACATGCTGGACTTAACCGTTCTAATACTAATGCTTCACTTTTTGGTACTTAATGACAAAATTGTCATATATTACTTTATTATTTACACTTCAATCTTTTAATACTACTTTACACAAAAACATATATATCAAATACTAATCAAAGATGAGGGGTTTTAACCTTTTAAAGCAGCAGTTTCAAACCTGCGGCCTGCAGAACCGTCATTTATGGCCCCCGGTCAGATGCAAAACACCCTGCTTTAAGCGACTGGCCAAGCAATAGTCAACACAAAACCCTCAGGCAGCTTATCACACAGTGAAACATATGGTGTGTGTCTGTGTGTGTGTGTGTGTGTGATGAGACAGCACAACATGGAGCAGGGATGAAAACACACACAGGTCAACCTATCAGTGTTAACATCAGTGTTAACTTTAACCATGCCACTTTTTTTTATAAAACGAGTGCCACAAAGCATGCTGGGCATGCACACTTTTGTTTTGATTATCCAACATCAGGTATTTCTGCAGCAAAGCATGCACGTGTATAGAAAACATGAGAAGTTAAGAAATTGTGCTGCAGGCTTTGAATGGGCAAAAATGGCGCCATCTGGTGGACAGATTTAATAATGTGATATGCAAGCCAACTAACGGATGGCATTGCTTGGTTTTCAATGAGACATTTTATTAGTCAGTAGAAACAAATGTGCCCCTTTTTGTGTGCCTTTGCCATTTTAGATAATTTAAAGAAGAAAATATTCATTCATTCTTTCATTTGCGGGGGTGCTGGAGCCTATCCCAGCTGTCTTCAGGCGAGAGGCGGGGTACACCCTGGACTGGTGGCCAGCCAATCACAGGGCCCATATAGACAAACAACCATTCACACTCACATTCATACCTATGGACAATTTGGAGTCGCCAATTAACCTAGCATGTTTTTGGAATGTGGGAGGAAACCGGAGTACCCGGAGAAAACATGCAAACTCCACACAGAGATGGCCGAGGGTGGAATTGAACTCGGGTCTCCTAGCTGTGAGGCGCTAACCACTCGACCATTGTGCAGCCCCTTAAGCATTTCAATAAATACTATTTTATATAGGCCATACTACATGCTACATACATACTACATGTTACATACGCCAGCTGTCTTCAGTCGAGAGGCGGGGTACACTCTGGACTGGTGGCCAGCCAATCACAGGGCACATATAGACAAACAACCATTCACACTCACATTCATACCTATGGACAATTTGGAGTCGCTAATTAACCTAGCATGTTTTTGGAATGTGGGAGGAAACTCTCGCATGCACGGGGAGAACATGCAAACGCCACACAGAGATGGCCGAGGGTGGGATTGAACTCGGGTCTCCTAGCTGAAAGAAAATATGAAAATACTAGAAAAATATACCTATATTCTTTCATTTAAAAAAATCTGTCTTGTTAAAGTATATTTTTAGAACGGACCAATTAAAAACAGCTGCGGGCCGCACTTTGGACCCCCCCTGCTGTGGAATATACCAAAATGATGTCATGTTTGTGACTCACGGTGCCAGGCCGAGGGTACGGGATCTTCCCAGTGTAGGCCACCCACTGGTAGTTGGGTCCCTCTTTATGTGCAAAAGGCCCATTAAAGACCATACGGATGTCAGCCATGGAGTAGACGCACACCGCTGAGCCTTTAAACACGGATCTGGACAGAGAATCAAAGCGGGAGAAGCAATGAGTGTGAACACAAAAGACAAGCCAGCGCTGAGATAATTACAGTGGGCGCTCCAAGCGGGCTGGTGGATATATCTACTTCCTGCCCACGCGCTCACATTCTCTCTACTGGGAAACACAAACACACTCTCAGACCTACGAGCTGTCTGACACACTGACATAGAAACGCCCACGCACTGCCGAGAGTGGTCACAGCGCAGGCCGGGGTGTAGCGTGATATCGTCTAGTGTGATGAGGCTCCATCGTTAACATCACAGCAGAGGAAAGGAAAGCAACCACCACAGATGAAGAAATCCACGCTGCTTCTCCCACACAGGAACCAGTGTGACCAGTGTCTTCATGCAACATTTCAATTCAACCTCAGAGAGTCCACAGCATCGAACCGCAGAAGACAAACATGAAAAATGACACATGACACTCACCCCGAGACTGAGAACACGCCATAGATGACAGGATTCTTGGTGTCCTGCGTAGGCTGAATGTAAACATCCCCTAAAAAAACACACATTTTTCTATCATTATTTGCATTGAATTTGGTCCTTTTTTCCTTATTCTGGCGTTTTAAGTCCTCCAGTTTCATCACAGCCGTGTCACATGACTTTTTTTTTTTTTTTTTTAAAGCGTCAGAGGTCACCAGAACCTTATAGGATCCAAAAAGGCAGTACTCCAATATCCTCCCACATTCCAAAAACATGCTAGGTTAATTGGCCAAAAATCCAAATTGTCCATAGGTATGAATGTGAGTGTGAATGGTTGTTTGTGTATATGTGCCCTGTGATTGGCTAGCGACCGGTCCAGGGTGTACACCGACAGCTAGGATAGGCTCCAGCACCCCCGCGATCCTCGTGAGGATAAGCGTAGAAAATGAATGAACTACAGTAAACCTCGGATATATCGGATTCAATTGTTCCCACTGGTTTTGTCCGATATAAGCGAAATCCGTTATATGCGTATACCGGAAAATGTCCGTTTTACGCATATATCGGATTTATATCCGGTATATGCGTAAATCGGATTTTATCAGTTATAAAAAGGCACTTCCTTGACTATGTTTCCAATGTACCTGGCAATGCTGCAAACGCTGCAAATGACGTCGTATAGCGGCCTGTCACGATTCGGTGAATCGGAGCGCCACGATGCGGCCATCCGATATATGCGAGGGAAATTTAATGGAAATGCATCGGAACAGGACTGGAGATTTTGTCCAAAATAGGCGAAATCCGTTATAAAAAATCCGATATATGCAATGAATTTTTATTGGAAATGCATTACAGAAAAATCGGTTCTTTTTTATCTGTCCGTTGTGAGCGAATTTCCGATATATCCGAGTCCGATATATCCGAGGTTTACTGTATTTGCATGTGAATTTGGTCCTTTTTTCCTTATTCTGGCGTTTTAAGTCCTCCAGTTTCATCACAGCCGTGTCACATGACTTTTTTTTTTTTTTTTTTAAGCGTCAGAGGTCACCAGAACCTTATAGGATCCAAAAAGGCAGTGGACACTAAAAGTACAGTTGTTTTGTGTCATAGGGGGATACAAGTCAAACAGATACGTGTGGTGAAACATGCCTTTAATAGGAGCCATATGCATCGGCATACGCTGCAGGCTGTCTCCATCCCTACATAACCACTGATGGACTTAATGAGAGAAAAGTGCAAGCCAAAATAAAGAAAAAAAGGAAACACACATGAGGTTTGACAGGTGGAGTGAAGTAAGGCTTGAACATACTGTTTAGGTTCATGTAATGTTCAGCATCAGTGGGAAATATCATGTTTGGAAGAATGGAGGAGAGAGGACAAAACAAGTCTTCTCTCGCATGTGAAAACAGCGAGGCGTTAATCTGACAACCTTTTGAGAAAAGAGGGCAGTGGTGCTAAATGAAGTGAGGTTAAATAATAAAACACTCGCTTTGATCATCAGGACAACAAATCCTCATACGCCACCGAAATATGAAAAAAAAAAAAAAAAATCAACTTCTGGCAAAGCAAAGTGGAACTTTTCTTCTGACGGCAGCTGCTGGCTGCAGGAGGAGGAATAAATCTGCAACAACCGGGAACAAGTTGCATCAGTTGTGCTTCTGATGTGCCAGATCAGACGTTTCCGACGTCTCGGGAGTTTGAGGAGAAAGATCGCTGAGGAGTATAGAAAGAACCACAAAGGGAGAAGGGAGGACTGACAAGTAGAATTCAATATTAATATTATTAATTTTCAAAGATAACTTCTTTATGACCTTGGAAATATGCTTGTTTTACCATTATTAGAGCCCTCTAGGAATGATATAACACCCCTATAGTCACCTTTATACTTGTATTAGCCAATATAGTGAATAATATATATGAATAATATCCACCCGCGTACCGGAGAACCATCCCTGACGAGCCCCAAGGCAAGACTGGGGATGGTCAAGGACAGGGACAGCGATGCAGCAGAGCATAGGACCAGTGGCAGCAGACACCCAAACGCCCGGTAGAGCACCGTCCCCCCACTCCGAGGAGCATGCCCCCCATCACCATGAGCAAGATCAGGCCCCCTTTCAACACACAGCCCGGTCCCCGCAGCAGCCACCACAGCGCAGCAACCCCAAGCCACCACCGTAGATTTCAGGCCACCAGCAGCGCGGACCCCCACTGCCTGGAGGCCAGCGAACGCCCCCTCAAGGGCACGTTGGTGCCCGCGACCCAGGACACACCGAGGGAGGTAGCGCCAACCATGACCTTAGGGCAAGCCCCGGCGTCAGCTGGTTCCAGCGGGACCCCCAGGAAGGCCACAATATAGTGAATATAATAACAGAAAGGAAGCATCAGAAGACATAAATATGATTGATAGCCATGTTAGCATATTTGCTTGATCACAATACCAGCGAGCTTGAAGGGTAGCACAAATCCCTCCCTAATCCTGTCCGTCATGTGGTAGCGGACAGGCCGGGATGATCCACAGGGGGTCGGGCAGCTCCCAGCTGCTCATTATGACTCAGTACTTGAAGTTCTGGTATTCCACGCCTAGCTGGTGTTTTTCTTCAAGCTGATTGCTCGCTCCGAGACGTGAAGGGCAAACCCTCATGACGGACAGTCAATCTCTCTTTGTTTGCTCATTGTTGTGGTTACAAGTCATGGAGGAATTCTTACTCTTCACCTTCAGGTGCCAGATGTTAACGCTTAGCAGATGCACCAGGGTGTAAATGTGGTATCGCCGTGGTCCGCCGTGGCCATCAGGTCGATCATCATAAAGGTACATTTGAAAAATGACACAATAACCTCCACATCATGTCCCAGTAAAGGAAGATAAGAAGGAAGAACCCAAACACCAAGTACGAAGTAAGGGAGGTCCTAAGACCACAGTATCGGGAGTCCTTTACTGATTTTCATTATTCTGGAAAACCAGGAGGGCTGGCATCTTTGGATTGAATTGCATTGATTATGTATGGATTTGGATTAAAAAAAAAAACAAGGCAATTTCTCCCGTAGGAGATAAGGTAAACCCAATGAATCTGTTCCAGACATCCCAAAATATGAACAAAATAGATTTTATACAGAATAATTATGCAGAAAACAATGGGAACTTGGTTGCACGGTGTTCGAGTGGTTAGCGCGAAGACTTCACAGCAAGGAAATCCAAGTTTGATTCCACCCTCGGCCATCTCTGTGTAGAGTTTGCATGTTCTCCCCATGCATGCATGTTTTTTTCCCGGGTACTCCAATTTCCTCCGACATTCCAAAAACATGCTAGGTTAATTAGCGACTCCAAATTGTCCATAGGTATGAATGTGAGTGTGAATGGTTGTTTGTCTATATGTGCCCTGTGATTGGCTGGCCACCAGTCCAGGGTGTACCCCGCCTCTCGCCCAAAGACAGCTGGGATAGGCTCCAGCACCCCCGCGACCCTCGTGAGGAAAAAGCGGTAGAAAATGAATGAATGAATGAACAATGTGAACTAGGCTGCACGGCGGTCGAGTGGTTAGCGCGAAGACCTCACAGCTAGGAGACCTGAGTTCAATCCCACTCTCGGCCATCTCTGTGTGGAGTTTGCATGTTCTCCCCGTGCATGCGTGTTTTTTTTCCCGGGTACTCCAATTTCCTCCCACATTCCAAAAACATGCTAGGTTAATTAGCGACTCCAAATTGTCCATAGGTATGAATGTGATCGTGAATGGTTGTTTGTCTATATGTGCCCTGTGATTGGCTGGCGACCGGTCCAGGGTGTACACCGACAGCCTGGATAGGCTCCAGCACCCACGCGACCCTCGTGAGGATAAGCGGTAGAAAATGAATGAATGAATGAACTAATCGTAAATGGATGGAATCCATTGTTATCAAAATGTTGGCACTAGCAACTTACTTTGTCCCCATGGCGGGTTATTTGCACATGAAACAGATCTGTGGTGTGTTAGCCGTGTTTTGTGCACGTGTGCAAACTCACTGAGTTCGTCAAAGTGCGTCTCGACGCCGTCGGCTCCGGCCACCGAGCAAATGAGACGAGCCTTGAGAAAGGTGCTCCACTTGTTGACCAGACAGCAGTGACCTCCGTCGTCATTCTGAAAGCACAGAAATGCAAAGGGAACTCCATCACATGTCTGCCACGCAGCTGTGGAAGGAAAGGGGTCCAAGCTAACAGGCTCTGGCTGGGTTGTCGTCGCCGAGCCTGGCTGGAATAAAAACGTCTCTGCTCCTCCAGCGGGCCCCATCTGGACGGGAGGTCAGCCAACTTTTACTACTGAGGTAGAAAATCAAAATGATTCACAGCCTGGAAATTGTGAACTTTGTTCACGCCTTTCACCCGTCCAAGTGATTTGCGTTGGATGAAGTACATGTGTCTCCCGCGACACCGCAGGCAGAGAATGACACTTTTATGCTCCCTTAAAAAGGCCGGTGCGCTGGAAAAGACTTCTCACGCTGATACTGAATCCGTATTTCACTGTGTTGCTTTGCCTCATGAATCGTGTCCACGAGCAATCCTCTTTGAACATGCGGCCAACAACATCCCTGATTGGCCGTCTTTGGAGAAACACAACCATCGCCTCACTCGGTTATCGCCTTTGGATGCGAGAACACAGATGTGCACGCCTTCAAAGGGAACAAAAATAACAAAACGATGTCCAAACTAAACTGTTAAAGCAAACGTCTGACTCGTCAACACGGACGAGGAGGAGATGTGAACCTGATGCACTAAAGCAACAGCAGGGGTGCCGATCACAAGCTATCGCGCTGTGGGTCGATTTGCTGTTGCTCCCACTCGGCAAAGACTGAGTGGCGTCTGAAACGACGTTCATCTTTCTTATTGTGATTATGGTCAACTGAGTGGTAAGATGGTAAGATGTATCTGTTACAAAAGATGGTGTAAAGTTCACAGTTGGTGCCAGTTCACGCCAATGCAATTTGCTGTGGTGCTATAGTGTCACCAATAAGGCGCCTAGTGGCGTGCAGTGGCTCAAACTGCCTCCCATCTGGCTCGTGGCGGCAAAAATTGAGTTTGGCGGCAAGAATATTATCTTTAAAATCTTTTAAAAAGTGTCCACCACGTGGAATTAAATGACGCAAACACTCCACCTATTGGAATCCACTGGAATGTAATGGCGCAAGCCAAGTCGCGCCAATGATGCTAGGAGTCCACTGGGCCGGTGCCAGTTGGTGCCAGTTCGTGCCAAAGATGATGTGATTGGTGCGTAGTGGCTCGCTGTGGCGCCGAAACATTAATTCGGCGCCACAGCGAGCCACTACACACCAATCACATCATCTTTAGCACCAACTGGCACCAACTGGCACCAACTGGCACCAACTGGCACCAACTGTGGCCCAGTGGTCTCCTAGCAATAGCTTCTAAGTTTATGGGATAGATTTTGCAGACTGAAAAAGTGTTGATCCCCCTACTCACCAGGCATATGCGCCCGATCCTGGACTGGGTCATGGGACTCTGGCCCATCTCAGACGCTTTCTCTCTGAAGAAGAAGTACAGCTTGTCGTCGTTTTTCTCAGCGCTGTCTGGGATGAGGTGTGCGTGGACGAACGTGGGGTCTGGAGAAAAAATTGGGAAAGTGCTAAGGGTACATACATACGTGTTATCTGAGTTGTCAGGGCAGAACACGCAAAAACATTACGTGAGGGCTACATCCTGGATGTAAAATGGCGACTCAACTCACTGAGGAGGAACGTTGATACAAGTTTATAGCGGTCTTTATCCAACTTTCCGATACTGCCATTCTGATACAAGCAGCACGCTAACAAAGTGATGTCAGCAGACGATGCAGCTGAGCGCAAAACTTGTCATGCACAAGTTTCCCGTGGTGGGACAGAACCGGTGAAATTGACCAACCACATCAGTTATTGGAGTCGGCATCAAACTCTTAAAAGACGGCAAAAAGTCATTAGCGACTTTAAAAATGTAACCCCTGACGTACAATTTTTTTTGGTTGTGCCATCCCCAAATCGCTGCATTGTTTTTTTGTTTGTGGAGAACATAGTAGTAAGATCTTGACATGCACGGTGCACAAGTGTGACGTATGAAAAAAAAAATTACATTTTCATTACAAAAACGTACATAAGACACACGTTGGCCGTATGGATGACGCATGAAGACGTGTCTAGTGTGAGTTTGTCTCGCAAACTGAAAAAAACAAAACCATCCTGTTGATATCAGAACAATATCGGTATCGGTATCATACCGGAAGTGAAAACGTTGTATTGTGACAGCCCTTATCGTGGTTTTATTTCAATAATAATAAAAAAACATACATGGTGAGATAGTTGGATATTTCCACACAATCCTAATCCCTAATCTCAGGTGTATCAATTTCCAATGCATTCTGGGAAATAGGAAAAGTCACCACCTGTTTATTGGGGGTGGATGGTTAACTAGCATTGTGGTTAGTTAGTTTGGTTTTTATCCGTTAGTTAGATGGCCATTCTTTGATGGAGGTCAGACTTCATGCGGTTATTGCTCCGACAGAGCAATAAAAAGATTATTGGAACGTATCCCACGCTTTTCACGGCTGATTAGCGGGACTCAGGTGTCCCAGGGACGCCTGTCGAGGCACAAGAGGGGAAATCTGGCTCCGGCCAGTGTTTCTGATCCCAATCACGGCTCATCAGCTCCATGAGTCAATCTACTGACACACAGTCACTTCCCACCATCACCGCTTCCGCAGACGTGCGCTCAGCAATTAGCGCAAATTTGGCTGTACGTTACACCAGGTGTTAAAAATGAGCAACTGATACGTAGAGAAAGAGTGTTGAGGCATTACCGTTCAACCATCTGGAGTTGTACTGATCGGTCCTCATGGCCGTCTGCTTCCCCAGCGTACGGAAGATGGCCGAGTCGGTTCCCATGAAGTCGATGTAGACTCCCGCGTACAGCTCTCCATCTGTCCCACACAGACAGCCAGTTGAGGGCGTCTCCATGGTGAAGTCACAAAAGTAAACAACTCACGGTGCGATCCGCGCCCCGCGAGTGCCGTCACGGCACGCAAACGGCAGCTCCCCGGTGTGTGATGATGATGATGATCACCAAACTACATGATGATTCGCTTGGGACGCCACCTTCACGTCAAAGGCGTTGACCTGACTACAGTTCAAGCTTATTCACGTCCATCACCCCCTTGAGGGCAATCAGCCAATCAGCAGGCCAGGATAGGCACAATCTATTCCAATCAGATGGTTTGAAGGGTGAAGAAGTCAAAGATGATTGACATCTCTGTTGCCATTTTGAAATTATATTCATCTTTTATTTCCCTTTTGTATTCTGCAAAGTGCTTCAGGCTGTTTAGCGTTGTGAAAATCCAAACGTACGTGTGTTTTCTTTGGAATTAAGAATTGCTTTTCAGCTGACAAATCCCATGCAGGGAGGCAGATAAGTGCATCAAGGCAAGCAAAACATTGTCTTCATTCTTGATGAATGCAAGCAAGAGACACAACTATGTCAAAAAAAAAAAAACGAAGATATCCTGACGGCTAACGCAGGGGAACTCCGTGCTTCTCCGCCCTGCCAGTTACAAAGGATGACATGCAGCTGATTCCTGTGATTTACAGTTTTTCCTGCCTCAGCTGGTTTGGAGAACACAGACACACACACACACACACACGAGGGGGGGGGGGGGGGGGGTGGGGGGTCACGGGTCAAGTCTGACCACCTGTAGGCCGCTGACAACAAAAGACCACCCACACACACGAGAGACAATGGTAAATGCAGCTGGACGTGGCCGCGTTCCACCATGTTTCTTTTACTTATTTACACCAACCAGGGCTGCAACTCCATTCTTGGATTAGGAGTATCCACCCTGGACCGGTAGCCAGCCAATCACAGGGCACATATAGACAAACAACCATTCACACTCACATTCATACCTATGGACAATTTGGACGCATGCACGGGGAGAACATGCAAACTCCACACAGAGATGGCCGAGGGTGGAATTGAACTCGGGTCTCCTAGATGTGAGGCCTGCATGCTAACCACTCGACTACCTTCCATTCTTGCATGCAGTGTCGTGTCTTGGCTAGCGTCCCACTCGTATTCTCTCAGCGGTGGAAAATAGTGGTGGGCAAAACCATTCATTTCAGTGAACCGGATCATTCCAGTTCATTCAGTAAAAAGATTCATTCATTTCGTTAATTTCGCTCAATTGGTCGTTACCCTGTGATCTCCCCGTGTGCATAGACCCGGTCAGCCATCTCGAGTCAGTCCGTTCACTCATGTTCACGTTCGTTCCGACTCAACAGCGCAACAACACGTCATGACTACGCAGTGGTGTGTCGGTCGTGAACGAACAGGTCAAAAGAACTAGTTCTTATTTGTGAACGGAATGAACAAGGTCACTCGGTCTTGGTCTTTCAGTCAGCTAACCCCACCCACCGACGATAGGATAAGAACGGGGATTTTAGGGTCGGTGAACTGTTCATTCCGTTCACAAAAAAGAACTAGTTACCAGTTCGTTCATGACCGACTCACCAATAGTGGAAGACTAATGGCTCTCTTCCTTGGAGCTCCACCAATCTACTGTCAAGGCCCCTTTAAGAAGGAACCAGTAATACATGTTCTCTTCAAAAATGTCAAAAAATCATGTTGCCCCCCATTTTTACTTTTGGGGAACTTGGAACTGTCTTAAATTCCCCCCTTATGGGGAATGGAAAAGTCCACTTTTGGGGGGAATTTTGCCCATCATTCACAATCCTTCTGTGAGACATGAACACACACACACAGTCGCTAGCCTGCTAGTAGCTAGGTGTCACTACGCTACTAACGTAGTTCTTGGGTGTAACAATGTTCATAAGAATAATAAGAACAATGTTACTGTAGCCTGGTTCATATAGAAGCATCCTTCGTCAACGGAGTCCTGCAGTTCCGTTCCCACAGTAAACGCTAATCTAAAGTGTACATTGACTTGTATTATGCATATCTGGTCCATCTTATATTCCAAAGTCTAATATGCAGCTCACATGATGGAAGTAGAGCTTTTTTTGGGTGCGTTTTTTTTGGCTGCCTCTTTTTTTACCTGTTTTTATATCTTTACAAAGCACAGAAAAAATGAGATTTCTCACATAAGAATGGTGGATGATGGACAACATTCCAAAAAAAATATATATATTTTTTTCTTCTAAGTCATCTGCACATTCTCTAATAAAGCAAATAAAAATCAACATTTACTTACTGATCAAAGCGGAGACGCTGTTCAGCTTGGGGTCAAAAGGACACTTTCCCTTCCCAGAATCCACCTTCCCCGGCTCAAGACGGAAAATATATTCCTGTCGGGGGGGGGGGGGGGGGGGGGGATGAGAAATCATCATTAATGATCTTCCTTGTTTATCCTGTCGTGTGTAACAGACTTATTGTGTTGACAGAATACTTCCTTGACAGGGGAAGGGGTTATTGTGTCAAGTCAAAATGGCCGCTTTTAAAGTGTTTATCAACATCGTTAAAAATGAGAAGCTGCGAGCCTGCAGCTGCTGAGCACCACGCGACTGGAGGAGGCGGGCGAGGACAAAGCCGCTTTATCGGCGAGATGAAGAGCCGCTTGAAAATGCTGAGAAACTTCTTTTTGTGATGTTCGTGGCTCAAAGAAGACGTGAAAGGAGGACATCGGTAACATCTGTGTCAACACTGGATACGACTTCAACGCCGGCTTGCTGACAGTTTGGAAAATACGGCAGCGAATGTGCTGTAGATTGAACGGCCGGAGGTTTCAAACCTGCGACCCTGCCACCTTGGGAAAAACCCCGTCAGTCACATATTTGACTGAAAGATGGACGTTTCATAGACGGACTTTTCACATTCTTGTGATTTTTATCAGCAGCTTGTGTCTACGAGGGTAGCCATGTTAGCGTTATTTTGTCGTCAACAACAACCCACACAGTCCACAGTCCAAGTAGTTGTACCGTCACAAAAAAAACATGCCACACTCCTTTGCACAATACAGTCATCCATCGCTACATCACGGGTTCAAACGTCATGCCCCCACTACATCGATTTTTTTCCAACTGCTAACATGTGAGTTAATGTTATTATTATTATTCATGTCTCTTATTTTCTCTGATTATATCTAACTATACCGGGTGATACAAACACACAGCTTACTATAGGGGTGCTATCTCATCTCTAGAGGGCTCTAATTATGTTACAAATTTACATGATTGTAAACAATCAAAACTACAAAAATATTCAATTTATGAATACTGAACCATACTTAGTGGAAATTCACTCATCGCTGTTGAGTCTGGAAGCGTTTAACAGTGATAAACGAGGGAAGACTGTATGTTGATTAGTACCATTAAATGAGGGAGGACTGTATGTTCATTAATAACATTAGTAAGGACAAATGACAACAAAATCCTCAACGTGTTTAGCAGAATCTATCAAGCTAGCGTAATTTTTTTTACAAAAAAAAAAAAAAACTCAATAATCAAACGTCCGGGTCCCATGTCCGTCGCTGGCTGAATTATCGCCGTGTACGCCGTGCACGAGGTGGGCTTGTGTAGCTCGGGAAGTTCCAAAGATCCATCATAGCCACATGGACTGACCAACTGCTATTAGCATTTGTGCATCATGGCCAACTATTTCAGGGACTTGGAGTGAAGATGGATGGAGTTGAAAATCATCTGCCATTTTGGTCGCCACTTTGGAGAACCAATACTGTCCGCTTAAGTTTAGAAAAAATGCATTACTTTGAGGACAATATTTCCCAGGGATATATTTGTCCTTGCTCCTTTTAAGTAAATACTCCATAGTCAGCTTTCATCACTACTCCACTGAGCGCTACAGGTGGGCACCAGACTTATTATTTCGAAAAATCGCAACCCCTTCAGCCCACCTTGGCCTCCATAAGATCTGACGTAGCGCCGGGGTCTGCTGCCCGATTGGTTCTCCCTCCAGATTTGGGGGCCTGTAGGAAGGATCCCTAAAACACACACATGGCACATGTGGCCATCCCATTACTGACATGAGACAGGCCGGAACAACAAGCGGAATTATCTGATGGTGGACGGTGGAAGGATTGGTGACGTTTTGGGTGTCATGCAAGCATCATGCAGAAGACACGCAGCTGGTGGAAAGTTCAAAAGACAAGTCAGCCGACATCAACATGCTACAATCATACCATTCTTCCACATACATGACATGCGCTCAATGGACAAAACATTAGGTACGCTAGATAATAATAGTCAATACTATCAAAATGATATTGTCCTGAGTGTAGCAATGTTTTGTAGAAGCAGAATGTGTGATACGGCTTTTGTACCTAAAGGTGTGCCTAATATTGTGATCCAATGAGTGTATCAAGGCCCTTTAAGGCCCTTTTGGGGCCGTTAAGGCAGGGAGGGGTCCTCAAATGGTCTCAAACTGGGCCCCATCCATCCGGCCTCAATAGTGGCCATTTCCCAATGGCCATTAAAAGTCTCTTCTATTTGGTTTTGAAGTCACTTTTATGCTAAATATTTTATGCATTTCATGAAAGGCATTTTGTGAAGAAGGGATACGAGAGCTGGACGCAAATAATGCAGAAATAAAAAAAAGGAAAATAAATTAAAATCAATTCCTGTAAATAAATTTAAATAAAATGTAACAAATTAAAGTCTAAATAAATGTAAATACATTTAAATAAATAAATAAAATAATTTTTAAATAAATAAAAATGAAATTCAGATAAATAAAACAAATTTAAAAAATTAAAGTAAATACATTTACAAATTTAATATAATTTTATAAAATGTTAATATATTTAAATAAATTTAAGTACATATAGTAAAATAAAAATTTAAACAACTAAAATTAAAATTGTTGACATTTTTTATTCAAATTGTATGTTGCATATTTAAATGTCATTTTTAACTCACTGTCTATGACCCACCCGGAACGCATCTGCAGCTCACCTTTGGGTCCCGCCCCGCCATTTTGAGAACTACTGCCTAAAGGGCAAGGCGCTGCATGAAAGCAGGCTGAGCGCCTTCTCCAATGCAATGTGAACCCTTCCCCATGTCAGCTTTGACACTAAACAGGCAGAAGCGTGCCGGACGGCTTTGGCCGTGGGCGGCAGGAGGAAGGAGGGGAGCGGCAGCAACGAGGCAGAAGATGGATGAGAGTCTCCATCGGTAGTGATGGCTTTTCAGAGGCTCTTAACTGGACAGAAAGACAGAGCTGCAGTCCTGGCCTCGTATAAACAGGTGGAGAGGGTGGGATTACGAGGAGGGAACTGATTGGAAAAGGAGAAGATTGGGTAGCCTCATTTGAAGTGGAGGATGTGACTCTCCCTTGAGGTTCTTGCCAAAAAGTGGTCTCCTGTCACTTTTCTTGCTGTGCTTCCCAACCTTTGACCATGGGAGTCAATAATGCGCGTATCGAATTGTACTGCTTGGGCAAATCTTGGCTAGAATGGGACTCTCTATTTGTCCTTGGAGCTAGTGTCGGCGTGCAAATCGATAGTGACAGGAAAAGATAGGACAAAGGCGGAATGCATGAAATTGAAGAGCGAGAGCCAAGGGAGCCTGTGTGACCTGAGCTAGATTGGCAGATAACGCTATTAAAGAAAGACAGCAGGGTAAAAAAAAAAAAAAAAAAAAAAGGTCAGAAAAGGCTATTTTTGCTACCTGTGACCGGCGTCCTCGGTCCACGTAGGTGCAGATGGGGTTGTACGCTCCCGTCCCACACACGTACAGATGAGTGCGGTTCCACGGCTCGATCAGACGAATGAAGTTGCCGCATTCGCCCTGAAGGAAGCACCATCAAATGGGATTCAGGAGAATTTCTCTCCACATGAAAAACAAATATCACAGAATGGTACCCCCTGGGAACGCAGACCTCCGCAGAGGCTGAACAAATTTAAATCAGCAGCAAATAACACACCTTCACAGATACCCACTTCCTGTCTATGTGCCGTATGTCTATTCATCCGCGACCATGAAAGAAATGCACCAAAATGACATGTTTTTGTCTTTTTCTGCAGAAAATGACTGGTTCATCTTTGATCCCAAAAGCCTTGGGAGGTGTTTGTGCTTGTTATTATGATGGAAAACAGCCCGCTTTCCCAAGGGAAACAATTTCACAATGTCACAGTACGAGGGGTGTCGCAAGACACCGAGTCACCAGATGCACGAGATTGGATCCACGAGAACGAGACAAGACAAGATTTTAGCAGATTCATTCATTTTCTACTGCTTATCCTCACGAGGGTCGCGGAGAAGGTGCTGGAGCCTATCCCAGCTGTCTTCGGGCGAGAGGCGGGGTACACCCTGGACTGGTGGCCAGCTAATCACAGGGCACATATAGACAAACAACCATTCACACTCACATTCATACCTATGGACAATTTGGAGTCGCTAATTCACCTAGCATGTTTTTGGAATGTGGGAGGAAACCGGAGTACCCGGACAAAATCCACGCATGCACGGGGAGAACATGCAAACTCCACACAGAGATTGAACTCGGGTTTCCTAGCTGTGAGGTCTGCGCGCTAACCACTTGAACACCGTGCAGCCCCGATTTTAGCAGATTTTAATGTTAAAGAGGCTTTTTGCACTTTTCTTTTTTTTTTATACTTTATTTTTATTTACTTTACGGCGGTCGAGTGGTTAGCGCGCAGACCTCACAGCTAAGAGACCAGGGTTCAATTCCACCCTCGGCCATCTCTGTGTGGAGTTTGCATGTTCTCCCCGTGCATGCGTGGGTTTTCTCCGGGTACTCCGGTTTCCTCCCACATTCCAAAAACATGCTAGGTTAATTAGCGACTCCAAATTGTCCATAGGTATGAATGTGAGTGTGAATGGTTGTTTGTCTATATGTGCCCTGTGATTGGCCGACGACCAGTCCAGGGTGTACCCCGCCTCTTGCCCGAAGACAGCTGGGATCACACATCATTCCCTGTCATGGTGCAATTTGAGTCATTTCCTTGATTTTTGTCCGTGAACAGTGTCCATTTCACCCATTTTTCTCCACACATGTCTTCTTCAGTCCTCAATCTATGTGTCAATAGTTCCATATCCTATATTGTGTTCATCACACAAAGCCAGTCCTCCAGTAGGGGGGTTCTTGGATGAAGCCATTTTTTGGTAATGGCTTTTTTTTGCACTTTTCTAACCTATAAATGTAGTTAGGATGTTGTATTGTGGAGTTAAACCTCGCCAAAGTTTCAGATCATCCATGGGATGATTCCGAAAAACTTGCTTTCAGAGAGTTTTTTCTAACACCGAGTCCCTGTGATGTCACAGTGAGCCGGACTTCCTGAGTGGGAACTATAACAGTGGAAGGTGGGCTGTGAGTGGACCGTTTTAGAAATACAAGGAAATACAGCTGGAATAGGTGCAGATTGTGGAAGATCTAGAAAGCTTTCTGTGCGGGTTTTGGTGTGTAGCTGCTTTCTAAGAGTCCACTAACCAATACAAAGCGCCCAAAATGAAAAGTAAAAGAATTGCCGCCCCCTAAAAAAGCTGTGTTCCAGTTTGTGATTGGAACCTAGAGTACGTCTGTTTAGATTAGCGTCGGCTGCGAGTGACAGGTGGTGAAAAAGTAAGACGCTTTACAAAGGTTGTACACAGGACGGGGGACGAGACGTGTCGGGGCATCGAAGGAGAGCCAACAGATGCACAAGTTAGACCATTCTTCACATTCATGTGTGTGGTAGGGCATGTGTTGCATTATTTAGCTCACCCCCCCCCCCCCCCACCCCAACCGGCAGCACAACCAGAATGATTGCCTTTGACCTCACCGCCTGAACCGACCGACCGACGTCCCCTCTGAATTGCTTCCCGACCGCCGTCGTCCGTCCGTCTCCCGCTAAAGAGCAGGTGAAGACGGCCAAGTCGTCTACCCAAAAGCCGGCGCGGCTTCTTTGTCTACTGATGACATTTTAAACCCACACGCCGGGAGCCTCGCTCGTACGAGCCCATGTGACCACACATAGCGGACCACTGCGAAGTCGCCACAGGCAGAGAGGCGACGGGTCACTGAGCGCGCACAAATGAACATTCCAGTTGGATAAACAGCAGCCCATACTCTCTACAAGCAGGGAGGAGCAGTTATTAGCCCTGGCCTTGTCACACCCCCCCACCCCCACCCCCAACCCCCACCCCCAGCATCCACCTCACTCCTTCTGATGAACTGTGTGTGTGTGTGTGGACTCGCTCAAAGCCAAGGATCTGCTTTTTGTATGCATTTCAATGATTAACGTCCATGCTCCATTGGCGTGGGAGGGGGGGCAGGATTAGTGTGTTTGCACGTGTGGATCATATTAACACTTTAAAGAAGTCTGTAAGCTTTCAAAGGCACCCCCCCCTTTTTTTTGTTGTTGCTCCTTTCCACTGCAAAAATGTGAAATGATTACAAGATAATTAATCGGCTTCCTGTGAGAGTCCAAGCGCCTTAGAACGAGATTTGATCCGGCTCGTTTTATCTGGATCCAAGACAACAAAATGTGCTATGATCTTCCCAAAGCCCAACAGACGGTCAACATATCTCCTTATGAGATTGAACAAGGAAAGCATTTCAATCAGGAACACGTCCAGAATGGATGTTCTACTTTGGAGCTCTGATGCTCCTGATTCCCATACCGATCATCCACCAATAAGATGGACTGATACCAATACTGATCTGTAGCTTTATCAGTATACTTATGAGCGGATTTGGCCAGGGTTGCTCTTAAACAATTCCAAGGGCCATCAGCGGTGTAGTCCATCAACTGTGACTTACACCCTCCCATCCCTGATTTGCATACATTTGCATGACAAAAATTCCTCCTTGATGGTACAAATCGCTCAAATTTACTTTCTCTGACATGGTATGATGGATATTGGTATCAGTATCGGTATAAACCAGGGGTCTCAAACATGCGGCCCGCGGGCCAAATGTGACCCGCAGGACACTAGTTTGAGGCCCCCGCCTTGATATGAAAGTTTAATGTTAGTGCGGCCCGCGCAAGTTTGATATGGATGCTGTATGGTATCATGTACCCAGAAAAAATTATTACGTTTGATTAATGTTCATGTTAAAGGTTAAATAACTGTTAATAGTTATCCTCCCTATCTGTGTGGAAGTGGTAAGTTTTTGGCTATTTAAGTCTAAAAGCAATAACTTGAAGGCTACCGTTTAGGTCGCTAGCTCTCTAGTTTGCGAGTTAGCATGTGTCTCAAGACCCTGCGGTTGCGCAATATGTTGTAAATAAAAAAAAGAGTATAAATGTGACTATAGTCGTGTTTTGTCATGTCTACAGGGCTCTAATAATGCTTTGTTCATTTTAATCTGAATCAACTATATGTGGTTTCTTAAGTTTTTATTGTTTGACGTTTTATTATTATTATTATATTTATTTATTTATTACGGATTGATTGATTTTCTTTATTCTTGATTTGTTTATTTATTTTTCATCTTATTTTGTGTAGAAAAATAAAAAGTAAGATTTTTGAGAACAGTGGAATGTTTTATCAGAGCTTTTCTTGTAGAAAATTGGAACCAAAGCAAAGTTTTTAAATTTTTTTTGTTTTTAATAAATGCGTTTTTTTGTTTTTTTTTGGTAAACATGATGCGGCCCAGTCTCACCCAGACCCGAGCTCCAGTGGCCCCCAAGTAAATTGATTTTGAGACCCCTGCAGTAGATGTAGGTGTATACTACAGTATTCCCATCAGACTGTACTGCATGGCTCATTCCAAACAGCTGCTCCTTTATGCATACCTGATAGCAGCTATTTGCAATCAGCAATCAAGGCGACTGAGCGTGTGACAGCCAAGCGTTCGCTGATGACCGCCGTGCAGTCAAGTGTTTTCATTATTAAATAAAGACACGGCTAAAAAGTAAACGATATCAATGAATGAGGCATATTCATGTTTTCACAGATGAAAACAGGTGTCTTAATCACATGTCTGTGTCAAAACAAGCCGAGGATGAAGAAATATAGCACTTATACATTATACCCATTGTAAACAGTCCTCAGAACAGCCAGTTTTGGGCGGGTCCTCTCCAAAGGAGCCGCTGCCTGTTCTTACTACATGATGTGCTGGCCCTTTAAGGGGCAAGAACAAGGAGTGTTTAATCAAACCTTTATAGACCCTTGTCATGGTCTGGAGCCCCAACAGGAGGAGCCAGCTTTGCTGTAATGTTGTATTGAGATCCAGCTTCGTTTTGGGTTTAAACCATGATCTCCGAAGACAAAGGCGCATCTTCACCCGGGGAACTCGTACAAATTTAATGTGAGGGCGGCCTTATGTAATTTCGCCGGTATGCTACACCCACGGTGCCGTGTTTATTATCACCCCAGGCCTAGCGCCCACGAGACTGAAGGAGAAATCTTGTCACTTTTTAGTCTTGAGGGCTCTTGTGACACCCCTGCTAGAAAATAAAGAAGAGTGGACTAGAAGCTACCATGCTAAAACTGTACAATACCAAGCAGAGATGCATTTATGCTATTTTACTTTGGATTGATTTTTATGCATTTGTCTGAGGCCAAATTAGTACAAATGCAGTAATATTCACAAAGTGTATGCTTGCAATACTCACATTGGTGTCTTTTCCAGACTGCACACATTCAGACTTCCTCTGAGGGGCAACAGGCCAGTGGATCTTTCAAAAAGACAAGACAGGCTGAGCTACAGAACGTTAGTGGAACCCCCCCCTGGAGTTTATTGCTTTTGCATGACAGCCCTTACAATGAGTGGCTCCTTGTTGATGTCGTGCAGATCCAGAGACAGTATATAATCTTTGCTTCCCACATACATGCGGTCGTGGTCCTCGTCCATGCGAAGAATTCGATAGTCGGTGGAGTTTAGCAAGAAGGAGAAGTGGTGAGCGGTGCCGGTCGACTTTAACTCTGTCAGGAGGGAGAAAAAAAAGAAAACGGGAAGAAAATAAATGGTTTTGTTCAAGTTGCGGTGGTAGGAAAACATACCGTAAAATTGGGAAACACGAATCACAGACGTGGTCACATGAGAGGCCTCCATTGTGGCGCCAAATTCTGTATATATCCTCTCGTTTGCATGGGTAATAAGGTTATCTTTACGACTCTGAACCACCCACAGGCACGCACGCCTGCTTGGTACCAGCCACATGGTCAGGAAACCCTCACAATCCCAGAATTCCTTATTGTTATGTTTTATAAGGCAATGCCATGACTTGCTGCTCTTCTGGTTGAACGTTGTACATTTCTACTGTACTAAAGACACACAGCAATAATATTTTTTAAATATTATTATTATTATTATTAATAATAATAATTAACAATTATTTATAATGATAATAATTATTATATTATAAAAGTATTATAAATTTGTATAATAATAATAATAATAATATAATAAAAATAATAATATATAATACAAATAATAATAATAATTATTATTATAATAACAACAACAATAATAATAATTATTAATAATAATACATAATAATAATACTAATAATTATTATTATTATTATAACATTTTAAAGCTTTCTTTTCAAGGTACTTCATAATGAATTAATTGCATTCATTCACACACACACACACACACACACACACACACACACACACACACACACACACACACACACACACACACACACACACACACACACACACAGGTGGTGGTAAACTATATCTGTAGTCACAGCTGTCCTAGCTTTGTGTGACAGAAATGTGACTGCCAGTTTGCGCGTATGACCTCTCCGTCCGCCACCAAACATTCATTGGCAATCATACCCCAGTGTGGGCGGCACTGGCGGCAAGACGGGTGAAGTTTTTTGCCCAAGGACACAATTAGAAAGTGTGGATCAAACCACCAACCTTCTGGTTTCTGGATGGCCTGCTCTACCTCCTGAGTCACTGCTGCCAATGGTTCACTCACGTAATGAAAGTGACACAAACGTAAACAAATGCTTTTCAAGGTAGATCATCAACTTGGTTCAGTATGACTTTAGTAGTCATGCTAAAATATTGTGTTGCTGCTGGATGTTCACAGCCTCACACTCATACTGGAGGTTTTGTCCCATGTAAATAATGCCATGAAAGCTACGTACCCCCTTCCCTCACAAATGATCAACTCAACAACTTTATATCCAATGTGCATGTTTGTTACGTAAATCAGCCAGAATCATGTACGTAAATCGATCGGAGCGTCCCGACTTTACCTTTAGCAATATCAAATCATAACAAACTGCGACTTGGACTTTTTTTTTCTTTTTTTTTTGTTCTCTTCTGTTTTTTTTGCACAAGATCCGTCCCAGCCAAGGCTGCTGCCATCTTTTTAACATCAGTTTTTCCCAAACGGCAGATCCTCCGCTTCCCTTTGAGCTGGGTAAAGCTGCCATGGCAGTGACAGGTGGAGCTATAATCTGCTGCAAATTCTCACTTGCCACGGCAGCTCCCCGACATTGCAACATCCGCCCCTCCTAGTCAGGTGGGAGGCTTTCAAGAAGGGAGGGGGAATAATTGAGAATATGGTGCGTAGGAAAAAAAAAAAAAAAACTTTTCTTCTGGTCCGCACGGTACCTCCCAAGCTTTTCAGCAAACAAGGAGAATGTCTTGCTCCTATTCAAAGCGTTCTTGGGAAAGTCGACACTGAGAAAGTTGAGCCTGTTTGCAGAGAAAACCAGAGGAACTGCTCATGTTCCTGTTCAGTGGGAGCAGACAAACACCCCTGCTGTTCCCTTGGAACTCACTCACACATCTCCTCCACCAGGAGATGCCAGAACATCTGACTAAAAAGTCAGGCAAGCTAAGGAGGTTCAGATACCGAGAATACTGCGTCTGGCATCAGAAAGCCTGAAGGCTTCTCAACTTATGGTGGGTGGGGGGAGGTAAAACGATACATTACAGGATGCTGCCAACAGAAGGAGAACCAAGACGCTTCACACTGAGCACATCTGCACACAGATGAACGGAAATGGGAAGAAACTGGTGCAAAGCAGTGAGGAACACGTTAGATGCAGATGTAAAACAAAAATCAAATAACAGTGCACGTCACTTCCTTCTTATGCTGTCTAATATAAAGATGGTGTGCAACATACTAACGTAAAACGCGGTGAACTGTTCACTAAGTCAAAGGTCCCGGCAAAGCGGATCGCTTCATTGGAGCCACTTGGCTTGTTTAGGTCGGGAGGGGATTGTTCGGTGCTTAGAATGATTTAGTGCCACCGTTGAGCGGTCTGTGGAGTACATACTTCCACACATGAACGTTCCTTCTCCTCACGATGACAGCATTTTCATTCATCTTATACTGTATATACTTTTCGGTTATCACATGGTTTGTCTGGTGATGATCTTATTATCACATACTATTTAATCATGAGCTTATTATCACGTACTATTTAATCAAAAGACCATTTTGTTTCCAGAAAATTTTCAGTTTATTACATGTACAGTAAAGCTCGGATATATCGGATTCAATTGTTCCCACTGGTTTTGTCCGATATAAGCGAAATCCGTTATATGCGCATACCGGAAAATGTCCGTTTTACGCATATATCGGATTTATATCCGGTATATGCGTAAATCGGGTTTTATCCGTTATAAAAAGGCACTTCCTTGACTATGTTTCCAATGTACCTGGACGCGCAGGCAACGCTGCAAACGCTGCAAATGACGTCGTATAGCGGCCTGCCACGATTCGGCGAATCGGAGCGCCACGATGCGGCCATCCGATATATGCGAGGGAAATTTAATGGAAATGCATTGGAACGGGACTGGAGATTTTGTCCGAAATAGGCGAAATCCGTTATAAAAAATCCGATATATGCAATGAATTTTTATTGGAAATGCATTACAGAAAAATTGGTTCTTTTTTTTATCTGTCCGTTTTTCCGAATTTCCGATATATCCGAGGTTTACTGTATTATATCTAAACAGTGTAAACACAATAATTGCAAAAATATTTCAAGAATACTTTCTACCAGTCTTTGTTTGTTCTTGCAGTTGATGAGCCATTCAGAAAAAAGCTTGAGGTCGCCCTGGGTTTTCCGACTTGTATTTTGTATTTTTAGTTTTTTTCCGATCATTTCAAGAGTGTCCTCCTCATTAATGGTGATAAAACGTTCCATTTCTAATATTCTGTTTGCTATTTTCCCTATTTGTCTTTCGCCGGGAGTGTCAACCGCTGACATGTTGACAGAGCACAGACGGCAGCAAAACAAACGCTGGTGTGCTGTTCTCTGATTGGTTGTTTCACGGGCACGATACTCTGAGTGGACAGTTACGGGGGCTGATACTGGACATGGTTAAACTCTATATTTTATCAGTATCACTGCCCTGGGCTTTGACACAGTATCATTTCGGCCTTTTCCCGTATCATTCATGGGCGGTTTCTAGGGTACAGGGACAATTAATACTGTAGTATGTGATAACATGATTTATCACATACTACATAAAATACAGAGTTTAACCATGTCCAGTATCAGCCTCCGTAGCTGTCCACTCAGAGCGCGCTGCTCTGGTATCGTGCCCGTGAAACAACCAATCAGAGAACAGCACACGAGTGCTTAGTGCCTAGTGCTTCTCCAGTCACCAAAAAACCCAAACTTGATTAATGGAACTTTAATTGTCAGACATTGATAAGATAAGACTGTTGATAAAATATTATTGTTGAAATATTTTTGCAATTATTGTGTTTACACTGTTTAGATATAATACATGTAATAAACTGAACATTTTCTGGAAACAAAATGGTCTTTTGATTCAATAGTACATGATAATAAGCTCATGATTAAATAGTATGTGATAATAAGATCATCACATGGTTTGTCTGGTATCAGGCCCAGTATCTATAACCTATAATTATCATGTTATCAACTATAACATATATAAGAACCCTACTGCAGACTCCACACAGAGAAAACCCAGGTCTTCCCCATCTTCTGACTGTGTGGCTAACATACAAACCACTCAGCCGGATTCTATCATTCACTATTATAAAATATTGTACTTATGAAAACACACTCCAGTAGCTACATTCCATTCCCTTCCATAAAAGCTTGTATTTGAAAGGACACCCAAAGAGCCCTGTGGCATGTTGTGCTAATGATGTTCGTCCGTGTGTGTAATATGACAAGCAATAAAAGGGCAGGGCGCTCTCATGGAGGTGTACACAACTAAATGCTTTGTAAAGATGGAGCAGTGCCCGGGGTGTGAAACAAACTCACACATGCTTTGCACCACCATCTTCATTTCAGCTTGAACGACATCAAATTGACATATATATAATATCTATAGAATATATACAATATGTGTAGAACTTGCACCCAAGGCTGCAGAAAGATAAAGAGCGCCTTTACAAAGACTGTATGTAGAAAGATGATGCATTGTTGGGTGAGAGGCATACTGTAGAGAGGAGACATGCCTTAACACAAACAACGCCTGTGGCGTGGTGAGACAACACTTGTCGCTTGTAATTCCTGAGAGACACGATGGGGTTTTTGCTGCTCATCTTGCGGTGCTTGTGTTCAAACCCCTCCTCCCCTACAAAACACAATACCGCCTTGATTGGAATGAAAAAACAAAGCCAGTGGTAAATTGAACAATGCCAGTGTGTTTCTATGCAGACCACAGCGTCTGCTGTGTATTACTGGCTTTCCCAGCAAGGACGCTACAATTATTACCAGACAAATTGAAGCCAAATGCTTTTTTGCTGTGAAGTTTGTCTTCTGTTTCATGTCCTTGGGGAATACAGTTTGTGTTGAAATCAAATTAAGTGTCCGTCTCAGCCATGGCGTGTTTGTCTCGGCCATGGTGTGTTCATCTCGGCCATGGCATGCCTGTCTCATACATGGCATATCCGTCTCAGTGTGTGCGTCTCAGATATGGCGTGTCCGCCTTGGCCATGGCATGTCCGCCTCGGCCATAGTGTGTTCGTCTTGGCGATGGTGTGTTCGTCTCGGCCATGGCATGCCTGTCTCATACATGGCGTATCCGTCTCAGTGTGTGCGTCTCAGATATGGCGTGTCCGCCTTGGCCATGGCATGTCCGCCTCGGCCATAGTGTGTTCGTCTTGGCGATGGTGTGTTCGTCTCGGCCATGGCATGCCTGTCTCATACATGGCGTATCCGTCTCAGTGTGTGCGTCTCAGATATGGCGTGTCCGCCTTGGCCATGGCATGTCCGCCTCGGCCATAGTGTGTTCGTCTTGGCGATGGTGTGTTCATCTCGGCCATGGCATGCCTGTCTCATACATGGCGTATCCGTCTCAGCGTGTGCGTCTCAGATATAGCGTGTCCGCCTCAGCCATGGCGTGTCTGTCCTGGCCATGGCGTGCCCGTCTCAGACATGGCGTGTCTGTCTCATACATGGCATGTCTGTCTCATACACGGCGTATCCATCTCAGCGTGTGTGTCTCAGATATAGCGTGTCCGCCTCGGCCATGGCGTGTCTGTCCTGGCCATGGCGTGTCCGTCTCAGACATGTTGTGTCTGTCTCATACATGGCATGTCTGTCTCATACATGCCGTCTCCATCTCAGCGTGTGTGTCTCAGATATGGCGTGTCCTGGCCATGGCGTGTCCGTCTCAGACATGGCGTGTCTGTCTCATAAATGGCATGTCTGTCTCATACATGGCGTATCCGTCTCAGCGTGTGCGTCTCAGATATGGCGTGTCCGCCTCGGCCATGGCGCGTCTGTCCTGGCCATGGCGTGTCCGTCTCAGACATGTTGTGTCTGTCTCATACATGGCATGTCTGTCTCATACATGGCGTATCCATCTCAGCGTGTGTGTCTCAGATATGCCGTGTCCGCCTCAGCCATGGCGTGTCTGTCTTGGCCATGGCGTGTAGTGTTAAGGTGACTATAGCGCTGTTATTTCATGTCTACAGAGCTCTAATAATGGTAACAAATAGAGATCCACAATATCTTTTTTTCTCAAACTGATACCAATACTGATAACTTAACTACAAGACCGGTATGGTACCGATAACGGTCTTATCTGTACTTTTTAAATGTAGGTGGAAGTGTAATTTGTGCACAGCTGGACGTAAGAAGGCCTGGAATAAATGAGCATTTGTTGATTAGTCCTAATGAAATATGATGACATGACTACTAGCACATGACTACTATCAGGAGAAGCACAGCATAGAGGGGGAGGAGCCACCCACACAATATGGGTAATGTCGCCTTTAAATAATTGGTGACCTGATCTATCGGTAGGACATGATTCCCTCATATTGTCCAGATAATTATCATGCCCCCCAGGTAAAAAACATATTTACAAATTCATAAACACGTTTTCTATGCTCTATGAAAATACCTGTGTTACTTTGGATAAATACCTTATCGTGGTTGTGTCTGGAATTAACCAATTAACCTTGACAGAACTCGGGACAAGCGTATACCTGCAGCGTGCAAGGAGAAAACCCTCTTGCGTTGTTCCAATGTCATGTGTGGGAACACGCGGCCTTCCCGGTGAAAGACATAAACAGACAAAGACGAGAGGATAAGACAAAAGCAGTATCATGTTATCCCAAAAAAGAGGTGGCCTCCCCAATCTGCCCCTCCTTATCCCCGCCACGCCAGTGTCTAAGTCAGTCTGCTGAAAGATGAAAGGGGATTTAGGAGAGGATGCAGGTTGCAGAAAAAGCCGACATACTCGCCCAAGCATCTGCGGCATGCTGGATTCTCACCCGCTGGATGTTGAGGCGTGGCCCCGCCGTGCTACGGCATGTCTGCACAAATGTCTCCCAAAATAAAGAATCCCAGATGCTGACTGTGGTATGTTTTTGTGGCAGTATCATGATGTTGCAATGAAATAATCGAACAAATAGCAACACAATCTAGAGTAACCACAAACATCTCCAGGCCTGAAACGTCCATGATCATCTTTAAGAGGCCGCCAATGTGATTTACAAGTTGCACTTGTTGCAAGTGTAAGTGGCCAGACTATATATTTTACACATATAATTCTAAAAGTCCACCTGGAATTATTGTATCTGTAAAAGTGTAATGCAACCTTCTATATGTGCTTGTGTCCCTTTTTTCAGGAGCACTTTGTAAACAACAGACCACATCAAATAACCAAATTGATTAAAAAAAGCTACCCAAACCATCAAAACGTTTGAGCATGACGCCATGATGCCTGGTTGTATGTTCATTTCAATGAAACACTTCGGAAAGAATGGGCGGGCCGTATTTCAACACTTGGCGGGCCAGGTGTGGCCCCCGGCCCATAGTTTGCTCACCCCTGAGGTACATATTTTCACGTATGGTGTCTTCTTTATTGGGGGATGCGTATCTATATGAGGGAATTATGACATTCGGGGGGCGGCACGGCGGTCGAGTGGTTAGAGCGCAGACCTCACAGCTAGGAGACCGGGGTTCAATTCCACCCTCTTTGTGTGGAGTTTGCATGTTCTCCCCGTGCATGCGTGGGTTTTCTCCGGGTACTCCGGTTTCCTCCCACATTCCAAAAACATGCTAGGTTAATTGGCGACTCCAAATTGTCCATAGGTATGAATGTGAGTGTGAATGGTTGTTTGTCTATATGTGCCCTGTTATTGGCTGGCCAACCTCTTGCCCGAAGACAATGAATGAATGAATTAATGACATTCAGTATTATAATGTTCATAAAGGTTATCGAAAAGCCATTTAAAGCTGAAACCAGAGTGTACTGCAAGACCGTTGACTTCAGATACCCGAGGGGCCCGACAGCCTCATCAGCCCAACCTGCCTGGGCTTTGTGTTCGGGCCTCATAATCACGCCGTCACCACCCGCAGCGAGGTCGGCTCTATTGACTCAGAACACGCGTCACAGGAGCTGATTGCTGCTTACCTGCGCCTGTCAAGCAGAAATAATTGCAACCAGATTACTCCTTATCTCCCAGCTTCCGGATGCTGTCGCTCAGATGCTCTTCACGCTCTTCTGCCACTGATACACTATGTGTGTGTGTGTGTGTGTGTGTGCATAGAAATAGAGTTCTCTGATCCCCCGCATCAAATCACAAACACCTGCCTTGCCTACCCGCCTGCCTGCACGGCTGGAGAGAATATATCGATTCAAACAGTGTCTTGACTTCATGAGCAAGAAGAGATTAAAACAAATCTATATCTGCTGTTTCAGATGACAGGAAAGGTTAATTAAAAGCTCAAGGGACGAATGCATGCGACAGGCGGATTGAAGGTCGTTTAGATCTGATAGTATTCATTATAGTTTGTGTGAAACGGAATAAAATGATAGAAAAGATGAAATGGAAGGAGGGAAATGACTTTTTTCCGCACCTACTTATTAGCTCTTCTATCTCTAGGGTTAGGGACAGAAGGACAGAAGCTTCCTGGGCTACGGGTGAAAGGTTAAAGGTCCCAATGGGCCTCGGGTGGAAGCTCATCCTAGCCCTCTGACACACCCGGGTATAATCTGGATGATCCCTCCGTCATGGAGAAGGTTATGATGATACCAAAGAGGAGAAACTGTTGCACTTATGGGCCTAAAAATGGACACTCACATAAAACATTTACATTTCTTCCTGTTTTTTTTCCCATAAATCATAATTAATCCTCGGCCATCTCTGTGTGGAGTTTGCATGTTCTCCCCGTGCATGCGTGGGTTTTCTCCGGGTACTCCGGTTTCCTCCCACATTCCAAAAACATGCTAGGTTAATTAGCGGGCGTAATGAGACGCCACTACGGCCTGGATTTACCGATGAAGACCCTTTCGAAGCTGATTTCCAGTTCCGACATTTGTGGGTCCCCAATGTGATGGGGGTCAAAATCATGCAAGACAGATAGTACTTGTCTGTACATTATTATGTATTCTGGTCAGCAGGTGGCAGTAATGACACAAAACATTGATGAAATATTAGCCTACACAACATTACATTAGGCTGCACGGTGGACGAGTGGTTAGCACGCAGGCCTCACAGCTCGGACACCCGAGTTCAATTCCACGCTCGGCCATCTCTGTGTGGAGTTTGCATGTTTTTTTCCCCGTGCAAGCGTGGGTTTTCTCCGGGTATTCCGGTTTCCTCCCACATTCCAAAAACATGCTAGGTTAATTAGCGACTCCAAATTGTCCATAGGTATGAATGTGAGTGTGAATGGTTGTTTGTCTATATGTGCCCTGTGATTGGCTGGCGACCAGTCCAGGGTGTACCCCGCCTCTTGCCCGAAGACAGCTGGGATAGGCTCCAGCACCCCCGCGACCCTCGTGAGGATAAGCGGTAGAAAAATGAATGAATGAATGAAATCATAATAACTAAACATTAATTTAAGCCACATGTGTAATAAGGCATGCGTTTGCACGTGCCGCCATGTAGGCATGCCCACGACTGCTACACAGATCAGTGAAGCGGTGTTTGTTGTTGTTGTTGTTGTTGCCGCGCCGTCCCGTGCAGCCGTGCGGCAGAGCGTGGCGGCACAGCGTGCTTGTGACAACTCCAGGTTAAGACTATTATGCGGAAGGGCCAAGCGATGACACGGAGCTGGTCTGAAAGAGTGAAAATCCTCCTCTTCCTAGCTGACCTCTGACCTTGCACTCCAAACAAATACTCTTCCCGCCTGTCAGCTGTGCTAACACAGACCCAGATGCACAATGCTCCCTCAGATGGACCTCTTCATCCTCGCTTCTTGTCAACTTCTAGCCCCACACGAAGCAGTCAATAGATCAATTTCTCCATCTATGTGGCCATCAAGTTCATGATTGGTGCATTGCTAACTGGAGGCGATGAGATGGAGGTACCGTGGTTTCCCTTGTGGTCATTTTTCCACCCACAACACACAAATAGCGCTGGTGATTGTGAGCGAAGGAGTCCCACAGGGTGAGAGGCCTTTGACAGCCAACTTAAGAACACCCATTCATCACAGCAGACAGGAGAGCGCCATGGAAATTGAGAGAGCGCCCCTCTGGTCAGCCAATACCAAGACGTCGAGCGCCCCTCAACAGCTGCTGAAGGAGGAGGAAATGTATTCTAATCATGAACGAAAGGGAGGGGGAGAAAAAAAAATACCCTTATTGTGTGCCAAGATACACAAAAACACTGATTGAGACCACAGCTGCCAGTTTCCAGGATGAGAGAAAAGAGGTAAAACCGTTTTGGCACACAGGACGGATATTTCAACTTTAGCGAGGTGTCCCGCTCAGCTCTTGTATTAGCCCACTGACTTTATTCTTCGTGAGCTGGAGTGCTCTTCAAGAAGATAGGAAATACCGATGGGCCTTAAAACCGCCACCAAGCACAATGCAGGTTTCTGTTTTATGCTAGCGTTTGTTTTGTTTATATGCAGGATAGTGGCATGCCTCGGTCACACCAACGCACCAAGTGGTTCTGCTCCATCAGTGCTGCTTTGCAACAAGCGGCCAAGATGGTGAGCAGTTGGGTCTGAACATTGTTCATCTACCATCCACAACACGGTTCTTTGAAACGTCTACGGCCGCCCTTCTCGCCAAGATAAAAAAATGAAATACATGTGTCATCTCTCGTCACTCTCCCGCTCTCTGCATGCCTGATGATGTTTTGATTTATTACCTTGAGCTTCCTCTCTCTGTTGATGTTATCATTTATAGCCCGTCTGCATACCAACACGCTGAGATAACGTGTGCCTTTTTCTGGCAGATCCCTCACTCCTTTCTTTATGCCCCACAGGTGGGAGGGGCGATGATGATGATGATGATGTATTTACCTCTAACTCTGACTTTCACCGGTGAACATGTTTAGCTCCGGGGGGCGAAGACAGAGACATTTCTAATAACGGTAAACAGTTGTGAAAGCATCCACAAATTGGTAAGGATCTTTGTATTCATGCAACATCAAGCGAAGGGAACCATGACTCAATATGACAACATAATCACTGTCAATTAGAACGATTCAGGAAAAGAATAATGACTAATTTGACATTTCACTGAGTTGACGTCGGGGGGAGTGAACGGTATTTTGGCTAACACTTTGAGGAGTTGGGAGTTACATCTTTAAAAAGCTTTCAGACAAACCTGGCAGCGGTCTTAAGTCTTAAATCACTCCGGAGCTGGAAAGACCCTTTGGGGTTCCAGGGTGAAAGAAAGACCCATAAGAAGACCCAGTCTTGATGACAAAATCCACTATCAGAACTTTTCCCAGAACAGCGGAAACTCCAAAAAGGGGAATCTAATGATCAAATTACCAAATGCTGCTTCCGCATAAACTGTGATGCATTTTAATGTTTCACTTCTGCTTCCCAGCGATCATGACATCGTTTGCTCAATGAGTAACTCCTGTGTCCACACACACCGTGTGGCGTACTGTGAGCCAAGAAAGGTCACCGGTTGGAGATGAATTAGGGACGCTCAGTCGAATGCGTCAAAAACACTTCAAGTGAGAAAGCAACAACACCTAAACGCACCGATGTTGCAGTCATGCTTCAACTAATGAACTGCGGAGTCTGCTATGGTCGCCATTGGTTGTCTACAAAAGCCAAAATCCTTTAAAACTGTCATCAATCATCTCTTGATGGCAAAGGCAACAAAGCTTTCTCTCTTTGAACAAGGTGGGATTGATAAGCAAGGCCTCCGGCAGCGCCATTGCTGCTAAGACAGTCATTTCACACTTCTCCAAAACATCCTGAGGCTCATGGAAGTAAAACATCAAGTGGTAGACCCCAAAAAATGAACCGCAGGATCCCATTGGCTGAAACGTCAAGACATGTGACCATACTGGGGCCAAATGAAGGTTGGTACATAACCATCAGAAAAAGCTTTTAAGAAAAAAACATCTTCAAATGGGTGTTTGTAATTTGCAGGAGATCACCAAATATGGGACATTGAAAGGTGGAAGAAAGTTTTCTTCTTTCTTGATGGCTTCCAACATTACTAGCATGACAAGAAGATCCCACCTGAGATGTTTTGCCAGCATCGTCATCCTTAAATGGAACAATGGAGCTTCGGGCCGTGCAGGGGCGTCAAACGGCGGAGATGTTGCATGACTGAAGGACTTCTTAAGGAGGAATAAGCTAACTTTTTTGGACCATACTGTGTCTTCCCACCATTTACATACAATGGAGAACATTTGGGGATGGATTTATAAAAATCCAGACCGGGGAGCCATCTTCAGCACCCGGAGCAACATTCCCACTGGTCTCTTGGAAACACTGGCATCAAGCATTTTTAACCTCATGAAGAAGAATGGCACATCTAGTCATTTTTATACACCTTATTTCTATTTTAGGGGGGTTTCGGGTATTATTTGAGCATTGGTCTTAAACTTTTGAATGCTTCTTTGCAATAAATTTCTTCTTTGTGCATTTTGAAGCTCAACTTCGAAGCTCCAATGAACATTCTTGCAGTTCTTCAACTGGTTTTAAAATTTGACCAGAAGCGCAGAAGCACTTAATGAACTCACTTGCTGGCTTTTGTTCAACTCTCGGCATGGCTCAGCTTGTATCCTTTAATGAGCTTTATTCAGTCTCGGGAGAGAAGCGCCGAGGTCACTCAAAGGTCTTTAATGTGCGCATAGACTCAACCCCTGGTCCCAAATGGCCCGATCCAGGGCACCGAATCCAGCTCAGAGGCCGTCAGCATCTGTGAAGTAATAGCTAAACAAGCCACTAATGGGCCGCTGCCATAAGTCCATCTGCCTCCGCGTGGCTAAGATAACACCCCCACTGCCCGGCGCTGCACACGCCCACTTGACCCCGGGGTACAACCCAACAAAAGAAGTGTCACCCCCCCGACCAGGTATGTGTCAGCACAGGTCTCAGGACAAGCTCTGCGTACTAATGTCACATGACAAGCACATAATTCGCAACAATTAGGCTGCTGGGTGCAGCACGGCATGGCGCTCATCTGGAGAATCCTTGTCTGGCTCCGCAGGGAGGAGCTGATCGTTTCACTGGCAGTCTTTCTGTTTGATGTACTGCTGAGAAGACGCTTAGCAACAAAAAGACACAAAACAAGCATAACCGGCCTCCACTGCAGTGCAGAAAAAAAAAGTTTCCAATGAAATATCAATACGTGTTCCGCTTGCTGCCACAACAAATCATAGCTGAGCGGCCATGTGGACACGCGAGGTCAGGAGAAGCAGATCCTCTCTTTATCTATTCCATTAGCACGGCAATGGCCGACGCGCCGATCAATGACGCCTGGAGGGTTCTCCTTTTTACAGCCTGTTAAGCTCTACGACCGCAAGCTTGGCTAGGAAAAATAAATCAACCCGGCAAAAGCGTCCGTCAACTCTCAAAGAAAAACATACAAGATCTCCAGGAGCAGTCGAGGAACAATATTATGTTTGCTGTTAAAAGCCTCGGTTAGAGCGACTTGATATTTGTGTGTGCTTTGTTCCCTCGGATTAGAGCCCTTAAACAGAATCCTCTTCTAAAGCGGCACATGTTGCTCTTGTTGGACACTTTCTTCTTCTTTCTTAATTTATTTCAGACATGCATACTATGTTACATTATTCTTTCTCACATATACACTTACAATATCTATTTATATATATAATATATATATATATATATATATATATATATATATATATATATATATATATATATATATATATATATATATATATATATATATATATATATATATATATATATATATATATATATATATATATATATATATATATATGTGCCCTGTGATTGGCTGGCGACCAGTCCAGGGTGTACCCCGCCTCTCGCCCGAAGACAGCTGGGATAGGCTCCAGCACCCCCGCGACCCTCGTGAGGAAAAGCGGTAGAAAATGAATGAATATATATATATACATACACACATATATACATACATATACATACACACATATCTACATACATATATATATACATATATACACATACATGCATACACACAACGCCTCATTACTACACATGTCTGAAAAGGAGCAGGAAGAAGCAAAGCTTATTAAATCCTACCACTTCAACTTCAACTTTCACTAACTAGCGTCAAGTCTCTTCATTGCATTTATTCCAAAAACTCCCGAAAAGACTTGAGCTCTTTCAATGCATCAAACCAGGAACGCTTTAGTGGGAACCGTAGGAAGAAAAGCAGCACGGAATGACGAGAGAAACAGATTTTAATATCCATCCCAGCAGCAAAGAAATAGCAGGCGAGGAGTAAAAGAGTACTAGTGGGAGGTGGCCGAGACATCCATCTTCCCAGAGAGTGGCCGATGGTGGAGTTGATGATGGTGAGATTGGCGGTGGGAGGTGAAGTGAGGGGAGATGCAGCTGGGGATTTGGGGGTTGGGGTGGCGGTGACAGAATTGGAATGCCGTTGGCTGTTAGCGCAGAGGTATTTCTGAACAATGGCTTCTCCTGAGGGTTTTGGTCGGGAATCATACAAAAACAAATTGCTACACTATGACTGTGACGCCATGGAGGTCTCCAAATGCGTGGTGCTAGCGTGTCAGGTGGCTGATAAGGTTTTTGAGTGCTCAATATGTTTTTATCCCCCCTCATGATGGGGCATTTGGTAAAACTAGCCCACAGTATTTATCAGTATTATTATTCTGCGCGGGCTGCACGGCGGTCGAGTGGTTAGCGCGCAGACCTCACAGCTAGGAGACCAGGGTTCAATTCCACCCTCGGCCATCTCTGTGTGGAGTTTTCCCCGGGTACTCCGGTTTCCTCCCACATTCCAAAAACATGCTAGGTTAATTAGCGACTCCAAATTGTCCATTGGTATAAAAGTGAGTGTGAATGGTTGTTTGTAAATATGAGGCCTGTGATTGGCTGGCGACCAGTCCAGGGTGTACCCCGCCTCTCGCACGAAGACAGCTGGGATAGGCTCCAGCACCCCCCGCGACCCTCGTGAGGATAAGCGGTACAAAATGAATGAATGAATCAATAATTATGCACGGGCTGCACGGCGGACGAGTGGTTAGCGCGCAGACCTCACAGCTAGGAGACCAGGGTTCAATTCCACCCTCGGCCATCTCTGTGTGGAGTTTTCCCCGGGTACTCCGGTTTCCTCCCACATTCCAAAAACATGCTAGGTTAATTAGCGACTCCAAATTGTCCATTGGTATAAATGTGAGTGTGAATGGTTGTTTGTCTATATGTGGCCTGTGATTGGCAGTCCAAGGTGTACCCCGCCTCTCGCCCGAAGACAGCTGGGATAGGCTCCAGCACCCCCGCGACCCTCATGAGGATAAGCGGTAGAAAGAAGCTTTCTGAAGCAAGCTGGAAAAGTCACGCTTTATTCTAATGGCAGTGTGCTAAACCTTGCTAAATACTTGCAAGAACACGATGCAGACAACAGGCGTGACCAAGTGAACAGCAACCTGCAATGTCCGCCATTGTGACATCAGCATTGAGCATTGAGTCAGCGTCTACGCCAAGTGACGCTGATTAAAAAATGTTGCACAAGCTGATCCCCTCGCAAGTTCACTGCTTCAATTTGCTTGAAAATGAAAGGAGAAAATAATTACAGGCTAAAACAAGCGTCCACATTCCATTAGGCTAAACGCCGGCTTTGAAAGCGACAAAAACGCCACTCAAGATAAAAAGCGCCGGCAGCCATTACATCTTCAATGGATAATGGGAATTGTCTGCTCAACAGCGAGCCCCGGCGCTATCATCGCAGCCCGGGCGTTAGAGCCCAGGCGGCCAAGGTCGGGCTGACTGACAGGCTGACAGACCTTTAGATTACTGTCTGTCTGCGTAAGCCGCCGTCCTTTTTTGCTCCCCTTCGCTGAGTGACATTCTCACCCCTCCCAGTCGCCTGTTGATTTGCTGGCTTTCAAGTTTGACGGACAGATGGGACATCCTACCCTGCAACCCTGTGGCCTTTGTCTCACCCGTGACCACAAGGGTCAGCCTGTTTTGGGCCAGTGGGGGGGTGAAAGGGCTTCCAAAAGGCCCTAGTTAGAGGAGAATTCTAATTAGTAAGGGCGGGTCCGCTGGGTCACAATGAGACAATGCATCCAGATCACATGACCCTTGCTGACTGCGAGCATGCAATAAACAAACTCCATTATGGCGACCTTTACAGTGGTATAGGTTCACTCCCAAATGTGTGATCCTCATGTAGGTATGACAAAAACAAAGTGTTAGCTGGAAGTGACGGCTTTCATTGAGGAATGAGAGTCAGATTGCGAGATAAAAGGAAGTCTTATCGGACGTGAGAGGAAAAAAAAAAAAAGCAACATCCGAAGCAGATCTTGGCCACAGTTCCACTTAAGGAAAAACTGCAGACACACAGAGTCGAAAACCTTCTTATCTTACACCTTCATACCTCCTCATAAGTATGCGCTTCGCCATCCGCTTTGCACTGATAAGACCAACAGTATGATCCACACAAGTCTACTCTGCTGTACTCCCTTTTTATGGTAATGGTAATGGTTTTATTTCATTTAAACATGCATCAGATTTACAATTGAATGCATCACATAATCAGTTCACAGTTCCACATGTTCCAAAAGGAGTAGGAAGAAGCAAAGCTTATTAAATCCTACCCCTCCATCTGGTACTTTTACAATCAGTAACTGTTACATTTGTTCACTTCCTGCTTTCCATAATACAGTTTAAGTTTTTTTTTAATGTTTTTTTTTTTTAAATAATGTACCTCGGACCAAAGTACAAGGTGATATGAGCATCCAATGACATAATGGGTACCATAGTAAGTGTCAATATAGTGATATATATAGCACATCATGACTGGTTCAAGACTCTTCATCCTTGTATTTAGCAAACATCAACTGCTTGTATCGTTTCTTGAATTGGCTCATCGTTGTGCATTGTTTGCGTTCCTTACTCAATCCATTCCATAGTTTGATCCCACATACTGCAATGCTATGGCTTTTTAACATAGTCCTAGCATATACAATCATTTTTTTAATCATTTTTTCCTGTTGTTCATGAATGACAAATAAAAAGCGATCATCTGTTTGCCTGCTCAGGACTGGTGTGTTTGCAGCCTGTCCAGTGGTCAGGTTACAATCATGCGGAGGACTCGTTGACAACATTCACACCAGAATAGATGGAGGCATGCAGCCATGCATGTGTGTGCTACGCGCTTGATTATTACAGGTGGATACAAAATAACAGTAGAAATCATTAATTCATTCATTCATTTTCTACCGCTTTTCCTCACGAGGGTCGCAGGGGGTGCTGGAGCCTATCCCAGCTGTCTTTGGGCGAGAGGCGGGGTACACCCTGGACTGGTCGCCAGCCAATCACAGGGCACATATAGACAAACAACCATTCACACTCACATTCATACCTATGGACAATTTGGAGTCGCCAATTAACCTAGCATGTTTTTGGAATGGGGGAGGAAACCGGAGTACCCGGAGAAAACCCACGCATGCACGGGGAGAACATGCAAACTCCACACAGAGATGGCCGAGGGTGGAATTGAAACCTGGTTTCCTAGCTGTGAGGTCTACGCGCTAACCACTCATCCACCGTGCTGCCCCAGTAGAAATCATTCATTCATTCATTTTCTACCGTTTTTCCTCACGAGGGAGCGGGGGGTGCTGGAGCCTATCCCAGCTGTCTTCAGGCGAGAGGCGGGGTACACCATGGACTGGTGCCCAGCCAATCACAGGGCACAGACAAACAACCATTCACACTCACATTCATACCTATGGACAATTTGGAGTCGCTAATTAACCTAGCATGTTTTTGGAATGTGGGAGAAAACCCACGCATGCACGGGGAGAACATGCAAACCCCACACAGAGATGGCCGAGGGTGGAATTGAACCCTGGTCTCCTAGCTGTGAGGTCTGCGCGCTAACCACTCGACCACCGTGCCGCCCCAGTAGAAATCATAACTGTGTGAAAATTATTTTTGTCCACTCAATCCGTCCATTCGGGAAAGCCGGGTCGGGAACCAGTTACCCTCCATAAAGGAGTGCTGACTATTATTAAGAAAAAAAACCTGAACAACTGAGTGCACTGACATGTCTGCACTGACATGCCCGAAACTTGCTGTGGGCTTGACAGTGTAATTGGCCACAATGCATTTCAAAAGCTTTGTGACTAATTCATCATGCACAGATGCTTTAATAGGACAGTGTAATCCAGATACGCTGGTGAAAAGCAACATTTCATGCTCTGCACCAATCCTGTATGTGACTGATTCTGGCACAATCAAAAGGCCCCCACGACTGAAGGAATTCCACAGCGTTGCTAAATGGGATTACACGTCAACAAAGGACCACTGTCACTCCACGTCAGAAGACATTTTTTATGTTGACGCCGGTTCTCAGCAGATGTTGAACCTGATATCTCCAAGACTTGTGGTCCTGCTTCATATTAAAATGGCTCCAGGTGAGCATCCATTATGCTCAAGAGAAGCATCCAAGACCAGCGTCATCGTAAAGCTTTCTGCGGAATGTTAAGGGAAAAACCGAGAGTAGGGTGCTACGGACAGACTGGGATGCTGTGAGGGCTGCTAGGCCACGCCTCCTCCGCTTCCCAGGCGGCATGAATGAAGTAAATTAATGATGGTCTCAGTCGACACAAACTCCCCTGGTCTATTGAGACCATGCAGTCCATTCACGGGGATGAGTGAGGCGTCGACACAAACAACAACAATAACAACAGCAACACGGGAGGCCCTTCCTCCTGCTTTTCATTCATGCATATGCATGCGCTCACACGCATACGCCACGGACCTGTGGTGCCAACATGCCATGAGTGACACCTAGACAGGGTTCCTGAGAACAGGACGGGCTGACAAAGCTTGAAGGCAAAGGGGCGTGAACCGGGGAAGGCAGGAAGAAAAATCTTGGCATGGAGTCTATGCAAGTGGTCACAATGACCAGGCATGAGAGGCCATCTCCTCCCCTCCACAGTCAGAACATTATCAGGGTTCCTGTCCGTCAGTGCATGAAACCCCAGATGCAAAGCATGGAAACCTCAAGTTTCTAAGAAGGACTCGGTGGCGGTCAGCTCAGCCATATTATTTTTATTGTAAAATATTTATTTAAAAAAAATTATGGGCCTAAGTAATAACCTATTGAGTGTTATTGACCTATCCCAATATTTTAGGAACCTTATATAGTTTATGATTGGAACGTAGCTCTCTGGTCACCATGCCAGGGCGGGAAAAATGGAGCCCAGTTGACAAAAAAAAGTTCTTCTGTTCTTTCAATCCTGAATCTTTATAACAATAATAATAATAATAATAATAAGTTAAGTGCTCTGAGAACGCAGCATTTCGCCTATGTACTGTTTATAGGACAAAGGTGAGCTGCGGACATTTTTTCGATTTTCAAGTGAGACACATGCTAACTCGCAAACTAGAGAGCTAGTGACCTAAACGGTAGCCTTCAAGTTATTTCCTTTAAACTTAAATAGCCAAAAAACTTACCACTTCCACACGGATAGGGAGGATAACTATTAATCAAACGTAATAATTTTTTCTGGGTACATGATACCATACAGCATCCATATCAAACTTGCGCGGGCTGCACTAACATTAAACTTTCATATCAGGGTGGGGGCCTCAATCCTGAATCTTTATAACAATAATAATAATAATAATAATATAATATTATAGGACAAAGGTGAGCTGCGGACATTTTTTTGATTTTCAAGTGGGCCCTGAGATGGTAAAGTTTGGTGTAAGTTATGAAGCAAAGCACTGTTTATTATCAACTCTTAGAAAGTTGGGAGCGGCAGCTATCCAGAAGTCCTCCTGAGCACTTGGGAGTGTGACCAAGCACAGGGCAGCGGGTGGGTCTTGCATGGAATAAATTAAAACACAGCAGTTTTGTGAGAAGCGCGAAATCCAAAGAAATCCAACTGGAATAGGTGCAGATTCTGGAAGATCTAGAAAGCTTTGTGTGCTGGTTATTGTGTGTAGCTGCTCTATCTTAATCTTAATCTTATAGGAGTCCACTACACATTATCCACTCACGTTATCCTTATGTGAGAAAGCAGATATCCAGTCCTTCCCAACCCTAGGTAGCGGTAATGATGTTAGCATGTGACGGCTATGGCTCACTTTTCACCAATTACAGCATCCTGTGTGGATTCAAGCGGGCTGCAGCTATATCATGAAATATAGCTCTTGACAGCAGGAGGAACCTTCCAGCTATTTTATGAATCCAATCGTGAGACGCCGCTCCTGCAACCTCCCCCAGGATCACGGTCAGGCCTCGTTTTTTCCCATAATCACACGGACAGCATCCTGGTCGTCATCCAGCACTTTGACCATCTCTCACCTGAGACACCTTTTATGCAGCCTTTGAGGTTTTGCCGGCTTCTGCCAGGACAATAAAAAAAACCTGACATCTCATTTAGAATGAAGGGACTTCCCATAAAGGTTTGTAAAGCAAATAATCCAAAACATATATTGCACACTCTCTTGGTGCGTCGTATTAAGTCTTCATTTTAACTGGAACCGAAATGCGGTGAGGCGTGTTTGGGGACTCTGCAGAACATACACGGTCGTGTAAAAAAAAATCTTTCGGTTTTCAATGTGGCTTTGCTCTTCTGTCCAAATACCTTCCAACACCTTCCCCTACGATGATATAAAGTGTCACAACGTCAACAAGAGTCGTTATGGCTCCTGATGGTGCCACGACGGGGCTCTGGCCGGAGTCCAACTTGTCAAAAACTGAGCTAAACCATCCCGCAGCCAAAACTAGCTAATAGCAAACAGACATGTCATTTGTTCTAAGCGTTCCCACGTACACCCACACTCTTTCTCCAAATCCCTGCAACTATTTCCTCTCTGGAGGAGATAACAAAAGTGACACCGATGCCCTGTAGTCCATTAGCGCTCGTTGGGCGCCAGCTCCCTTTGCATTCTCCTCTGGTTGCCCTCTGAACGCCTTCACCTTTTCTCTCCCACTCCCGTCTATTTATGGTGTACTACCTCCTCATCGACGTGGTCGTTCATAGGGGGTACGGCATGCCCACGGACCTTGAACACCAGCCGCTCCTTAAGGTTCTTCTGCCTTTGCTTTGTTCATACAGGAAGTTAGATCTCTGCTTGTAAGAACTAAATATGTTTGGGGGCTCCTTATGTATTTGCTCGCGGAATCTAACTCTTCTATTTCTGAAAACAGATCATTTGACAAAATTAATCTGTACCATAATACTTATTTTTTTGACAAATACACCACATGGTGGCGCTGTTATCAAACTGAGTATTATCTCCATTGGTTAGACCAGGGGTCGGCAACCTTTCCTATCAAAATTTCCTATCATAATTCAAAAACAATATCTTATAAACTTTCAAAAGTGTATACCTGATACCTGAAGAACAAATTGCGATTTGTCTCCCATAATTTTGATTGACTGCCAGATTTAGAGGGAATTTTGGGGTATCAAAGTAGCTCAGAGGCGAAAAAGCGGAGTTGATCGAGTACTCTTGCTAGTATCGGATATTGCTAATATATAAGATAAATGTACATCAATATCTATGTAAATTAAATGTAAACTCTGTTTACGTTTGTTGACAAATGTGTTTACTCTGGTCCCAAAAAGTTTGCGTGTTTCTGGAGCCGTGGGTTAGATGGACTTGAAATTTCTCAGATTGTTTTTATTGGCCCACGACCCACATTGTAGAAATAAACCAGAGCCACACCACCCTGTGATTACAACATATCTGTAATACAGATACCCTCAGAACCCATTGGGGCGCCAAAAATTCCTCCATTGCTCTTAAGGAATAATAAAAAAACAATGAAGTAGTAGTTTAAGATTTGGGTTGTTTGTACAGTGTACAGTCATAGAGTGACATGCCAACCCCCGGCTACATTCACTCTCCTTACGCAGACGCCAACAATAGTAGCACAAAACGCTCAGCAAGTCAGTGACAGCATTGCTAGCGTTCTTCACGCACACCTGTTCTCCTTCAGTACGCTTCCAGAAGACCACATTGGATTCTTGTCTTGTGTATTTGATTGGCTAATAAGACCTGGAGCTTTGGAGCCTGCTACCAAGAAAGATGTCAGCAGAAGCTCAAATGTGACGTCGGGTATTTGAGGGCTATCTCCAAACATGTCCTGAACCAGGGGTCTCAAACTCAATTTACTTGGGGGCCACTGGAGCTAGGGTCTGGGTGAGACTGGGCCGCATCAGGTTATCAAAAAAACAAAAAAAAACGCATTTATTAAAAACAAAAAATTTAAAAAACTTCGCTTTGGTTCCAATTTTCTACAAGAAAAGCTCTGATAAAACATTCCACTGTTCTCAAATATCTTAATTTTTATTTTTCGACACAAAATAAGATGAAAAATAAATAAATCAAGAATAAAGAAAATCAATCAATCAGTAATAAATAAATATAATAGTAATAATAAAACGGCAAATAATAAACACTTAAGAAACCACATATAGTTGGTGGGTAGACAAATTATTTTTTTCAGATTAAAATGAACAAAGCATTATTAGAGCCCTGTAGACATGACAAAACACGACTATAGTCACATATATACTCTTTTTATTTACAACATATTGCGCAACTGCAGGCTCTTGAGACACATGCTAACTCGCAAACTAGAGAGCTAGCAACCTAAACGGTAGCCTTCAAGTTATTTCCTTTAAACTTAAATAGCCAAAAACTTACCACTTCCACACGGATAGGGAGGATAACTATTAACAGTTATTTAACCTTTAACATGAACATTAATCAAACGTAATAATTTTTTTCTGGGTACATGATACCATACAGCAGCCATATCAAACTTGCTCGGGACGCACTATCATTAAACTTTCATATCAAGGCGGGGGCCTCAAACTAGTGTCCTGCGGGCCGTGTGTTTGAGCCCCCTGTCCTGAACACTTAACACTGAACACTAAACACAAGCGCTTTTGCCACTTCAAAAAAAATCAAGTCATCACCAGTGTTTTGTTTTCGGTACCATAAAAGATCCCAAAGCTCATGATGATCTTTTCAAACTGTTTTTATTGCCTGACCAACAGCCCAGAAAACCATAACTTATTTGACTCATGCACACATAAAATCCGCTTGATTCATTGACCAGATGCTTTGCCTGATGGCGAATACTACGGAACTCTAACAAGAGCTGGAAGCGGAGCTTTAAGTGGAAAACAATTCAGGTTTTAGGTCCCTCATTCTGCAAAATTGGACTTTTGAATGATGTAACACCAAACGTGAGAAAGATCCTTCACTTGTTTGTTCCATTTTTGATGTCCTCCAAGTGTTTCCACAAGACTGCTCACTCCGTTCATGCCATTGTTCTATGGAACAAAGGTGGCAAGGAGCCCTCCTCAAGGAGCCCTGTACCTCACGCAAGCGTGTTCAAGTGACGCCGGGTGCAAACATACAAGCGCGCATATCCCAAACCAGCCTTCCTGTCCAAGTGTTCACAAAGGTCAATGGCACTGCAGAAACAAGATCCCAACACTGACAGACAAATGATAATGAATGATCTGTCTCTGAGTAAACAACTAAAGCGGTGCCCTTGACCCGCTGTTCACTTCATTTCAGCCCAAACTGCGACTCCCCCACGGACCCCCACAACCTCTCTCAAAAAAAACAACATCTGGCCAGCTTGTCCACTTGGGTTGAATAAACGGAACTAATGGCACACTTTCTGGCGTGAATACCTTTCACTGTAGTTCCACAACAAATCAACTCCATGTAATAAAGGCAATGGTTAGTACGTCGCTCGCCAGCACCGCCACGGGACTTCCTGTGTGAAGAAACGCACGTCGGGGGAAATAATCTCTTATGTGCAGGGGAATCTCTGGCCCCTGATTTGTGAGCACTGACATAGTCATATCACTTGGATATACACTGTACTTATATACACTGTGGACATGAGTGGAACCTTGGTTAGCCTCCACAAGGTCTGACTCTAACCAAAACGGACATTAACCAAATCAATTGTAATGAATCCAATTAATACATTCCAGAAAATACAAAATACATTCCAAAAACATGTTTTGATCATTTTACAATAATAGTTCAAAAGGAATTTCATAAGCCACACTAATAGCTGCAGGGGGTTTTTGCTAGCATGGATATATTAAGGCTAGCAAAATTATACAGTTATTGCGTGATTAAGATATTAATTTATTATCTTCCCACGCGGGCACGGCGGTCAAGTGGTTAGCGCGCAGACCTCACAGCTAGGAGACCAGGGTTCAATTCCACCCTCTCTGTGTGGAGTTTGCATGTTCTCGCCGTGCATGCGTGGGTTTTCTCCGGGTACTCCGGTTTCCTCCCACATTCCAAAAACATGCTAGGTTAATTGGCGACTCCAAATTGTCCATAGGTATGAATGTGAGTGTGAATGGTTGTTTGTCTATATGTGCCCTGTGATTGGCTGGCCACCAGTCCAGGGCGTACCCCGCCTCTCGCCCGAAGACGGCTGGGATAGGCTCCAGCACCCCCCTGCGACCCTCATGAGTAAAAGCGGTAGAAAATGAATGAAAATAATACAATAAAATAACCTCTTATGTGCGACATAGTCATCTCACTTCGATATACACTGTACTTATATACACTGTGGACATGATTGGAACCTTGGTTAGCCTCACTAACCCGCTCCACAAGGTCTGACTCTAACCAAAACGGACATTAACCAAATCAATTGTAATAAATCCAATTAATACATCCCAGAAAGCCAAAAACCATGTTTTGATCATTTTACAATAATAGTTCAAAAGGAATTTCATAAACCACACTAATGGCTGCAGATTTTTGCTAGCATGGTGGCTATTTTTAATCACATCTGCCACATGTTAGACAGAAAGAGCTACAAAAGGGCTGCGGTGAGTCGATGCCGGAGACGCACACCTGCCAATCACACGCAGCTTCCTTCACCCTCTGCTGTGTGTTGTCCCCCTTTTTACACAACACAGACACAGAAGAACGCATGCAGCGGTAACTCACCTGCACACGTTCTTTCATTAAAAAAAAAACAAAAAAGCTACAAAACAATAAAAGCAGTATACATCTCTTTGTCCTGGATGCTCAGTACAATATGGCCAAAGCCAGCAGCAGTCAACATGCAATTGGAAAAGCATGGTGTGAACTTGGGTTGTGCCACCAGGTATGGAGAAGATAAATCCTTACAGAAGATGAATGGATTGTAAAAACTAGCAAACGCTTGACAGTCCATCTTTTAAACAACGTGACAGCCTCGGCTGCCGGCCAAAGGATTATCACGCATGTTCCTTAGCCTAGCATGACTGAAGACCAGAATGGATGGAAATAGCATTAGTACGCTAGAAGGATTTCCAACACATCAGCTGAATATAAGTACATTACGGCCATTTCATTGATCTTATTTGTGATATATTGTAGTATATGAATACAGAGCCACCATCCACCAGCACCAGCCTGGACCACATGTAAGAAGAACACGTCGCTAAACCGAGCATGAGGAGTTAAAAAAAAAATCAACCAGACAGACAGAAAGGGACACTATATTTAGCACCGTCGCCTCCTTTTTCTGTCTCCTGAATAATCATCGTTTGACAGCGCACATCCAGCGGAGCAGAGGTTGTCGGGATGAGCCGGCTGCTGCCCTCCTCCTCCTCCTCCTCCTCCTCCTCCGCCTCCTCCTGCTCTGCCTCCTCCGGCAGCATCTCCACAGAGAGAGAGTAGCAAAGTCTTGTAATAATTGCTGCAGGCTTGCGTGCCACAGCCGCCCCGTGTTTCTGTGTGGAAACATGTTCCAGGGCCCTGACATTCACTAATGGGAATTTAAAAAAAAAAAAAAAAAAGGGACTGGGAGGCACTTTGGACCAATGTGTGCTGTGCTGACAGGTACAATGTACTGCATGTGCACAAACAAACATGAAGACAATTTGCTAAAAGCCTTTTGTGTTGTTGCTTTGAACCGCTTCACGGAATGGACAGGCTGCCAGCGGTGCGGCACTCATGAATGCTATTCATCCGCCGAGGAGGCAGCATAGAAATATATCTGGCAGGTAAAAGGGCAGAGCGGGATGTAAACTACACAAATGCTGAGAGTGAGTCATGTTGATGGTGCATTATGAACGCAGCAAATAGGCTGAAAAGCGGCTTCATATCGCAGCTAAGTAAGAGATGCTTGTCTGATATTGATATGGACATGGATGCCACTACAGTTTACCTCCTGTTGGGGAATATTAAATAACTGTGCAATGTGAAAGAAGAAGAGTCCTCCTTCATTAATACAGTAAACCTCGGATATATCGGACTCAGATATATCGGAAATTCGCTCACAACGGACAGATAAAAAAGAACCGATTTTTCTGTAATGCATTTCCAATAAAAATTAATTGCATATATCGGATTTTTTATAACGGATTTGGCCTATTTCGGACAAAATCTCCAGTCCCGTTCCAATGCATTTCCATTAAATTTCCCTGGCATATATCGGATGGCCGCATCGTTATGCTAATCTTGTTGATGTCACTGGCTATTGTCTTTCTCCTGGCTCCAGATTTAGGACAAATATAAAAGTGAGTGACGTCAATAATACTAGCACAGCAGTGAATGAGATCTTAACCTCACTATTGGAAAAAACGTAGGCCTGACGGGCGTAACAGGGCCTAGCTTAATTAACAATTTGTTATGCTCAGAGTCCAAAGTTCAATTCTCATTACCTTACGTCTCTTTTCATTGCCCAGTCCAGGTACATTGGAAACATAGTCAAGGAAGTGCCTTTTTATAACGGATAAAATCCAATTTACGCATATACCGGATATAAATCCGATATATGCGTAAAACGGACATTTTCCGGTATACGCATATAACGGATTTCGCTTATATCGGACAAAACCAGTGGGAAAATTTGAATCCGATATATCCGAGGTTTACTGTATAAGGCTCCGACCACATAACAATGACATCGATCATACCTTCCCAACAGAACCTTCTGTTCAGAAGAAAATACCATTTAACCACCGACAGCACATTCTTCATTCATATGCTGACACATCAATTAGTCCCTGCTTTGTGGCCTAATTTGCAAGATTCAATTATTCAATATTGAGTCATTCGGCCATATAACGCCCCCCTTTTGGGGGTCCTTAAACCCCCAAAATGATTGCTTGATGACACGGATACAGCACTAATATACTAATATAATAGGTGTATATTAGCAGCCCCGCCTCCACCCACCAAGACAAAGAGACTGTATGAGAGACACAAGGGCTCCTTCCGTTTATGCCGTTGTTCTATTGAACCAACTGTTCAATGTTTCAACATGGGGATATATTAAGGACGGCAAAATTATACAGTTATTGCGTGATTAAGATATTAATTTATTATCTTCCCACGCGGGCGGCACGGCGGTCGAGTGGTTAGCGCGCAGACCTCACAGCTAGGAGACCAGGGTTCGATTCCACCCTCGGCCATCTCTGTGTGGAGTTTGCATGTTCTCGCCGTGCATGCGTGGGTTTTCTCCGGGTACTCCGGTTTCCTCCCACATTCCAAAAAACATGCTAGGTCTCAAAATTGTCCATGGGTATGAATGTGAGTGTGAATGGTTGTTTGCCTATATGTGCCCTGTGATTGGCTGGCGACCAGTCCAGGGTCAAAGACAGCTGGGATAGGCTCCAGCACACCCCGCGACCCTCATGAGGAAAAGCGGTAGAAAATGAATGAATGAATGAATCTTCCCACGCCTAGTGCCCTCATTTTTTCCTCAATGAGAAATATTGTCATTTTATAGGTGACACAATGTATTATTAATACCTATTATTACACCACTGTTGCTTTTTATTTAAAGTCTAGAAATGGAGCCGCAAATGGCTCGTAGGTCGTAGTTGGGACACCTCTGTTTGACCGTGACTCCTTTTGGGGGGGTCCTTAAACCCCCAAAATGATCCATTGATGACAGATACAGTACAATTTCTTCTAATAATGACAATTGTGTTGCTGCAAAGTGTCAATACAATAGTGTGCGTATTAACAAAAGTACATACACATGTAGAACTACCTCTAATATGAATAAATCAACTGAAAACTGCACCATTTCAGAGCGATATCCCTTTAAAAGGACACAGTACATTAGGTTGTCTACGCCACTATTTATGAGCATTGACATGGTGCCACTATGGCTTCATTGCCATGTCTCATTATGTTTAACAACTGGACAAGCATCCATTTGTAAGCAGCCATGCAGCCTGGTGACGGGGGTAATTAATGACATGGCATTGGGGCTGACTGACATGAGGATTTATGGATTAGGGCAACAATGTAGTGACGGGAATGACTGCATTTAGAATCTACTCATTTGTCATTTCTAAAAGTGTAATTGTAAAACTGCTTTAGATTACAATTCCGGGTGTCCAGAACACATGAATGGGATTTTCACTTTAAAATTAGTATGTTTTGGTAAGAGCCGTACCTTCTGGAAGGGATTAATGATGCTAACCACGGTATCAGTATACAGTAAACCTCGGACATATCGGATTCAATTGTTCCCACTGGTTTTGTCCGATATAAGCGAAATCCGTTATATGCGTATACCGGAAAATGTCCGTTTTACGCATATATCGTATTTATATCCTGTATATGTGTAAATCGGATTTAATCCGTTATAAAAAGGCACTTCCTTGACTATGTTTCCAATGTACCTGGACTGGGCAATGAAAAGAGACGTAAGGTAATGAGAATTGAACTTTATTGGACTCTGAGCATAACAAATTGTTAATTAAGCTAGGCCCTGTTACGCCCGTCAGGCCTACGTTATTTATTAATAGTGAGGTTAAGATCTCATTCACTGCTGTGCTAGTATTATTGACGTCACTCACTTTTATATTTGTCCTAAATCTGGAGCCAGGAGAAAGACAATAGCCAGTGACATCAACAAGATTAGCATAACGATGCGGCCATCCGATATATGCGAGGGAAATTTATGGAAATGCATTGGAACGGGACTGGAGATTTTGTCCGAAATAGGCGAAATCCGTTATAAAAAATCCGATATATGCAATGAATTTTTATTGGAAATGCATTACAGAAAAATCGGTTCTTTTTTATCTGTCCGTTGTGAGCGAATTTCCGATATATCCGAGGTTTACTGTACAATGAAGCTTCCAGGTAGGAAAGATGACCCTATAGTTTGTTTGGTATTATGAAGAACTCACAGCCTCGGGGAAAGTCAAAGTCCCTGAGAATGTGTCCAATTTAGTTCTTTTTCTCAGCAAGGTCAACCTTGTCCCCAGGTGTTCCGTCACCAGCTGAAGACGCTGAGGAAAAACAGGGTTAAACACTTTCAAATGTGAGTAACAAGCTATTACTTGTTAATATGTCGCCACTCTCCCATAGTTGGTGGGCAGTTAACCTCCACTCTGAGCGGCTTCTGTTGGAAAGGTTGTGACCTCGCCGAGCTGGGTGCTCTAAAATAGGGAGTGATTAAAGAGCTGGTTTTCAAGGTAATAAGGGGTGTTCTCAGCAACGGACTGAAGCCAGACTCGGTCGTTTACGACTGTACGAGCACATCATTGCTTCTTTAACTTGTCATTGTGTCGTTTATGTCAGACTTCTACGTGAGGGTTACTCAACACAGCCTGGGACTTGCACTCCTGCCTGCCAGGATTTGGTTGATGATCGATTCCCTGCATGCTTTCAGTGGACATTCCTTATGCTACCTCATATCTGCAATGCAAAGTCTTGTGCTGCTGTCAGAAAAATGCTCTATACTCCCAATCCCACATCTATAACGTACGGCTGGGGGGCTTAAAATATAAGCACCATATAAAAACAAACTTATGGTTCATGTGGACATAAACTGGATTTGATGTGGAGATTTCATGTTTCCAGATGGCGCCGCCCGAGTGCAAGCTAGTTACAGCATCTATATGTACAGTAAACCTCGGATATATCGGACTTGGATATATCCGAAATTCGCTCACAACGGACAGATAAAAAAGAACCAATTTTTCTGTAATGCATTTCCAATAAAAATTCATTGCATATATCGGATTTTTTATAACGGATTTCACCTATTTCGGACAAAATCTCCAGTCCCGTTCCAATGCATTTCCATTAAATTTCCCTTGCATATATCGGATGGCCGCATCGTGGCGCTCCGATTCGCCGAATCGTGACAGGCCGCTATACGACGTCATTTGCAGCGTTTGCAGCGTTGCCTGCGCGTCCAGGTACATTGGAAACATAGTCAAGGAAGTGCCTTTTTATAACGGATAAAATCCGATTTACGCATATACCGGATATAAATCCGATATATGCGTAAAACGGACATTTTCCGGTATACGCATATAACGGATTTCGCTTATATCGGACCAAACCAGTGGGAACAATTGAATCCGATATATCCGAGGTTTACTGTATGTATCTTCTGATGTGTTTTTAGTGTTGAATAGTGCTTTATTCGTACTTTCTTATTGTTTTTATCCCATAGCGACACCTTAAGCAAGTCTGCAGTTATGGATGTTAATCTTGGGTTCATCTTCTCAACACTTGGCTGTTAGCTTTGAGCACCCCTTCGCTACGCCGAGTGACCGGAGATCCCCTGCGGAGATACGGAGGAGGAGAGGCTGCATAGCGGGAGTGAACAGCGAAAAAGACGGTATAAAAGTTGTCGTATAAAGACGGTATCGACTGTGTTTACCGTCTGTTGCCATGGGATCATGAGATGGACGTGCTAATGGCGCTAACCCGGCTACAGACTAGCGTGACTGCAGCATATTCATTTTAAATAATACATAAATAATACTTTTCTATATTTATTTTAAAGAATATTTTAAAATATATGTATATAATTTTGGTGGCACAGCGGTCGAGTGGTTAGCACGCAGACCTCACAGCTAGGAGACCAGGGTTCAATTCCACCCATGGCCATCTCTGTGTGGAGTTTGCATGTTCTCCCCATTTTCTCCGGGTACTCCGGTTTCCTCCCACATTCCAAAAACATGCTAGGTTAATTGGCGACTCCAAATTGTCCATAGGTATGAATGTGAGTGTGAATGGTTGTTTGTCTATATGTGCCCTGTGATTGGCTGGCGACCAGTCCAGGGTGTACCCCGCCTATCGCCCAAAGGACAGCTGGGATAGGCTCCAGCACCCCCCGTGAGGAAAAGCGGTAGAAAATGAATGAATGTTTGAATATATAATTTCAGCGGCTATTGTTCTATAAAATTGTTTACATTTAAATAAAACTTTGCACGCATATTTGGCTTTGACTTTTGTTTAAATGCAGTTTGTGGCAAAAAATATGGGGATATATATATCATATGTCGATATTCAACCTAAGAAAAAGAGGATATGAGTTTTGGTCCATATCCCCCAGTCCTACTGTACCGTCTGAGCTACTGCCAACTATGTGTGTTCTATATTCATCATACTGTCAGATATTAGGCAAGCAAATCCTTAAGCTTTGGACAGTTTCTGTAAAAATGTATACGCTATAAAAGCCACGTGAACGCAGCAGGCGGAGTGCAGATTAATGAACATGCAGGACATATATGACCTATTTTGGAATTTAAGCCTTCAAAGCAGGGTGCACGAGTGACACTGTATGTACACGCCAGATCAAATACTATACCGTGGCTCTGACCTCTTGTGTTTTGTTTTTTTTTTGCTTTGATAGAGTGCAAAGATATGAGAGGCGAAGACAAAACACTGCATCTCTTGAGTCTCGTGTTTTGGGCTGCAGCCAAAAGCAGCAACATTTCTATCAACCATTGTTAAAAAGATGCAAATCATCAGCAGAGAGGGTGTTGTCTGATGACGGTTTACGAAGCGCTCACAGCAGATCGGACTGTCCATTTTATTTTCCTATCAAAAGGTAAATAATTGTCATAATGAGCTTTGTCATGTGACATCTATTCCGAGGGAATAAGGCCGCCAGACACTAAAAGCTATTAGGGAACATCATAGTCATTATTTGGTTAAGTATGCTAGCTCATTAAAAATGAATAAAAGAGCCTTTAAGAGCTATTCCCAGCAGTGTGGCGCCGCAAAACCAACACAATTAGTCCGTGCACAGCTTATGGGCATTTCAATCTATGTGAGGTTGCTCTGCCATGCATAAAGTAACCCTGCAAACTAATTAAAAACAAAACGCAAGTTGATTAGAGGAAAAGGGAGAATAAATGATCTCCTCCAAACCAAGTAAATGCGAGAGCGTCGGAGTGTGAGATCCGTCTGGATTCGCCACACAACAGGACGTTAGGGATAAATAGGGAAGGGGAAACCTCAATCAACAAAGACTTCAGTTGAACGCCTTTAAAAGATACAAAAACGAACCAGCTTGAACTAAAAATAGACCTGGTCTTCAGACACAGGGCAGTTATTATTTTTATTCAAATATTTATATATGCACTTTTTTGTTCCAATCTGAATAAATTATGTTTTAATATTTCAAATAAATAAAAATAATAAATTATATTAGAAAGGCAGGGCCAAACTATATATTTTACACATATAATTCTAACAGTCTGTATCTGTAAAAGTGTCATGCAACCTTCTATATGTGCTTGTGTCCCTTTTTTCATGAGCACTTTGTAAACAACAGACCACATCAAATAACCAAATTGATAAAAAAAAAAGCTACCCAAACCATCAAAACGTTTGGGTATGACGCCATGATGCCAGGTTGTATGTTAGGTTTCAATGAAATACTTCGGAAAGAACGGGCGGGCCGTATTTCAACACTTGGCGGGCCAGGTGTGGCCCCCAGCCCGTAGTTTGCCCACCCCTGATGTACATATTTTCAGGTAAGGTGTCTTCTTTATTGGGGATGCGTATTTATATGAGGGAATTATCACATTCGGGGGGCGGCACGGCGGTCGAGTGGTTAGCGCGCAGACCTCACAGCTAGGAGACCAGGGTTCAATTCCACCCTCGGCCATCTCTGTGTGGAGTTTGCATGTTCTCCCCGTGCATGCGTGGGTTTTCTTCGAGTATTCCGGTTTCCTCCCACATTCCAAAAACATGCTAGGTTAATTGGCGACTCCAAATTGTCCATAGGTATGAATGTGAGTGTGAATGGTTGTTTGTCTATATGTGCCCTGTGATTGGCCGGCCACCAGTCCAGGGTGTACCCCGCCTCTCGCCCGAAGACAGCCGGGATAGGCTCCAGCACCCCCGCGACCCTCGTCGAAAGGCAGGAAGTGAACAAATGTAACAGTTACTGATGAAGAGAGTCGGAGGAAGAAGCCGTGATTTCCTGATTTAGGAAGTACCTGTTCTAATTATTAAAAAAAAAACAAAAAAACTTTAAACTGTATTATTGAAAGCAGGAAGTGAACAAATGTAACAGTTACTGATTGTAAAAGTACCAGATGGAGGGGTAGGATTTAATAAGCTTTGCTTCTTCCTACTCCTTTTGGACATGTGGAACTGTGAACTGATTATGGGATGCACTCAATTGTAATCTGATGCATGTTCAAATGAAATAAAACAATTACCATCATTGTCACAAAATATAGCATGAATATATTGACAGGTACTCGAGTGTCATAATTGATTAACTGATCTGTGAGTGTATGAAATGTGTGCAGAGTGCAGTACATGGTAGCAACCAGCAGAGGCGCTGTTGAGTTGAGAAAAACATGATGCTACCTACTGTATGTAAACTGAAACAAAGTCTTTTCTCTTATTCAAAATGAACAAAATAATATTAAAAACATAGCTTTAGTCCAACGCCCCTTCCAAATTCCCACCTCTACTGTACACCGTAAGATCCTCACTTGAAGGATGAATGAGGCCGTGCACCACTGAAGTCTATTTTAATGGGACACACACACACACACACACACACACACACAGAGGGTCTCATGTGGCACTGGCAAACATTCATAACATGCTGGATGTCGGCCCGAGTGTGGGCCCGGCCAAGTGTGAAATCGAACTTTAGTTGAGAAGGCAGCGAGGCCACACAAAGACCTGTTTGGACAACTAACAGCAGCCAGGCCGTTTCATAAAAAGAACATATTCTTCACAATTCAAAAGGCCCATCAGCAACATCTCAGTGGTCCTCAAAGGCGGAGCCACTGAGGCACAAATGCTTGCCAATGTCTACCCAGTCCGATTATCGAGGAAATAAAATCCCACACAGCAGGTATCCATCCCAACATTGTGCCGGAGACTCACCTTTGAAGGACAAGAAGATCCTGGGTGCAGACAGCGGCTCGTTGGCCGGGGGCAGTGCCCCGGACGCAGAGGCCAGCAGGACCAGGAGACAGCACAGGCTGTCCCGCAACATTGTCTCTCTGTTTGCTAACAGAGGGGGAGGAGAGTCCAGGAGCTGGGGGGGACAGAGATGGATGAATGTCAGACAATAAGCCCGGAATCTCACAGACCCACCACGACAGCAACATCAGCAGATTTGCAAAGATCAGCAGACCCATGATGGTTTGTTTAGTGTTTGAGACACATCGAGAAGAAAGAAAACCAAGGTGGAGGACTTTGTGGTCCCATTTTGGGATGGACGTCTCACTGCATGCATGCATAAAGAAACAAACTTAAATCTTGACTACATTTCAAGCAGTTCTATTTCCATTTTTACACTTGTTACTAAAAAGGCCTGCAAGAAAACGCGTGCTCAACAATACGAGCTCTCCCACAGAAGGGCGCCAAACATTATGAGTGCACCATAAAGGGATTGTGGAGGGCGTCCAAATGCGGCGTGGCAAATCACCGTGTAGGATTGGAAGAGAACAATAAAACAAGCGTACCTCAGCGTTTGGGGAGCTGTAATTATGTTGGCGCAAACACCGAGACACCGAGACGGGTCTGAGTCTGAGGTCAAACTGTCAGCCGGGGTTTAAGATCAAGTTCCACGCTGAGCCCCCTCCGCAGGCAAAACTCCAAAGCAGACCTTAGACCGGGATTCAAAGTGACCTGGCTATTCGGATATGAGGACGAGCACCAAACCAAACACGTGTCACTAACTTGCAACGTTTTGTGAAGTAGCCTTACACGTGCACGTACGTGCACATAAACCCAAGCACTTTGCAGCATGGAGGGCTTATCTTTTATCGCCCTATCTCCCTATTACTATATATTTTCATATTTTTCCATTGCTATATCAACTAATGTTACTGGGGGTGTCACAAGATTCAAACCCGGACAAGATGTCGAAAAAAATGAACTGGATCTTGTCCTCGTACCCCGCCCCCAAACAAGCAGGAAGAGGTTTCACTCTGTGCATTGGTTCAGCACCTTAGTGCGTTTCTTCCCATGGAACAACGACATGAACGGAGTGAGCCCTTTAGTAGAAATGAAATACAGTAAACCTCGGATATATCGGATTCAATTGTTCCCACTGGTTTTGTCCGATATAAGCGAAATCCGTTATATGCGTATACCGGAAAATGTCCGTTTTACGCATATATCGGATTTATATCCGGTATATGCGTAAATCGGATTTTATCCGTTATAAAAAGGCACTTCCTTGACTATGTTTCCAATGTACCTGGACGCGCAGGCAACGCTGCAAACGCTGCAAATGACGTCGTATAGCGGCCTGTCACGATTCAGCGAATTGGAGCGCCACGATGCGGCCATCCGATATATGTGAGGGAAATTTAATGGAAATGCATTGGAACGGGACTGGAGATTTTGTCCGAAATAGGCGAAATCCGTTATAAAAAAATCCGATATATGCAATTAATTTTTATTGGAAATGCATTACAGAAAAATTGGTTCTTTTTCAAATTTCCGATATATCCAAGTCCGATATATCCGAGGTTTACTGTATATCATTCATGGTACTTTTCGTAGAAGTGACAAATTGTGACACGTCCTAAATGTCATATTTATAATGCTCATATAGTCATATTCATTAAGACAGGAAGTGAACATCAATAACTGCAGGGACTTGAGCTCTTCTTCTACCCACTCCTTTTCCGACATGTGGAAAACAGCAAGTGTAACTTTGTGATGTTGCATATCTGACATAAATAAAACCACTACTATTAGCAAACAGTCCAATAACTAACCCAGTGGTCTTTATTATAATTAATTATTAGTGTCAATTGTGCTCATACTATACCCCTTTATTCTTAGACCAGCCATCTTAAGTTTAAAAAAAAAACAGCCTGTTGCTTAGAATAAATATCAAAGGGGTTCCCTGACAAAGTAAATGAGTCAACTTTGTAATATAAAGATAATTTATGGTGTGGCGTGCAAGGAATACTCAGCATGGGCAGACCGTCTTCTGCTGATTTAAAGGCGCATCTGCCTCTCAAAGGCAATAATTCATGAGGGCACATGTATAAAAGCCACTTACTCTTGTCCTGTTACCTTTCAGTTGGATCCACAACAAACTGCAATAGAAGGAAACATTTAAAACCATCCAGGAAGGCAGGAAGGCAGGAGGGGGTTCCTCGGAGCGTCTATGCCCGCGCACACAGTCAGGAGCCCGGCTTGTGTCCTCCACAGATTCTCCCCGCGGTAATTCCGGAGCCAAACAAAAGCTGGGATTGATTCAAATCAAGTTGTTGTCTTCTCCAAATTGCCGGTAATAGTTGTGTACTTTTCCACGGGGAGGATGCCAAGAAGAGGAGTTGATCCAGGGGAGTGTGAGACGCAACGAGGAGCTTCCGACGCTCAAGTGCCGGGGAAGCGGCGTGTTGCAGGTGGATAGAGGACACTGGACCACCCTCCCTGCGGCCTGGACACACCCATGGGGCGGAGGGAACCTACCTTAGCAACCGCAAACGCCCCCAAATTAAATATACAACAACACAGCGTTGTGTTTTATTGTATCTGAACTGTCTATTATTGTGGTTTGCTGAGTATACGTCAACACTGAACGGCCATTTTGATTAAGTATTGTTGTACCATTCATGAGTTGTCAAAAACCCCGCCCACATCCGAGTGCAGATTGTCAAGTGCACGCCAAAGCGACAGGTGGCGCTGTGGTACCTAAAGATATGTTTATCAGCCAGCGAGAACGTTGAATAAAGTGAACTACAAGGAAGTCAAAGTGGAAAATTGTTGAAAGATGGCCAATATCGACAGGAGAGAAGTAATAAACGCCCTTGCTGAACAAAAATTAATATAGAATATAAGAAATGAGGCAGCAACGGCAACAGCAACGGAGTGCAGGCAAATTGAATCATTCAAGTGGAACTAATGAGGTAAGGATCCATCATGTCTTCTTTTGTGGTTGAATACGGTCTATTATTAGTTTTTAAAATGCATATTTAAGCAAATTGTACTTGTTATTGGCCTAAATGAAGTATTTTCAATAATAAAATTGGCTAAATGAAGTAGAGTACAAATACAAGGCAGAAGAAACATTCTACTTGTGAATGTAGTATTCTACGTTGGCCACTAGGTGTCGACAGAACATTTGAAAAATAACAACATAATAACTCAACAAAAACTACACTCAACCTCCGACCGCACTTCCTGTCCGCCTGGAACTAAGGTCCCCCATAGAAAACGTGCAGAAGTTGTCTTTACATCTTAAATGGCGTATTTACTCTTATCTACTGTATTGAGTAATGCGAGTGTAAAGCAGTTTAAAGCCGCCATTACAATACATTGAGGAGAAAATAGCCACCACAGGAAAAAAACAATCTCTATTATCTTATTTATGTGGAATTGTCTTATTTTCTCTGTTTATACCTATACTATATTGGGGAATACAAATGTAAAGGTGACTATAGGGGTGCTATTTCATGTCTAGATGTCTCTAATGTTGACGGTTGAACACTCACATCAAGACTCATGTTTTCATTGAAGGCAAAAGTAAGCTTAAATACTCATTTATCTCGTTCATTCATCATTAATATGTATTTATATGCATTTAGACTATAATTATAAAACTATAAAAACGTGTCTGATGTTACATTTGTGGGTGTCTGGAACGGATGAATTAGATTTCCATGATTCCTTATGGCAATTGATTTGGTGAGCATCTGTTTGGGTTACAGTCTGGAACAAATGAACGATGCTAATTCCATTGTATCAGCCTGATAATGATCATGCGGCCTTAATTTTAACCCATCATAAACTCGAAGAAAGTCCAGAAAAGGCAGAAAAACAACAATTAATAGTGTGGTGTGTTTTTACATGTTTTTACTCAAATATATTGGAAGAATATATAAGCCACGCTCACATAGACGTGGCCTCAGACTGCCCAATAAAGCGTGGGAAGCTGCTGAAATGCAACCTCCGTGTGTGTGTATAATTCGTCATTATGCCGTAGGCTCCACAAGGTGGCAGAGTGTTGAAATGGAAGGCCGTCACCAAACCAGAGGCTAAAAGTCATTTGTTTTAATTTCCCTCTGCATTTTGTCTCCGTCATCAGCGATTAGCTATGCCAAGTGCAAGATGGATGGCGGTAAAGGTACGGCGAGCGAAGGCACACGGGGTATTTCAGCGTTCCATGCAGCGTTTCAAACAATAAGCTTTTCCAATACAAATATTCCTACGCTGACTTCATTGTAGGATAAACAGCCATTTAACACGGGGCTCGTGGGAGCTTGTGTTCTTGCAATCATTTGACTCATGGAATATTCTCACGTTTCAACACAACGCAGCCAACATCTTTATTACAAATGTACGTAGTCAATGGTGACCTTACGTGATGCTGTAAGGAGCGGACATTGTCCAGATGCGGATGAGGTTGATTTCCTCCGACGCCTGGCTAGCCTAACTGAGTACCACTGGCTCTGGCCTAAGACATTCACGAACAAATGGAGCCTTAAATCTTTTAATCTCACTCCATCCCTCCCCTGATCACACTGGCTTATTTTGCTTCTCAGCCCGTCAGCGTACAATGCAGCTGACGCCCCGGACGCATGATTATTATTCCACAAATGTTCTGTACAGTAGCTTGGGTTTCAAGCGTTCGCCGTGATGAAAGGTTTGTATTGTTTGTAGCCTGCAGTGATACTTTAATAAAAAAAGCACGGAACAATATAATGATTTTACAGGAGAGCCCGTTTAAACCTACAACCACTGATGGGAAGGGGGGGGGGGGGGGGCGCACATCTGTGGAAAATAAGACGAATAGAAGAGCTTGACAGGAAAAGTAGACTTTTTCATCCATCAATCTTTATGTAAAAACAGGAATACACGTCTTTCTCTATTCTGTGCGTTCTAAAGATATCAAAACAGGTAAAAAAGAGTCATGTGATGCACCTGTTCTGACTTATAATGTTGACTTTTTATCTCAAAATGATGACGTAACTGGTAATTTTGACGTTTTGTTTCATAATTCTGACATTCAGTCATTAATTCACTTTCTATGCCGCTAGTCTTTATGACTTTCTTAATTCCAAATTATGACTTTTTAGCTCATGATTTTGACTTTTTATCTCGGAGTTATTAGGGATGTCTGATATTGGCTTTTTTTCCCGAAAACTGATATGCCGATATTGTCCAGCTTTCAATTTCCGATATCAGCCGATACTGAGATGTGTAACACGACATATGTATCTCCTCTGGCGGAATAAACACATGTTTTGTAAACAGCATTTTCTTAATATCGGTTGTCATGATCGGGAAAATTCGATACCGATATCAACCAATATCGCATTTTTATGCTGATATCAGGCCGATAATTATCAGACATTCCTCGTAATTATTGTTTAACTATTGAGTTTTTATCTCATAATTTCCACTTTTTTCTCATAATTATGACTTTCATTCATTCATTCACTTTCTATGCCGCATGTACTTAATTATGACTTTTTATATCATAATTATCTCACAATTATAACTTTTTATCCCAGAAATTCAACTTTCTATGTCACAATTATGACCTTTTATCTCATAATTATGACTTTCATTCATTCATTCATTCATGATCTATGCGGCATGTCCTTAATTATGACTTTTATATAATATCTTTGACTTTTTAATCCCATAATTAATAATTAATCTCATAATTATCTCACAATTATAACTTTTTATCCCAGAATTTCAACTTTTTATGTCATAATTATGACCTTTTAGCTCATAATTATGACTTTCATTCATTCATTCACTTTCTATGCCGCTTGTCTGTAATTATGACTTTTCATTTTACAATTTTTACTTTTTATTTGATAATTTCATATCTTATAGTTAATAGTATTGCTCCTGGACAAGATATATTGTCATAAAAATGGTCTAAAACCTTTACACCGTACAGTAAAGGATTTTTTTGGTTATATTTCGGTATGCATGGTGGTCCATCCCCACCAGGGTCGCGGGGGTAGGCTGGAGCCTATCCCAGCTGACTTCGGGTGAGACGCGGTGTACACCCAGGACTGGCGGATGCGTGGTAGTGATTTGGTTATTGAGCACTTCCTTTGATGCTCATAGCAGAAAAGGGAGGAAAAAAAAGCGGTGCATCATGTTTGCCATTAAACCAGTTAGATTTCCCCTGATTGCAGCAAATGGTTCTGTTACACAATCACACGCATGCACAGCGCAGCGGAAGAGAAGATATTGATATATTCTCTCTTTCTTGGAGTCTTGAAAAGTCATCATGATGCTTGCACGCCAAGCGCCAGAGCAGAACACATGCAGGTGGGCGTGTGTGCGTTTGAAGGGTGGTCCCATCACCCAAACAAATAGCAAGTTTCACACATGCAACTGTAACTCCACTCCACTCCGCTCCACTCGCTCCACATTTAGCAGGAATACATCACAGACGATCCATTCTCCCTCCCAAACTTCACAGTTCCAAGTATCATTCCTGCGCCGCCATCCATGCCACTCCTTTCTCTCCTTGCCAACAGCTGCATGTTCCCCCCCCCCCCCGCTATATATTATTTTTCATCAAAAATATTATTCCCATCTTGGGTCCTCTGGTGGCCTCACCATCTGTCACTTGCGTGAGACAAGAGGAAAGCAATTATTGGATCCTGGCTTTGAGGAGCGCCTGCCTTTACTAAAGTCCCTCATGCTTTTCCGTCACTTTGCCTTCCAGCGCTGCAGCAAATTTCAAAGATAATGTCGGAACCGTAAAGACGGAATTCCCTGAATTCCTGGAATTCTCGTTTCCAGGATGACCAGGCTGCAATCGATATGGAGTGGGCAACATATTCATTCATTCATTTTCTACCGCTTTTTCCTCACGAGGGTCGCGGGGGTGCTGGAGCCTATCCCAGCTGTCTTCGAGCGAGAGGCGGGGCACATATAGCCAAACAACCATTCACACTCACATTCATACCTATGGACAATTTGGAGTCGCCAATTAACCTAGCATGTTTTTGGAATGTGGGAGGAAACCGGAGTACCCGGAGAAAACCCACGCATGCACGGCGAGAACATGCAAACTCCACACAGGGTGGAATCGAACCCTGGTCCTCCTAGCTGTGAGGTCTGCGCGCTAACCACTCGACCGCCGTGCCTGAAATAACATGACAATACGTTACGCTACGTTACCTTGCATTGCTCCCTACAAGGGTATACACTCTGCACTCTGTGTGTATGCTAGCGGCCCCGCCTCCACCCACCCAGACAAAGAGAATGTGTGACTGCCAAAAGGAAATGGAACAAACACGCCAAGGTGCTAAAATCAATGCACAGAGTAACTGGTTGGAGGCGGGAAACGAAGAAAACAGACGCGCAAAAATGGCAGTTGTGGCGTTTGTTTTCATTTTTTCTGTGATTAATTAATTCATGCATGATCGTCATGTTTTAATCTCGCCAGATCTGATGGTCGCACAAGGGTGCTAATGTCAAGAAAGGAGGGATTCCGTTCATTCAGCGCTGACTTTCTCGAACACACGCGATTATGAGGAAGCAATGAAGTGCTCTTCAGGTGACACCTCGGTATCCTCGGACAGCGGACGGCATGATGTGACTTTTTAACTCACGGTGTAGAAAATTAATGAGGGAAGATGCACTCCTCCCCTCCACCTCGGCGGGAGCGCTGTTACCTTTTTGCTGTGATAAGATGTGAAATATTCACACTGTTTCCGCAGTGCTTTGACGATGAAGGCAGCTCGCTCATTTGCATTTAAATGGGAAAACGATAACACTGCACTTTTCTGAGTAATCCTACGACTGACAGAGTGTGTGTGTGGGGGGGGGGGGGTCTGAATCGGAAAACTTTACTTTTAGCAACTCAGAAATGCGGGAAACGTTCTAAATACGGCATCATTCTTCACAATGTCATATCATACGTTGAGGCAAGTTTGTTTATCCCTAGAAGAGCTCGTTTGGACACCATTTTCTATAGTTTCAATCTTTAGTGAAGCCATTGTATGGAAGGTGTCACAAAGCTTCAGTCCATCCACTGTAAGAGTCAGAGGTAGAAGCCGTGATTTCCTGATTTAGGAAGTACCTGCTCTAATTATTAAAAAAATTATTAAAAAAAAACAAAAAAAACTTAAACTGTATTATGGAAAGCAGGAAGTGAACAAATGTAACAGTTACTGATTGTAAAAGTACCAGATGGAGGGGTCGGATTTAATAAGCTGTGCTTCTTCCTACTCCTTTTGGACATGTGGAACTGTGAACTGATTATGGGATGCACTCAATTGTAATCTGATGCATGTTCAAATTAAATTAAACCATTACCATTACCATTAATATCCTATACTCGGGTCCCACCCTTGCAGGGGTCTAGTGTGTGTGTGTGCGTGTGTGTGTGTGCGTGTGTGTGTGTGTGTCTTCTAAGTGAAGCAAGCTGCAGCAGACCTACCAACATATACAAATTTATAGTACTCAACATGCAATACGCTCGTATGATCTCCATTTTGTTGCATTTCAGTTTCAAGTTCAGCCTGTACACTATAAATAAATGAGGAAATATTGTCTAGTTTGTCTAGTATTTCAAATTGTCCTTAATTATGACTTTTTATATCATATCTTTGACTTTTTAATCTCATAATTGTGTCACAATTATAACTTTTTATCCTTGAATTTCAACTTTCCATGTCACAATTATGACCTTTTAGCTCACAATTTCCACTTTTTAGCTCATAATTATGACTTTCATTCATTCATTTACTTTCTATGCCGTTTGTCCTTAATTATGACTTTTTATATCATATTTTTGACTTTTTAATCTCATAATTGTGTCACAATTATAACTTTTTATCCCTGAATTTCAACTTTTTTGTCACAATTATGACCTTTTAGCTCACAATTTCCACTTTTTAGCTCATAATTATGACTTTCATTCATTCATTTACTTTCTATGCCGTTTGTCCTTAATTATGACTTTTTATATCATATTTTTGACTTTTTAATCTCATAATTGTGTCACAATTATAACTTTTTATCCCTGAATTTCAACTTTTTTGTCACAATTATGACCTTTTAGCTCACAATTTCCACTTTTTAGCTCATAATTATGACTTTCATTCATTCATTTACTTTCTATGCCGCTTGTCCTTAATTATGACTTTTTATATCATATCTTTGACTTTTTAATCTCATAATTGTGTCACAATTATAACTTTTTATCCCTGAATTTCAACTTTTTATGTCACAATTAGGACCTTTTAGCTCACACTTTTGACTTTTTAGCTCATAATTATGAATTTCATTCATTCATTGACTTTCTATGCCGCTTGTCCTTAATTATGACTTTTTATATCATATCTTTGACTTTTTAATCTCATAATTGTGTCACAATTATAAATTTTTATCCCTGCATTTCAACTTTTTATGTCATAATTATGACCTTTTAGCTCATAATTTCGACTTTTTAGCTCATAATTATGAATTTCATTCATTCATTTACTTTCTATGCCGCTTGTCGTTATTTATGACTTTTTATATCATATCTTTGACTTTTTAATCTCATAATTGTGTCACAATTATAACTTTTTATCCCTGAATTTCAACTTTTTATGTCACAATTATGACCTTTTAGCTCACAATTTCGACTTTTTATGAATAATTATGAATTTCATTCATTTACTTTCTATGCCGCTTGTCCTTAATTATGACTTTTTATATCATATCTTTGACTTTTTAGCTCATAATTAATAATTAATCTCATAATTATCTCACAATTATAACTTTTTATCCCAGAATTTAGGAAGTAACTGCTCTAATATCCTATACTCGGGTCCCACCCTTGCAGGGGTGGCACCGCTCCCCTGTGTGTATCAGCGGTGTGGCTACGTGGCTGCTAGTGTGTGTGTGTGTGTGTGTGTGTGTGTCTTCTAAGTGAAGCAAGCTGCAGCAAGCAGATTAAGGTGTCAAGCAACCTGCCTGTACAAATCTACAGTGCTTCCATTGTTTAATGCTCGTCATCTCAAACACTCATGTTTTCGCTCAGCGAACCGCAGATCCCACCGTGCTGGCAGGATTCATGCAGCCCAAGGCCATGACACTATTATGTTGCTCGTTACTTTTTGCTGCCAGCTATTTAGTGTAAAATAGTCCAACCAAAGTCATAAAATCGGATATTGTTGAGAAAGGGCAGTGTTGTTTTTGGTAGCCATTTATTTCTAGCTGAAAATGACTTTTGTTTTAGTCACATTTTACTCACTAAATGTGATAGTTTTAGTCCAGAATTATTTGACAGACAGCTTTTAGTCTAGTTTTAGTTTTAGAAAAAATTAAAATAATGCTACATGTTAGCCGCCTTGTGCGACCTGGTTTTAAATCTTTAGTGCGGCCAAAAAAGAATTAGAATAAGAATTGTGGATAAGAATGGGCCTTTACTGCAGGGTTTCTCAAATAGTGGGTCGGGGCCGCGGGGGACTGTCAGGTAGAGCACGAGAGGCGTTCATTTTAATGCAGACCTACCAACATATACACATTTATAGTACAGTAAACCTCGGATATATGGGATTCAATTGTTCCCACTGGTTTTGTCCGATATAAGCGAAATCCGTTATATGCGTATACCGGAAAATGTCCGTTTTACGCATATATCGGATTTATATCCGGTATATGCGTAAATCGGATTTTATCCGTTATAAAAAGGCACTTCCTTGACTATGTTTCCAATGTACCTGGACGCGCAGGCAACGCTGCAAACGCTGCAAATGACGTCGTATAGCGGCCTGTCACGATTCGGCGAATCGGAGCGCCACGATGCGGCCATCCGATATATGCGAGCGAAATTTAATGGAAATGCATTGGAACGGGACTGGAGATTTTGTCCGAAATAGGCGAAAAAATTTGATATATGCAATGAATTTTTATTGGAAATGCATTACAGAATAATCGGTTCTTTTTTATCTGTCCGTTGTGAGCAAATTTCCGATATATCCGAGTCCGATATATCCGAGGTTTACTGTACTCAACATGCAATACGCTCATATGATCTTCATTTTGTTGCATTTCAGTTTCAAGTTCAGCCTGTACAGTACAGATAAATTAGAAAATATTGTCTAGTTTGTCTAGTACAGGGGTGAGCAACCCACGGCTCCAGAGCCGCATGTGGCTCTTCAGCCTCTTTGTTGTGGCTCCCTTCACAATGCTCAAGTATTTCTTTAACACCCGAATGGGGAAAATATGCATCTTTGAAAAAAATCTGACTTTCTGTGAGACCCTATACTAGCAAGACTACTTGATCAACTCTGCCGTTTCTCCTCTGAACTACTTTGATACCCCAACATTCCTCCAAATCTGGCAGTCAATCAAAATCCTTGGAGACTTGCAATTTGCTCTGGATGTCGCTGCACATTTCTTCAGGCGTCAGGTATTGAGGTTTAACCAAGATGATACTGTCATTATTCTATGAGGTGGCTTGGATAACACATGCACACTGCACTTCTATTTGTTGTATTGTGTTGTTAAAACTTGTTCAAATTAAGAACGAGTCAAGCTTTCGAAAGTTTAGACGATATTGTTTTTAAACTATGTTTTGCAGTTTTATGTTTTTCTTTAGTGAGTGAGGGGGTAAAATGGCTCTTTTGATAGTAAAGGTTGCCGACCCCTGGTCTAGTACTTCAAATCGGGATGGGGGGGCAAAAAAAATTCTGCCCCTTTAGGGGGGAATGACAGGAAATTATTGAGAAGCACTGCTTTTAAGGCGAAAACCTTATTACTATTATTATTCTGATCAATTTTCACCATTATTCCATAAACAAAATCTACTTTTTTACTGTTCTAACATACTTGAAAGTCCTGGTATCCTGGTGAAAATATACTTGTAGGTATTTTAGGTATCCCTGGCCCGCCCCCTGCAGAGTGTAGACCGTGTATAGGTCGCTTTCCAGAGATCATAGAAAAGGTTTCCATGCAGAAAAACATTTTAGAGACGCTCCCTAGACAGGAGGTGCTCTTTGTGCATGCGCCTTCGCTGTCAGATTGTCGTGTTTCTGCTCCTATTTGCTCTTTTGTCACCGACGCTGGCTATGACTCAGCTGGAGCTTTGCATAGTTAAAAATGGGACAGCTGCCTTTCCCCCCTTTCTTTTTTTCCTTTTTTTTTTTTGTAATGACACAAGTTTGTCTCTTTGAATCTGCTTCACATGTCTCCTGCCTGTGAGCTCAGGGAGGATGGCAGCTGTGTCGGGATGACTTGGTTATGAATTAAAGCCTTTCCTAACAGGCTCCACAGGGTCTGATCCCTCCTTCGGCTCGTCTGCTGGATTTTCTCCATCCTGATCAAAACAGGAAGACGGTGTTTCATGTTATATCTGGGTGCTTTTTTTTTTTTTTTAAAGAAAAAGAGAGATGCTTATTACTACACATTCCTGGAGCAATAACAGCGGTGCATGACTTTGTTGCTTGAAGGTGCCATGATGCCTCACACTGTTCCCATGCAGCCGTGTTGATGTGGGGCCTCCCGAGGCAGCGGTCTGTCAGTGTCATTCTTCTTGAGCGTTGGACCGCAGGTTCCTGACTGAAGACAGAGGGAGGAAATGGCTTTGCTTTTTGTTTAAACTGGGCTGGTTGGACAGGAAGGGGTTACTTTACTTTACTGTATACGACTCTTCTCTTATGTGGACACGTGTTGACGCTAAAGTGAATAGAAATCCTTATGTGAAACATGAACACACACTGGTCTTGTTTCTGTGTGTTCTAAAGATATAAAAAGAGGTAAAAAGAGGTAGCTAAGAATGCACGTCATGGGACACACCACACAGATATCCGATTTGGAAGTCATGTTGCCAGTTTGTATGTTAAAAGTTGAAATACTCAGAAACTGGCAACTGGCGGGCCGGATTCAAACGCTTAGTGGGCCGCATGTGGCCCCCGGGCCGTAGTTTGGCCACCCCTACTTTATTTTTTTACTAAATAAGACATCCGACTTACAAGTCATGTTGCCAGTTTGTATGTTAAAAGTTGAAATATTTAGAAACTGGCAACTGGCGGGCCGGATTCAAACGCTTGGTGGGCCGCATGTGGCCCCCGGGCCACAGTTTGGCCACCCCTGCTTTATTATTTTTTTTACAAAATTAGACATCCGACTTGCAAGTCATGTTGCCAGTTTGTATGTTAAAAGTTGAAATACTTAGAAACTGGCAACTGGTGGGCCGGATTCAAACGCTTTGTGGGCCACATGTGGCCCCCGGGCCGTAGTTTGGCCACCCCTGCTTTATTTATTTTTTTTACTAAATAAGACATCCGACTTGCAAGTCATGTTGCCAGTTTGTATGTTAAAAGTTGAAATATTTAGAAACTGGTGGGCCGGATTCAAACACTTAGTGGGACGCATGTGGCCCCCGGGCCGTAGTTTGGCCACCCCTGCTTTATTATTTTTTTTTTTACTAAAGACATCCGACTTGCAAGTCATGTTGCCAGTTTGTATGTTAAAAGTTGAAATACTTAGAATGTATGTGGCCCCCGGGCCGCATTTTGGCCACCCCTGTTTGACAGAGTTTCATGTTGTTTTCCTGGAAGTGTAATGATCCATATCCCTTTTTTTTTCCCAAATAAAAATGCAACTGGACGGGACCACAAAGTCTATCTTGTCCTTCACCCTCTCCGTCCCTCCCCTTCATCTCATCCTCCTGTCATCACTTGCCGTGATGAGGCTGTGAAACAGGTGGCTCCGGAATGTAAAATGACATAGGAGAGATATAACTGTGCGTGTGTGTGTGTGTGTGTGTGTGTGTGTGTGTGTGTGTGTGTGTGTGTGTGTGTGTGCGAGACAGACAGAGAAAACTGAGCATGCACGACAACAGAAGAAAAGGCAATAGCACGTCCACAATAAAAGCGCTAACACAAACCTGACTTTTCTCCAGCTGATTGGCTCTCTGACACGTTTCTCTCTCTGCATGACCTCACGGTTATTTTCTACAATTACCGCCTCCTGCCCAGACTCCTAATCTACTGCCAGGCGCACAAATAAATCACATGAAAAGTAATCAGATCCATCTTGACGCACACATGACGAGCATCCAGAGATGGTCGTCATGCGGCTTTTCGTCGTACAGGCGATGCTAAGATGTGACAAAAAACAGAAAACATTCAACGTTACATAAATAATGTTCGTTACACAGGAAAGCTGGCGGGAAAGACACTCAAATCTACTCGGACATCTGTTCCCACCATTCCCAGCATTCCCAGTGTCTCTCGCTTAGTGGCTTAGTTGTCAATTGAATTAAGTTTTTTTTTTTGAAGTGTGTCACAACTGTCCTCCATCAATCCCTTCATCAGTTCTTTAGCCTTATCGCCGTCTGTTCCCACCCCCCCCCCCCTCTTCCCAACATGAGAAAACAAAGCATTTTTCCGCATGTTTGGCAAATATTCAGTACAGTATGTCCTCTTCTGTCGCTTCTGTAGAGACGGCCAACGGTGGCATTAAATTGACCACAACATGGTCACTTGTTAAGATGGTGCAGTTAAAAAAAAAATGTTGCGGCTATCCTATTACAAGCATTACGGCCTCACATGTTGACAAGTTTATGGTTGGTCGCCGGGGTCTGTTAACCTCGCAAGACCACTACAGACTACACGGGATAGATTAAATATGTCAAGTCCAATCTGGGGCGGCACGGCGGTCGAGTGGTTAGCGCACAGACCTCACAGCTAGGAGACCAGGGTTCAATTCCACCCTCGGCCATCTCTGTGTGGAGTTTGCATGTTCTCCCCGTGCATGCGTGGGTTTTCTCCGGCTATTCCGGTTTCCTCCCACATTCCAAAAACATGCTAGGTTAATTAGCGACTGCAAATTGTCCATAGGTATGAATGTGAGTAAAAGCAGTAGAAAATGAATGAAGTCCAATCTGGGGCGGCACGGTGGTCGAGTGGTTACCGCACAGACCTCACAGCTAGGAGACCAGGGTTCGATTCCACCCTCGGCCATCTCTGTGTGGAGTTTGCATGTTCTCCACGTGCATGCATGGGTTTTCTCCGGGTACTCCGGTTTCCTCCCACATTCCAAAAACATGCTAGGTTAATTAGCGACTCCAAATTGTCCATAGGTATGAATGTGAGTGTGAATGGTTGTTTGTCTATATGTGCCCTGTGATTGGCTGGCCACCAGTCCAGGGTGTACCCCGCCTCTCGCCCGAAGACAGCTGGGATAGGCTCCAGCACCCCCTGCGACCCTCGTGAGGAAAAGCGGTAGAAAATGATGCAGACCAGAAATGAAAGAATAGAAACGTATACGTCACGTAAGGACTTGATGGATTGGTTCAAATCAACCGAACCACCGCAGAGTTCATTTGGAAGTGGACCAAGACCCATCCTTTAAGTGTTCTTGGTCCGCATGTTTGGTACACATCGATGTCGGGACTTGATCAACCAAACTATCTATGTTGAAGTATCCTTCAGCATGAAGCTGAAGTCCTACTGAGCTCCTACTGACCTCCATAGACCGAGCGGGAGATGATCTAACCACTGGACTAAAAATTTTGGGAAATCAACAATAAAATGTTGAGGTAAGGGTAGGTGAGGGTTTTCTTGCGCAATAGCAAAAAACCCAGAATCCCCTTCATCTGTTAGTGTGTCCGATTGTTTCTACAAGAGTCTCCTTTATTTGGAAGACTTCTAAAGATGCGTGACAGGGGGGTTGCACGAGCCCTCGGCTCCGTTTCTGATGCAAACCATCCGGTCCAGGCAACACAGCCAAATCTTGGATGCTATGGCGGTTTTGTTCAGGATGCGTGCTGGATGTTAGCCCAGGCCGTGACTGGTGCGGTGTAGCCAGCTTAACAGATTGAACTGTTAAATAGATACTCTGGCCCCCCCACCCCACCACAGACGCGGACTGGATTTTCCCTCGCTTTGTTGCACAAAGTAGATGATCAGCATCTTTGGTTTGTTTGTGCTATAGCCGTCATCACATGCTGTGGATTTTAAACAGGAACTAGGATAGCATTCAGTAGAGTACACACTCCCACCAACACTCAACTGTTAACAACTTTCTATGCCAGGAGGCCATTTCCTGGTATTGGTATAAAAAAATGCATATTTGAACAAATTGTACATATTCGTGGTGGGAATTAAGCATTTTCAAGCAAGAAAATGGCTCAATGAAGGAAAATAGAATCATAAGACATTGAAAAGATGTGATATGAGTACCAGTGTGACTTTAAGAACCGGGGCCTGGGACGCGTATCTGACATCATCTCACTGTTAGCTGAGTGCTAGCAGCAGGTTAGCAATGTAGAGAGTGGCAGACAGTAGCTCCTGTGTGATTGTTCACTTCATGTGTTCTCCGCTTGTTTATAAAGTGCATCGTGAGTCTCTCCGGAACCACAAGCGTAGCGTAGAGGCGGTAGACGGGTATTTTACACTCGTATCTCGGTGTCTGTGACCTTAAATTGTTATATTGAGGCAATAGCTACCGCAAGAAAGACGCTGTCAATGCTAACACTTGAGTCTCCCTGATCTTACTCATGTCTAAGATGGCTTATTTTCTCTGATTACATATTCTGTAATGTAAAGGTGACTATAGGGGTGTTATTTCATGTCTAGAGGGCTCTAATAATTGAATCCCATGTCACAGAAATTTATTACGGTGAGGACCCAATCATAATCCGTGATAAATGAGGGACGACTGTACATACGTAGGTTGTTCAGGTCCAATAAATTCACCTAGTATTAGCGGTTAGCGGGATGCACGGGGGTCGAGTGGTTAGCGTGCAGGGCTCACAGCGAGGAGACCCAAGTTCAATTCCATCCAAGGCCATCTCTGTGTGGAGTTTCCCCGTGCATGCGTGGGTTTTCTCCGGATTCCGGTTTCCACATTCCAAAAACATGCTAGGTTAATTAGCGACTCCAAATTGTCCATAGGTATGAATGTGAGTGTGAATGGTTGTTTGTCTATATGTGCGCTGTGATTGGCTGGCCACCAGTCCAGGGTGTACCCCGCCTCTCGTCCAAAGACAGCTTAGTGAAAAGTATCCGTTTTAATTTAAGGAAGTCATTTATTGGATCATCCTCCTTAGTAAGGAACGGTGAGCAAGGCAATAGCTCATTTTCCATAGGGAGTTTTCCAGGGGGTCTGGAGGCCAAAGACACGCTCCAAAGCAACAACACATGTGGACAGCAACCTGACTGGCATCAGACGGCCCAGGGAGAGGTGGCGCCTGTCACGTGGAATGGATCTCATTAAAAGCACGCCCCGGGTCACGCTTTGACGGACGGCCAGACGTCAGTCATCTGCCGGTGAGATCGGCCCGCACCCGAGCGCTGCTCTCCAAGGAAACGTCCGGGGCGGAGTCCAACCTCTCACCTCCCTCGCTGGTCTGTGGCGGAAAGAAACCAGCGCACCTTTGCCCGAATCCCATCGCCATAACCCTGCCCACCTGCTGGGCTGAAATGCGAGTGGAAGCCGGTCTTTCTTTTCCACTTTTTCCCTCGTGTCATGGATTGTCTTTCTCTTTTCTACCCAACCAGTGAGGCAACTTCCAGCCAGACATAAGAATTTCTAACCTTTGCTGCCGTTATTAATTCATATTTAATACGATTATTTTTATAAAGCTTTGAAAATGTCCCAATTTTATGATAATAAAGTCATACCGGTATGTGAACTTCATGACGACAAAGTCAGAATGTTCCTTTTTCACTTTTAAAATTGACTTTATGACTTTTCTAGGCTGCACGGTGGTCGTGTGGTTAGCGCGCAGACCTCACAGCTAGGAGACCTGGGTTCAATTCCACCCTTTGCATGTTCTCCCCGTGCATGTGTGGGTTTTCCGGTTTCCTCCCACATTCCAAAAACATGCTAGGTTAATTGGCGACTCCAAATTGTCCATAGGTATGAATGTGAGTGTGAATGGTTGTTTGTCTATATGTGCCCTGTGATTGGCTAGCCACCAGTCTACCCTGCCTCTGACCCGAAAGACAGCTGGGATAGGCTCTAGCACCCCCCGCGACCCTTGTGAGGAAAAGCGGTCGAAAATGAATGAATGAATGAATGGTGTCCAAAGTGCAGCTCGGGGGCCGTTTGCAGCCCACTGCTTTTTTTTTATTGGTCTGTTGCACAGTCTGAAATTATTATTATTTAAGAAAACTTGAAAAAAAAGCAAAAATGGGAAGATCAGAAATAAAAAAAACAACAAAAAGTTGTAATTTTTTGACAATTAAGGTTCTAGCATACCCTGTGACCCTAGTGTGGATAAGTGGCATAGAAAATGGATGGATGGATGGACGGGATATCAGCCCTCATTGGCTGACTTTGGATTATCATTGCAACATGAACTAGCCCCGTGTGCCTCAGTGGGACTTCCTTCCACAACCCCCCCCCCCCCTCCCACCCAGGTCATGACACGCCCCCACACCTCTGCTGCTTCGCTGCCATACCAGTGCTTTGTAAAGCGATACGTATGGGAAATGTTAAGTGGCACGGGAACATGACGTCGAGGATTATTTGTACAATTTGTGGCGGAGATGCCCGAGGAGTCACACAATGCACACCACAGGGAAAAACATCACGTAACCCCCCCACCCCCATCTGTAAACACTTTGCTTAGAAATACGCATGCCTGCCTCAGTAAGGAACAGAAAGCGTCTTGATTCTTCCTATTCTTGTGAGAATCTAAGATTATTTGTGTGTGCCATTTGAGTGGCAAAGAAAGCCAGTGCAGGTGCAGTGATGCTCATGTTCCATGTTGATTTACGTGTGAGCGTGGATATGCGCATATAATGTGCACACAATGGTGCAGCTGCCTAAATGTCATCCACAAATCCACTATATATCCGCTATATATCACACTATAATAAATACCCAAAGCTAGACGTCAATGAATAGCTCCTGGCACCTAGCGAGGCATTTTTTCTGATTCCCCCCAGCATGTGTCCTGAGATGAAATGGTATGATAATTGCTTGCTTTTTGCTCATTAGGAGTCGCTGGGAAGAGGCAGCAGGCAGCCGCCATCCAGTCATTAAGCTCCCATCTCGCTGCCGTTGTTGCCTTAATTGCACTTGACTGTCACTCACCGGGAGTCGTCTTTGGCTGTGCAAGCACCCGTCAACCGTGATGACACTACACACGGACTGCAGGTAACACTTCAGATGCAAACCTCGCATTCTCATGGGATAATGATGTGCTAAAGAAACATGGATTCTTTTAGAGTAGTCAGTGTACAGCTTGTATCGCAGTGTAGAATTACTATGCACTGAAAACGAGTCCGGCTGCACAATGCTCAAGTGGTTAGCATGCAGGACTCACAGCTAGGAGACCCGAGTTCAATTCCCCGTGCATGCGTGGGTTTTCTCCGGGTACTCCGGTTTCCTCCCACATTCCAAAAACATGCTAGGTTAATTAGCGACTCCAAATTGTCCAAAATTGTATGAATGTGAGTGTGAATGGTTGTTTGTCTATATGTGCCCTGTGATTGGCTGGCCACCAGTCCAGGGTGTACCCCGCCTCTCGCCCCAAAGACAGCTGGGATAGGCTCCAGCATCCCCCGCGACCCTCGTGAGGATAAGCGGTAGAAAATGAATGAATGAATTACCGTATTTTCCGGGCTGCACACCGGTAGAGTGGTTAGCGCGCAGACTTCAGAGCTAGGAGACCCGAGTTCAATTCCACCCTGAGCCATCTCTGTGTGGAGTTTGCATGTTCTCCCTGTGCATGCGTGGTATTCTCCGGATACTCCGGTTTTCCTCCCACATTCCAAAAAAACATTCCAAATTGTCCATAGGTATGAATGTGAGTGTGAATGGTTGTTTGTCTATATGTGCCCTGTGATTGGCTGGCCACCAGTCCAGGGTGTACCCCGCCTCTCGCCCCAAGACAGCTGGGATAGGCCATTGTTATCGCTCTCTCTCGCTAGCAAACGGGCTCTGTGCATGTCTCAACATCTGGGCGTGTTGGTTCTATAGCGGAATGAACCGAGGGAGTGCACTAGGGAGTGCGCTACTTGCTAGCTGTGCGCACAGTATGCTACATGATGGAATACTTGTTGTGTAGAAAACGCCATCTGATGTCAATATCAGTTTATACATCATCAGTTTGTGACAAAGATGAAATAAACTAGAGATGGACTTGAACATATCCAAGTTCACGTTCTATGGTCTTGTCCATTGACAGTATATTCCGTATTAAAAACGTGCACGTATAGTGCATGATCTCCGGCGGGATATGTTTTATTTATCCCAGTTAGATTGTCGTTTCAATTCTCAACCTAAATATTTAGCCTTCTAGATGATTTCCAGATGGTCTCCCAGCCTCTTAGCAGCACTTCTTCTCCACTTGTACTTTGAAGGAGCTCCCCGCATGGACCCACAAACACACACACACACACACCCACACCCTGCAGGCACAGCTTGCTACCTGCTGCTGGGCGAGGATATTTGGGAATATTAATGAAGCCTCGGCATGTTCCAGCCTGACACTCGCTCTCGTAGCCCAGCGTGGAGCGTGGAAGTGTACTGACACGCTGATGTTCTTCAGCCTCATCAAGCCTGCGTGTGTGTCAGCAGCAGGCCTACATGTCACAGCCTCGGAGCCCCCGTGGGCCCTGATGGGTGCCGACACGTACCGCAGGGTTCATCTCGTCTAATGTCAACAGTCACTCCTAGCTGAAGTCTGTTGTCATGGCGATGCAAATACGCCACGGCATGCCTGTTTTGCGAGTGTACTAATATATTAGGTACACCTTTGCCTGTTGATGTGACTGTACACCCGCATTGCACCACACTGGGTAGTGTAGTCGTGTTGCACTGCATTATATTGAAAGCTCTGAGAGGCGGGGTACACCCTGGACTGGTGGCCAGCCAATCACAGGGCACATATAGACAAACAACCATTCACACTCACATTCATACCTATGGACAATTTGGAGGACACAATTAACCTAGCATGTTTTTGGAATGGCGGCACGGCGGTCGAGTGGTTAGCGAGCATACCTCACAGCTAGAGACCAGGGTTCAATTCCACCTTTGGCCATCTCTGTGTGGAGTTTGCATGTTCTCCCCGTGCATGCGTGGGTTTTCTCCGGGTACTCCGGTTTCCTCCCACATTCCAAAAAAAACATGCTAGGTTAATTAGCGACTCCAAATTATCCATAGGTATTAATGTGAGTGTGAATGGTTGTTTGTCTATATATGTCCTGTGATTGGCTGGCCAACAGTCCAGGGTGTACCCCGCCTCTCGCCCGAAGACAGCTGGGATAGGCTCCGGCACCCCCTCGTGAGGAAAAAGCGGTAGAAAATGAATGAATGAATGTTTTTGGAATGTGGGAGGAAATCGGAATACCCGGAGAAAACCCACTGTAAACTCCACACAGAGATGCCCAAGCGGAGATTCCAACCCAGGTCTTCCCCATCTCCTGACTGTATGGCCAACATGCTAACCACTCGTCCACTGTGCAGTCTATAAAACCAGATTTAAAGAAAAATAATTGCACATCGAATTGTTTGTCCTCGTCGTAGGCCTGCAGGTGCACCTAAAATTGCGCAACAATATTCCACACACTTTCCCACAGACAACTAGCATGTTGAACTATGAACCCACCCCCCACCACACACACACACACACACACACACGAGTCGGTCAGCATGCCATGCCTTCTTTTTGCATACGCATGACATTAAGGCTGGCCTACATATTAAAGTGGTCACGCTCTGAATTGGGGTTATCCCCGCACCCACTCCCACTCCCACCCTCTGGTTGTTTCCTCTCTCGTGCGCTAACAACACACCCTGTGTTGTGGTAACAAGGTCGTTCACGCAGGGCTTCATTCCTCCTGTTGTGGCACAAGAGGAAATGCCCGGGGGTGGTGGTGTTGGGGGGGGGGGGGGGGGGGGCATTTTCAGTCATACCTCCACATCTTTATGATGTCGTTATGATACTGGTAGTATTTTCCAGGCGCTCTTGGCTGATACTTCTTTGACTTTTCCACTTTTCCGTGTGGCATCAGCGAGTGTCAGCAATCCGCTCTGAGGGTGCGTGTGAACATGCTTATTGAGTTATTTTAATAATCCTGCACTAACATGACCCAAATACATCATCTCTGTATCACGGTGCACATACTCTCATTGATGGCATTGATGGCCCCCCATACATGCCACTACTGCACATATATGCTATCAAATATTCAAAACATCAAGATTTTTTTTTTTACTTGCTGAAACCTTCCTCTTCGTTTTACCTTCCATACATACACATGCTAGCTTGTTGATACCCTGTTTGCTGTTTCCATGGAGACGCAGCACCAATAATTAGCTAATGTGTGTGCTGACACCCGGTGAGGGCAGAATTAACGAGGTGCAGGTGACAGCAAGAAGCGTATTGTTTTCTTATGCAATATGATGTACCAGACTGGATTTTAACATTACTTTTAAGAAACATACAATCAACAAATACGACTGGACAAACAAAGCATTATTCACAAAACAATGCAGGTGCATTTTCACATAACATATTGACTCTGAAGGATATTATTGTCAACACACTTTGAGACCAAATAAACCACTGCTTTAATAATAATAATAATAATCATTCATTTCTACCGCTTTTTCCTCACAAGGGTCGCAGGGGTGCTGGAGTCTATCCCAGCTGTCTTCAGGCAAGAGGCGGGGTACAACCTGGACTGGTGACCAGCCAATCACAGGGCACATATAGACAAACAACCATTCACACTCACATTCATACCTATGGACAATTTGGAGTCGCCAATTAACCTAGCATGTTTTTGGAATGTGGGAGGAAACCGGAGTACCCGGAGAAAACCCACGCAAACTCCACACAGAGATGGCTGAGGGTGGAATTAAACCCTGGTCTCCTAGCTGTGAGGTCTGCGCGCTAACCACTTGACTGCCGTGCCGCCCAATAATAATAATAATAATAAATAATATATCCCAATAATGCAATATTTTCTTTAATATGTCATCTTTCACTCTGTAAAGTTGCAGAATTTGCGTTTGTGACGTCTAGTTTTCTCACAAGCAATTCGTATTGTCTGTCAAACCTTTGCAGCATTTCTCAGAACACCTTAGTTACCTCAGGCGACGCTCTTTTGCTGTGCATATGCGAGCAGCCCCGTTTCCCCCAAGGAGACAAAGCCGTTGTATGACTGATAGTGAAAGTTCCAGGGAAAGAAGATGGATGTGCTTGCCCCCCCCCCCCCTCTTTAAACCCGGATGATATGGGGAATGGGGAAGGAAACCGGAAGCTAATATCACCTTTTCAAAATAAAATATTTTGGAGCTGATGAGTGGTTAGCATTGCAGGAGATCGGGTTAGTTGTCCATAGGTATGAATTTGAGTGTGAATGGTTGTTTGTCTATATGTGCCCTGTGATTGGCTGGCGACCAGTCCAGGGTATACCCTGCCTCTCGCCCAAAGACAGCTGGGATAGGCTCCAGCACCCCCGCGACCCTCGTGAGGAAAAGCGGTAGAAAATGAATGAATGAATGAATGAATGAATGATGCCTTGTGATTGGCTGGCCACCAGTCCAGGGTGAACCCCGCCTCTTGCCCGAAGACAGCTGGGATAGGCTCCAGCATACCTGCCACTCTAGGGAGGATAAGCGACATAGAAAATGGATGGATGGATGGAGAGCATCTCATACCAACCCACAAGCGTCTGTCCAGGGTTAGATGTCAAGCTAGATGTGGAAGAGCCTTTATTCCTTGTCGTTTCCTCCTGGCTTCATCTTCAAGAGAAACATCTGACGTGATGATTTGGCCAGCAAAGTGTGTTTCACATTAGTGTGCTCACACATTTTAATTAGCTCTGCTCTGCCCCCTTTTTTTTTTGCAGCTGCACGTTGTCAGAGAGGCTGTTCTCCATCCCACACCTTCCTCCAGCGCTGAAAACAGGTCAAGTCATCTAAGACCTCCTAGCAGATGAAGTCCTGCGGCCAACATGAGCGCTGCCATCTGTGACACGCAGCCCATCCATGCAACAGTCAAACTCTTCTGTTTGGAAAAGATCTGTTAGTGTGAGTGTGTGTGTGTGTTCAACTTCCCCCTCAGACACCCAGAGGATTTGTGCTCCATAAACTCTGTGGCCTTTTGCACCTCCAAGGAAGTCCATCTGCTGAGGAGAGTGTGGGGCGGCCTCCGGGCCGGCGGCATGCGTGCATACCGCATGCTTCAAGTGTGACGGCCGTGCGCAGATTTCCACCTCCTAAACGGCCCGTTGTACCCCTCCACGGGTCCGCTCCGTGTGACCTGTTGTCGTTTGGCCGCCTGGAAGGAGCCACGGCAAAAGCAAGGTGAGTCACAGGAGCGGTCGGGCCGACCTCGCCCACGTCTGATGTTGAAAAGTCAAGCAGAAGAAAAAGCAGGAAACCTGAGGACCTAAGGCACATAAATGTAGAGTAGTTACTGATGAACTAATGCACAAACTATACCTTTAGAGTAGTTACTGAGGAACTAAGGGGTCTGTATTTAGAGTGGTTACTGATGAACTAATGGTGAACTAATGAGGAGCCAATGAGTAGTTACTGAGGAACTAAGGCACATATATTTAGAGTTACTGAGGAACTAATTAAGAATTAATGAGTAGAGTAGTTACTGAGGAACTAAGGTATGTGAATTTAGAGTGGTTACCGATGACACGATTTACATACGTTTAGAGTGGTTACTGAGGAACTAATGCAGAAGAGTAGTTACTGGAAAATTGTGATGCATACATTTAGAGTGGTTACTGAGGAACTAATGCAGAAGAGTAGTTACTGGAAACCGTGACACATACATTTAGAGTGGTTACTGAGGAACTAATGAGTAGAGTAGTTACTGAAGAACTAAGGTACATGTATTTCAAGTGGTTACTCAGGAACTAATGAGTAGAGTAGTTACTGAAGAAGTAAGGTACATGTATTTCGAGGGGTTACTGAGGAACTAGTGAGGAACTAATGAGTAGAGTAGTTACTGACAAAGTAAGGTACATGTATTTAGAGTGGGTTCTGAGTAACTAGTGAGTAACTAATGAGTAGAGTAGTTACTGAAGAACTAAGGTACGTGTATTTAGAGTGGTTACTGAGGAATTAGTGAGGAACTAATTAGTAGAGTAGTTACTGAAGAACTAAGGTACATGTATTTAGAGTGTTTACTGAGGAACTAGTGAGGAACTAATGAGTAGAGTAGTTACTGAAGAAGTAAGGTACATGTATTTAGAGTGGTTACTGAGGAACTAATGAGTAGAGTAGTTACTGAAGAAGTAAGGTACGTGTATTTAGAGTGGTTACTGAGGAACTAATGCAGAAGAGTAGTTACTGGAAAACTGTGACACATACATCTAGAGTGGTTACTGAGGAACTAATGCAGAAGAGTAGTTACTGGAAAACCGTGACACATAAATTTAGAGTGGTTACTGAGGAACTAATGAGTAGAGTAGTTACTGAAGAACTTAGGTACATGTATTTAGAGTGGTTACTGAGGAACTAGTGAGGAACTAATGAGTAGAGTAGTTACTAAATAACTAAGGTACATGTATTTAGAGTGGTTACTGAGGAACTAGTGAGGAACTAATGAGTAGAGTAGTTACTAAATAACTAAGGTACATGTATTTAGAGTGGTTACTGAGGAACTCGTGAGGAACTAATGAGTAGAGTAGTAACTGAAGAACTAAGGCACATACATTTTGGCTGGTTACTTAGTAACTAATGAGTAACTAATAGTGGTTAGGGTTAAGTAGTTTTCTTCCTTATAAACTACTGTAGTTTTGTGTACCTTATTGTAACGCGTTACCAATAATCCCAGTTATTTTTGTGTTTGTCGTGTCGGATGAAAGCCGCAGCAGCGCAGGTTGTCATGTTTGCGTACGAGTTTCCTTCCAAATGCTCAGCATTCTGCGTGACACGTGCGGCCATCGGCTGCCACGTAAGGAGACGTTGGAAGCTTAACGTGGCTGTCAACATGGCGGCATATTATTTGCTCTTCCTCGCATCGTGTAATCCCAGCAGATTGTTCAACACAGACGGGGATGCATACGGGAGCTTGTCAGCGTTCTTCTCCTGGAGTTTTGCTCCAAAAATATGTCGCCTATTGTGTGCGTGTGCATGACGAGACGAGCTTACCAACGTTTCTGCTTGTATTATTTTGAAGTAAAAGCACCACAATGCGGTGGGATAAAATATAGCTTCCTCTCCGTGCCACCGAGTCGGTGCTTGGAGGCCCTTTGGAGATGCCACCCAGCATGCTGACTCATTAAAGAAGCTGTCGCTGCACATCTGCAGCCCTCCTCCCTTCTAAAGACAGAAAAATAACATAAATCAAAACGTGCTGCGCTGCCTGGTGTCTTCAAGGAGATCACCGCAGGGGGTGTTTCACTTTTTTCTCTGTTTGTCATCCGTGGGACGTAACGGTTAAAAAACTCTGTAAAACCAAGCTTTCAGACCCGTCCCAAATTTCTTTCGGGGCTCACATCCAAATGCGCCAACCTCATTATCTGAAACTTTGGCATCATTCAACAATATTCTAACGACATTTATCAGTCAGAAAAGTGGAAAAAGCATTTTAAACTATATGAGAGAAGACTAGCATAGCATAACCCTTTAAACCAGGGGTCTCAAACTCAATTTACTTTGGGGCCACTGGAGCTCGGGTCTGAGCGAGACTGGGTCGCATCAGGTTTTCAAAAAAAAAACCAAAAAAAACGCATTTATTAAAAACAAAAACTTACCACTTCCACACGGATAGGGAGGATAACTATTAACAGTTATTTAACCTTTAACATGAACATTAATTAAACGTAATAATTTTTTCTGGGTACATGATACCATTCAGCATCCATATCAAACATTAAACTCTTCTCAAACACGCGGCCCGCGGGCCAGATGTGGCCCGCAGGACACTAGTTTGAGGCCCCCGCTTTAAACTATATTTACAAAATTCCATACATGTTTTTCCAGTAGAATTTCTATATTGACCCAAATATAAGATAGAAGAAAGGTCTAAAAAAAAGGACGTGTGGTCTTATATCCGGGGGTTTAGAGATTTATGGCTTTGAGCCTTTCTTCCTGTCACTCACACAGGCGCACACCAGTCAGACACACACCAGTGGACCGCCACGCTTTTTCCACACAGACCGACTGGGAAAAGTGTCTCCAAGGTTGTTAGCAGTTATGATGCTAATGTTATGATAATTAATGAAGCAAAGTCATGTTTTTCCAAAAAAATGGTCTTGAAAAGGAGTAGCCGTCTTATATTCGGGTCTGTATAGTGGTGATATACTGGGAAATGAGGTTTTTGTTGAAATGTATTTATCAGACGTTGCAGTCAGTTCAGCCGTCCCGGCAGAGATGGCGGTGGGGGGGGGGGGGGGTGTTTCACAGCCGTCAAGCTAAAAGGATACTGACCCAGCAGAAAGGTGAGCGCTTTAAATGCTCTCCAAGGCCCCTGAACATGTGTGGTAGAATACATCAGGGCTGCAAGAGAACTGTCATCCCCTGTCAGGATGAATCACGCTCTCCGAGTCGCACCCGGGACCCCGAGTACATAAATCTGCACATGCCCCCAAAGCAAACAAATAGCTTTTATTTAAAGGTAATTCCGCAGTAATGATGTGTGAGGTAGGAACGTGAAAACGGAAACATTGGGAATAAACAGGAATAACGCATGTGCAGCTTTAATGGAGAACTTTTAACACACGCTGGCTGGAGTCTGAAGGAAGCGGGGGGCAAGGGAGGGGGGGGGTATTCTCCTCAAGTGTTTACTACGCAAGTAAAGGACTTCTCCCCCAGCGAGGGCGAGGGTCTCTAATTACACAGCCCTTCACGTACCCTTGGCATAGTGTCCGTGCTTCCGCCGCCGCCCGGCCCCCAGCCCCCGGCCTGATTCACGCACACGCTGGCTGTGAGCTGAGAAGAATAACAGCCTCAGCTGTCGCCACGTCATCACCGGCTCACGCAGCAGCGCCCGGTCAAAGGTCAAGCTCAGCCAAGAGTACCTGAACTTAGCCAGAACACCAATCAGCATGACTTTTCTTAATTCCCTTAATTCATGTCAAGAAATCTGCACTGTGCAGCTGCTACCTTTTCAGCTTTGTCCCACCCCCAGATATTATATTTTACCTTCTGCCAGTGGGATATACACTAAAAATCATATCCTCATGAGGGTCGCATCGGGTGCTGGAGCCTATCCCAGCTGTCTTCAAAGAGGCGAGAGGCGGGGTACACGCTGGACTGGTGGCCAGCCAATCACAGGGCACATATAGACAAACAACCATTCACACTCACATTCATACCTATGGACAATTTGGAGTCGCTAATTAACCTAGCATGTTTTTGGAATGTGGGAGGAAACCGGAGTACCCGAAGAAAACCCACACATGCACGGGGAGAACATGCACACTCCACACTGAGGGTGGAATTGAACCCTGGGCTCCTAGCTGTGAGGTCTGCGCGCGAACCACTCAATCGCCGTGCCGCCCCCATTCATTCATATTCCTCCAAAACAAGCATCGAACTAACTTTTACTGGGTTTGTGTATTCAGGGATATGTCTGGTAGCATACGTTGTGGTCATCTACAAATGTAAAGGCTAAATTCTCCATTACGACTCTTTGTGGGGACTTTGGGGTCTGTGTGCACAAGTCCAGGGTCCTAGACCTTGGTTGTGTTTGGTGCTGTATAAATAAAGTAAATTAATACCGTTTATTTTGCGGAAATTATGCTGATTTGTCGCATAATAATACAAATCTCCGACCCACAAAAGGACAGACGTGCGTCTGCTATGACTGATCACAACAACCACCATGTCAGGTCATTGGTAATCTAATAAAAACAACATTTTTAAATCCAAAATTCTCTTAAAATGAATAGCTTGAACTTTGCTCACCTCGCCGTACTCCGAGATGATTGTTTTGCTAAGTTGGTGTGTGATGAATTTAGCAGACCACTACTTGATATTCCAGCACCCTGCTCACGGCGGAAGAGGAGATGATGTCACACTTTTTATGTATGACTGTGTCTTGCTGGAAGCCCTAAAATGTCTCTTGGAGGATTCACGTTGGTTCACAAGATGGCTCCATACTGTTTCCCTCTTTGCCTAAATGAAATAATGACGCTGATCGCCACCTTTTGTGCAGCATCAAACACGCTTATTTCATTATTTCTGTTTCTCAGATGGCTTAGGAGAAAAAAGTCAGAGGACGCCGGCAAGAGGACGTGACGGCGGGGGGTGGACCAACACGCAGGGCTTTCTTCTCCACTGGGATGCGTGGTTGGAAGAAAAATGCAGCTGTCAAAGGTCATAAAAACACTCTATGAAGGTCATTAAAACTCGCAGACGCTTCCTGGAAGCAGTAAATGTAAAGATGGAGGCTCCAAACATTAGACGGCAGATAGAAGTGTACAATTTATTTATAAAAATATAATAATACTATTCATACCTATGGACAATGGAGGTTTTCCACTGACCCTGAAGGTGTCTTGTAGCACCCCTATATGGCACAGTAAGATCAAGTTAGCTTTTTTGTCATTTGTAGCCGTGCATCTGGTTCCTGTTAGCCATAATTAGCTATTTATGTAGCATGAATGCACATTTGTGATTGGTTGCAGCGGTTTTGTGTATGAAGGTAAAAGACAATAGTGCCGCCATCTTCTGTGTTGGCGTCCCACGGGAGCCCCGAGCTCACGTCCTCGCTAATTGCTCATTGATGTAGATGCTGATTATTCGGCGCTTACAGGGCTAACGATGTAGTGTCAGAGTCACTAAATCAGGCTCGGAACGACTCTATGCCGTGTTGGCTCTCTCGGGATTAGAGGCCCCCTCCCGCCTTATCTCGATTCCTCTGCTGGTCTTATCTGCCGAGCGTGAGCCTGCAGAGGAACAACAGCCCGAGAAGACAGATAGTCGGGAGTGCCAGGCATGCAATGCAAAGTTAGCCGATTCTTCCTTTGGCTTTTGTGTCTTTCTCGGAATGAAGATATTGCACAATAAGAACCACTGACAATGACCTGTCTGATTCCAAACGGGTTCCTCTCCGGCTCGGTGTTTTCCGATGTGATTGTGTGCCGAGGCTGTGAAACCGCAAAGCCAAGCCAAGACTGACTGCAGTTGTTTGACATCCATGTGTTTAGCCAAAACACAATTAGCTCAGGGAGTGCAGGGAAAATATTACACATTTGTTTGTATTTGAAAAGCAGAATAGGATGCTTGCGGTGCCTTATATGGTCAAAACACTTCAGCATAGCAACTATGCTAGTCTTCTCTCTTAGCAAGGACGCTTTATGCTGTTGCTATCATTCTTAACCTTTGACATTACGTGTCTATGCTAACTCTTTCTCACACAGCTCTACAAAACACCCGCTGTAACTTCAGGTTTGTGTATAGTGTGTACAGTTTGATCAAGATTGGTTGAAGAACACGGAAACCGTCTTCTATGCTGGAGCCTATCCCAGCTGACTTGGGGCGAGAGGTGGGGTAGACTCTGGACTGGATCAGTAGACATCATTCATTCATTTTCTACTGCTTTTTCCTCACAAGGGTCGCGGGGGTGCTGGAGCCTATCCCAGCTGACTTGGGGCGAGAGGCGGGGTAGACTCTAGACTGGATCAGTAGACATCATTCATTCATTCATTCATTCATTTTCTACCGCTTTTTCCTCACGAGGGTCGTGGGGGTGCTGGAGCCTATCCCAGCTGACTTGGGGCGAGAGGCGGGGTAGACTCTAGACTGGTTCAGTAGACATCGTTCATTCATTCATTCATTCATTCATTTTCTACCGCTTTTTCCTCATGAGGGTCGAGGCGGTGCTGGAGCCTATCCCAGCTGACTTGGGGCGAGAGGCGGGGTAGACTCTGGACTGGATCAGTAGACATCATTCATTCATTCATTTTCTACCGCTTTTTCCTCATGAGGGTCGAGGCGGTGCTGGAGCCTATCCCAGCTGACTCGGGGCGAGAGGCGGGGAAGACTCTGGACTGGATCAGTAGACATCATTCATTCATTCATTTTCTACTGCTTTTTCCTCACAAGGGTTGAGGGGGTGCTGGAGCCTATCCCAGCTGACTTGGGGCCAAAGGCGGGGTAGATTCTGGACTGGATCAGCAGACATCATTCATTCATTATTCATTTTCTACCGCTTTTTCCTCACGAGGGTCGCGGGGGTGCTGGAGCCTATCCCAGGATATGATGAATGTCATTTTACTGGATGTCACGCAATAAAATGATAATAGTGATAATAATGATAATTCAGTCATTTTCTACCGCTTATCTTCACAAGGGTCACGGGGGGGCTGGAGCCTATCCCAGCTGTCCTCGGGCGAGAGGTGGGGTACACCCTGGACTGGTGGCCAGCCAATCACAGGGCACATATAGACAAACAACCATTCACACTCACATTCATACCTATGGACAATTTGGAGTCGCCAATTAACCTAGCATGTTTTTGGAATGTGGGAGGAAACCGGAGTACCCGGAGAAAAACGGGGAGAACATGCAAACTCCACACAGAGATGGCCGAGGGTGGAATTGAACCCTGGTCTCCTAGCTTTGAGGTCTGTGCGCTAACCACTCGACCGCCGTGCCACCCCAGTAGACATCATATGATAGCTATATCATTGAACATTTGTCTAATGCAGGGGTCAGCAACCTACGGCTCCAGAGCCGCATGTGGCTCTCCAGCCTCTTTATTGTGGCTCCCTTCGCAATGCTCAAGTATAAGTAAGAGTTTTGATAGTAAAGGTTGCCGACCCCTGGTCTAATGGTTATGAAATGTTGAGGATGTATGTATTCCTTGTATGCTAGCATATGGCATACAACCCCTAGGGGTCGCCACTCAGCCAGGCGTCCATCGCCTTAGCCTAGCTTGCATTGATGAGCATTAGCATTCCATTGCAGTGACAGTCAGTAGGAACTTGTTATTCACTAAATTCTCATGCGATACCAATATGGCTGACTTTATCAGCCTCCATGGCTTGTGCGACGTCATCGCCTGCCTGAGTCTTTGCACGCTATCTTCCTCGACGGGGTGTCGCTGGACTCTCATTCTTTCTCATCATGCCTTATCTTCCACTTCAAACAAGAGTTCGAATCCCTGGCCTGAAAACATTGTTAAAAAGGATGCTCCGAGTCCTTCCTTCCTCCGTCAATGCACGGAACGGAGATCACGAGCGGAGCATGGTTTTGTTGTTGCATGGAGGTGATGGGGGTATTTGAGTTAGATCTGCCTGATAGCTTTGGAAGCACCCAGATTTTCTTTCACGCGACGACCTTTCATGCTAAGGATGCTAATTTGGAGAGCTAAAGTTCACACTCTGACATCAACATTGCTAAGTAACACAAATAATGTTCATTTTTATTCATAGTAGATGCCGCAGTAATCTGGCACAAGGACAAGTGCAGCCCAACGACATCGTCCATTTCCTGGCGTGATGGACCGAACTTCTCGGCGGCTATTCTGTTAAAGCGAAAGACGAAGATCTGATCGGGGTTTTGTTTTGATTTTGTTTTGATTCGCTGAAGACTGCTTATCTGCCGGCTAGTTGGGCGGAATCCAACTGCAAGACGTACCAGTCCGAAAAGAGAGGAGACGACACGCTAGCATTGAAGGTTATCGTACCGCCGCTGTCACGCTCATCCCACCTTGACAGTAGCTCTTACGTTTGTCACCATGGCGATCTTCCTTTCTTCCTTGTCTTGTTTATCCCGCAGTTGCTGCACGAAGTCTTGATGAGCGTACTTTGACTGGACAATTCCATCGGAAACTTGTAAACAAACATTCGCTTCCCGAGGAAGATGTTTTGCGTGCTAGTTGAACCGAATCGAACCCCCCTGTTGGACCCCCGAAAAACCTTATCAACCCCCTGAAATGCCAGCAAAAAGTACAAAATGTTTTCCAGAGACATCCATGGCGTCGCTGGAAGTGTGTGCCCCAATAGAGTGCACCTTTTTGGGCTACAGTCGGTGGCTCCTTCCACTCTGTCCTCCAGTTCCCCTGGTAGTAGTCATTCATTCATTCATTTTCTACAGCTTTTTCCTCACAAGGGTGGGTGGTGCTGGAGCCTATCCCAGCTGTCTTAGGGTGAGAGGCGGGGTACACCCTGGACTGGTCGCCAGCCAATCACAGGGCACATATAGACAAACAACCATTCACACTCACATTCATACCTATGGACAATTTGGACTGTAACCACTTCCACATGGAATGAGAGGTTTTTGTCACTCTTTGTTGTGGGACATGCCATGGTTGAGTTATTCATTCATTCATTTTCTATTGCTTATCCTCACGAGGGTCGTGGGGGACATATAGACAAACAACCATTCACACTCACATTCATACCTATGGACAATTTGGAGTCGCTAATTAACCTAGCATGTTTTTGGAATGTGGGAGGAAACCGGAGTAGCCGGAGAAAACCCACGCATGCACGGGGAGAACATGCAAACTCCACACAGAGATGGCCGAGGGTGGAATTGAACTCTGGTCTCCTAGCTGTGAGGTCGGCACGCTAACCACACGACCGCCGTGCAACCCCATGATAGTAGTCATTCATTCATTTTCTACCGCTTATCCGGGTTCATGGGGTGGTGGTGGGGGGGTGCTGGATCCTATCCCAGCCGTCTTCGGGCAAGTGTCCGTGTACACCCTGGACTGGTCGCCAGCCAATCACAGGGCACATATACACAAACAACCATTCAACCTAGCATGATTTTGGAATATGGGAGAAAACCGGAGTCCCCGAGGGTGGAATTGAACTCGGGTGCTTGCTAACCACTCGTCCGCCGTGCAGCCATGCTAGTAGTCATGTCGTCATATTTCATTGCATATGCATCGTAGTGGAAACTCTTCCTTTGGAATTGGTGCGGTGTTCCTTTGGATTCTGACCTCCAGGACTCACGTAGGAAGGAGTGGCATCAAACTCTGGCTTGAGAACCATGAAGGATTGTGGGACATGCGACATGCAGAGTGTCAGAAGTAGCGGTGGCGTCCTCTTAGAAGTGCCAATGTCCTCCTTCTCTTTCGTCCCCGGTCATTCCACAAACGTCGATTCCAGGGAGTGGCCTACGTTAGGCAATCCTTTGGCGCTTGGAGTCCTCGTCCCATCGGACTGTCGTCAGTGGACGGCAGCGGACGGCAGCGGCGGCGCCTTTGAAACCGGAGAGCCGCTGGACAGACATCACAGGGGGGGGGGCAAGAGGTGACGGAGGGATGGTTTAGCACTATTGAGGAGGTAACACACACCCAGGGGATCTGGGGAAACCGGGGGCTTGGTGTCCAGCCAGAGCGCGAGGAAAGCCAAGCCGCTGCTTCTGAAAGGGTTCAATTTCCTCACAACTTGTTGCCTGGTGCTATATAAACCCTGGCATGCGCTGTTGACACCTGATCCCGACTAAAAGGGCCGCTGGAGGGGTTGTTTGCACTCGCCGTTTCCTTTGCTCTTTCAAGTGTACTGCCCTGTCGTCCCGGCCAGATAAACCCGCTGGCATGGTCAGCCTTCACGGGGGTGGGGGTGTGGGGGGGCGGCCGGGGTGGACCTCCATCACGCAGCTTTCGTTTCGCTGCTCTGCTAATGAGGGCCTCGGGGGGGCACCGTGGACGACACTTTTGGAGCAGGGAGTTCCCTTTAGCGGCCGTAATGCGGCCTGGATTTACCGATGAAGACCCTTTATAAGCTGATTTCCAGTTCCGACATTTGTGGGTCCCCAATGGGATGGGGGTCAAAATCATTTATGAGACATGTTAGCATACATACAAGATGCTAGGTGGCAGTAATGACACAAAACATTGACGAAACATTAGCTTACACAACATTACATTAGGCTGCACAGTGGACGAGTGGTTAGCACGCAGACCTCACAGCCAGGAGACCCGAGTTCAATTCCACCCTCGGCCATCTCTGTGTGGAGTTTGCATGTTCTCCCCGTGCATGCGTGGGTTTTCTCCGGGTACTCCGATTTCCTCCCACATTCCAAAAACATGCTAGGTTAATTAGCGACTCCAAATTGTCCATAGGTATGAATGTGAGTGTGAATGGTTGTTTGTCTATATGTGCCCTGTGATTGGCTGGCCACCAGTCCAGGGTGTACCCCGCCTAGGCTCCAGCACCCCGGTGAGGATAAGCAATAGAAAATGAATGAATGAATGAATAACTCAACCATGGCATGTCCCACAACAAAGAGTGACAAAAACCTCTCTCATTCCGTGTGGAAGTGGTTACAGTTTTGGCTTTTTAGGATTATCAGAGATAAATTAGTTACCTCGCTAGCTTATTAGCTCGCTCTCGAGTCCTTTCAGCATAAAGGTTGCAATGTGGTGTAAACAATGACGAGCGTAAAGGTGACTATAGGGGTGTTATTTCATGTCTACAGGGTTCTAAGCAATTAAAAATCAATTAATCACAATTAATCACAGCTAGATTTAAGTTTATATTAAGTAAGCATATAAATCACTTTGTGGTGTGCCGTCTTTTCTAGCTAAGTTTAGTATTTCTCCACACAAAGCTTTCTAGATCTTCTAACATCTGCACCTATGCAGCTGGATTTCCATAACCGTCTGCTGCCCGCCTCCGGGCACGCCCACTTCGCTGTGATTGGTCCCACTCTTAAGACAAAACAGACAAGCCATTTATAAAATTTATATTTTTAAGTGGGAAAAAAAGCATCATAGGGGAAAGGCAGACCCCGAAGGGGGTCGTCCTGCTCAGGAAGCCGCCCGCCTGGTGTGCCGGCTCCTGGGGATCTTGGAGCCACTTTAGCTTTGTTTATTATTTATGAGCATGAGTCATGAGATGTTGATAGCTCATCACGGGCAGCACAATGATGACAGGGACCATCAATTCAAGTTCCGTCAACGCCCGCTTGACTGAACAACGTACCGTATCGGCCCACAATCACTGTGTGTGTGTGTGTGTGTGTGTGTGTGTGTGTGTGTGTGTGTGTCCTTTCAGACACATTGAATGACCCGGAGGCCCATTTCACCCCGGCTTGGTTTCCATCCGAAAGCCTCCAAGCCAGAGCGGAATTGGATGTCAACAAGTCACGGCGAGAGGATTTCATGGCGTTGAGTCGTGTTGCTGTGATATAAATCACGTCGTCAGCCTAATTAAACGTCAGGTGACGTTGCCGCGTGTAAAGCGCCAGACCACCAACGTGCCGTTCAGTACATTCCCGCTCACATCGGCCGCACCGTGTGGACGCTGGCGTGTTCGTGCACATGCTCACACACACACACACACACATGCATTCTTCAACACGCGTCCAACAATGCAAGCCGACTTTTCTCCATGACAGCTGTATGCGCTCCTCATTTTGGGGGGGGGTTGGATGGGGGAGGCCCACTTCCAGATGTGGACGCGACTCCCAGTCGCTCATTTCCTGCCTGCTCTCTGCACCGATACCCGAGATGTTTGCATGAAAGCATAACAGGAAAGAAGAACGCCGTGTTTCAAACACGCACCTCATTTCCACGCCTGATAGAGAAAACTGACATCTACAGTCTAAATTCCACGTTCGATGCCCGGAACTCATTTTTTCACTGCCTGTTAACATCTGCACACTTCAGCCACCTGTTGTGGCCCAGCAAGGTGCGCTGTATTTGGGCACACGTTCCGAGCAGACACCGTGACGCCACGGAGGTCTCGCTCCGTTCATGCCGTTGTTCCATGGATCACAGACGCTGAAAACAATGCACAGAGGCAAAAAGAGGTGAAGGTGCACTGATGCATTTCACAAAATGTTGGAGTGTCACGTCATTTAGAACAGCGTCATCTGGATGAGGCGGCCATGTTGTCTTATCCAGGTGTCACACCTTGGCTGCCTTCATTTCCTCCTACGATTCCTGCAAAGCTCTTTCACACACACACACACACACACACACACACACACACACTCCTTTAATGCTGGCTCGATGGGGTCCAGATGTAGTCCACGTGAGGCCCCTCTGTGAGACAGGACCTGAGAGGAGGGGCGCCCACTGTCGGGACCCGGAAGCTCGATGCTGCAAACTCTCACTTTACTTTTCACAGCTCCCACGAAGCATCGCGCAAGCCAATGCCAATCATCTTCATCATCTTCATCACGTGTGAAGGTGGGTTTCTTGTATGGCTGCAGGAGTAGCTAATGTCAAATGTTCAGCGACAAGTGTTAGCATGCGTCCGCCACGAAGTTGATGCATACATCAATACATACATAATACATCAACTATTACATTAATACAGTACATTAATGTAGAAAAATTAGTACACTTGAGAGAAAAATTATAAATGTATGAGGAAAAAGTTGTACATTTACAACAATAAAATCGAACATTTGAGAAAAAAATACATTGTGAAAAAAATGGTTAATTCATGAGAAAAAACGCATTAATTAGAAAAAAGTACATTTACAAAAATAGTCATAGATCTAAAAAGTCAAATTTATTAAGCAGAATTAATAAATTTATGTCAAACAATTACTAGATTTATGAGAAGTTCTAAACTTAAATTTATGAGGAAAAGTAATATATTTATGCAAAAAAATAGAGAAAAAAACGTATGAAATAAAGTTAGATTTACAAGAATAAAATCGTACTTTCAAATAAAAGTTATACTTTTAATGTTTGTACTTCCACTTAAGTGTTTGCAAGTGAAAAGGAGGTAAAGCTGGTCAGACAGCGTCAGGGTATCCGTGATTCCAAAGTGGTCCAGCGTGTTCAAGTCCTTCAATGGAAGGTTATCCATCTTTGGATCGTGCTGCCCTCTTGTGGACAAATGCGTGTAATGCAAGTTGGACATAAACAAGCAACAAAAAAAAGTTTTGCTTTTAACTTTTATGTAAAAATGTGCCATAGATCCTAAATTCACAGAAAAAAATGACAAAATTAAAATGACAAACAAGCAACTTTTGACGGTGGCCAGCGAGCTCGGACACATTTTCCCACGTAAGAGAAATGAAAGAGTTTATTGAAGGAGACGAAGTATTCCTTTGGAATACTTCCTACGATATCTCGTCATGTCACTCCAGCTCCTTGAAGCGTGCAAACATGGCTTTGCGTACGGCCTGCTTGTAGGTGGCGTGGTCCCAGGCCGCGTGCTCCTTCTGCCGCCGCCGTTGCTGCTGCGGCTGCGGGAGACCAAGCATGGCGTGAAGAACATCTCGTCATGTGAACGTGAACACAAAAGGTGAAATGACAGCAAGGCACTCACAGGCGGAGGTTCTGATCCCAAACCCGGCCTCTCGCCGACTTTACTCGCCTCCCTGAGGACAAAACACTCGGCATCAAACTCGTTGGGAAACACGCCATGTGGTGTTAGGGGTCAGAGGTTAGCATTTGTACCTGGATGCTCCGGCCCAGCTGTTCTGGTGCTGTGATGGTTGTTGGTGGTGATGGTGTTTCCTCTTCTTCTGTTCAGGTGACCTCACACTTTCTCTGCTCGTCATCTGCGTGGAAAATGTCGGACTTTTAGGAACGCTACAGACACTTACGTGTTTTTTTTATTTTTTATTGGACTTACTTCCTTTTCCTGGTTCTCTAGCGCCTCCAGCTCCTTCTTTGACCTCTTGATCTTCAGGTGGATCTCCATATTTTGCTGGGCGAGACAAAAAGGAGCATGAGAGAACATTCCGGGCGGTGAACGAAAGCGAGTACCTTGTGAAGGTCGGAGAGCTGCTGGTGGCGTACGAGGGCGTCCTTGTTGGGGAACTGTCTCCTGCACAGCAAGCAGGCCATCTTCTTCCAGTCGGTCAGCTTGTCCTCCTTGTCCTCGCACTGCTTGGCCTGCCCGCTCTTGGCCACCTCCTCCTTGTCCTCCTCCACTTCTTCGTCGCTGCCGGCAGCGTAGTCCGACGCCAGCATGCCCAAGGAGCCCATTGGCCGCTGAGGAGGCGGTGAAGAAGATGCAGATGTGTGCTTCATTAAAAAGTAGCTTGGTTGAAGTTCTTACCTTTGACTCTTTTTTCGCTGGTGCAAGAGGCTTCTTGAAGAGATCCTCACCAGCGGAGTTCTGTGGATGTGGAACAACTTTTTTTAAAAAATCATAATTGACTTAAATGGGCGTGGTTATGATTGTGCAGCCCTAATTATTCCCACGTTTACGTCTAATATACCCGAGCACCACAGGATGGGTCGTACCACGGTTGTGGAATCATGGCAGAGTTCCTGCAAAAAAATGAGCCGTTCGCACACTGACCTTCCTCTCAAAAATGGCAAAGCCGGCGTCTGCGGACTTGGACTGCCTCCGATCATCATCGGCTCCGCTTTTCATCAAAGGAGACGGAGCGCGTGCGCCTTCCTTTTGGCGGTTCTGGATCTTTGCCCAGCGTTCCATGTCTTTCATGATCTGCAGAAAGAAGACGTCAGTTCGGCTTCTCTTCTCCGCAAGCGTTGGCGCCTTTTATGGCGGACACGCCACCTTCACCGCAGCAAGACTTTTGGGCTTCTCTTCCTTGTTGTCTTTGTCTTTTCTCGCCGACTCCTCGTCGTCTTTCTTCTCGGAGGACGGAGTGGAACTCGGGACGGGTTCTTGGTTGGCGCCGGTGGCAGATACGGGTGCCGGCGGAGGAGCCGTGGTGGGAAAAGGAGGTGCCGATGGTTTCTTCATGTCGAGAGGAGCGTCTGCGGCGGGGTTGGAGAGAATGGCCTGGTCCTCAGCGGTCATGGCCACAGGCTGGTTCTCCGCAGGGTTCCCGCCGGGCACCGGGACGTACGTCTTGGCCGCTGCGTCCCAGTAGAGGTACTCTTGGTTTTGAGCGTTGTAGAAGTACTGGAGGAAGACCAGATGACTAAGCCGGTGAAAGTGCTGAGTCATGCCACACATTGCGGCGCGGTACTCACTCTGGAGCCAGGATCGAAGTACAGGGTCGTCTCAGGGTCGTAATAGAAGCCTGATGTGGCGTCGTACAGGTAGCTTGACATGTCGGGGGTGTCGGCATCTGACAGGACAAGAGGTGAGGTCGCTCCGTGAGTAAAATGGCACACCAGACCGGGAACGCAGTGATAGGAAAATGCATTCCTATTGCCGACTCCTGTTTATGAGTGGGTTAGTCCCACTGGGCTAAATACCATTAGCAAATGTTAGCATGAGCAGGGGCGAGTAAAGCACCCGCTTTGTCCGTGGAAGTGTAACCGCCCCCTTAAATCAAGTTAACAGAGACGAGTACTCGGGAACCAAATGAATCGTTCACGGCTCGGACTTCCCCACAGGAAAGCTTGTGAGTGGCTGGATGATGCAAAGCTAAAAGGTGTTCTTGCCATAAGGAAAGCTCTGTGATTGGTCGAGGCCGGCTGTGGGGTCTGCGGGCACGTGAGCTCCAGCCGCGTGGTAGGACGGGTCCAGGGTTTGGCTTGTGTCGTAGCCCAGTCCCTATGAAGCGTTAGGAGAAACGTTGAGCTAAGAAAAGAGTCCAGTTTGAACTTGGGATGCGTTGCTTTGCTCCGACAACCCTACCTGACTGGGGTCTGGAGGCAAGGGCGGATGACTGCTGCCGGCTGGTGACCCAGACAGGTTAATTAGACAATGATCAGAAATACTCAAAAGAATTGTCGAGCGAGTGCGGCGGTCCCACCTGGCATTCCGGGAGGCGGCTGCAGAAAAGGCGGCGGGCGGTACAAGTGCTGCTGCTGCTGAGAAGCCAGAGAGAAATCATCTAAACTTTCCAGTTTTATGAATCCATCTTCCATAAATAATAAAAAAAACCAACCTCCATCATGGCAGCCGGGGGTGGGTATCCCGGGGATGAACTGTTCGGTTTGTCAGGCTCTCGTCTGAAACTGAAACATGGAGAGTGAATTCGAGTCAGGTGACGTTCACTCAAAGCTCTCCATTTAACACGACTTACTTTTGGTTCTTCAGGGGTCTGGCAACCTCGGCGTACACCCTGACATCATCGATGTAGAGAGGAACAGGCTTTGTCAGGAGAAGATCAACCAAGCGAGTCACTTGCTACAAAATAAAAAAGACATTATCGATTATCCAAAGCATCCATCAGCCATTCTTCCATCCTGGCTTGGCTCAGGGGGCATCAGCCTCAGTGGCAGAGTTACCCCACTTGCCATCTACACCAGGGGTCTCAAACACGCGGCCCGCAGGAGTTTGATATCGATGCTGTATGGTATCATGTACCCAGAAAAAATTATTATGTTTCATTAATGTTCATGTTAAAGGTTAAATAACTGTTAATAGTTATCCTCCCTATCCGTGTGGAAGTGGTAAGTTTTTGGCTATTTAAGTTTAAAGGAAATAACTCGAAGGCTACCATTTAGGTCGCTAGCTCTCTAGTTTGCGAGTTAGCATGTGTCTCAAGACCCTGCAGTTGCGCAATATGTTGCAAATAAATAAAAAAAAGAGTATAAATGTGACTATAGTCGTGTTTTGTCATGTCTACAGGGCTCTAATAATGCTTTGTTCATTTTAATCTGAAAAAAATAATTTGTCTACCCACCAACTATATGTGGTTTCTTATGTTTTTATTATTTGCCGTTTTATTATTATTATATTTATTTATTACTGATTGATTTTTATTCTTGATTTGTTTTTTATTTTTCATCTTATTTTGTGTAGAAAAATAAAAAATTAAGATATTTGAGAACAGTGGAATGTTTTATCAGAGCTTTTACTGTAGAAAAATCGGAACCAAAGCACTGAAAAAGTTTGTATATTTTTCTGTTTATAATAAATGCGTTTTTTTTTTTTTTGGAAAACCTGATGCGGCCCAGCCTCGCCCAGACGCTAGCTCCAGTGGCCCCAGGTAAATTGAGTTTGAGACCCCTGATCTAGACAATTCAGGTATCAACCTGCCACCCCTATGTGAGTAATGGTCTCACCCCACCCAACCCCATGAAAACTTTCTAGCTCCACCACTGATCAGCCTCAGCAGAGAAACTCCATTGTCCTGCTTTTCACGCTGTGCTGAGAACTGATCCAGTGAGGTCCGAGGACCATGTCCCGACAAAAAGCCGGCAGAACCACATCATCCAACTGCACAAATATGTGAACGAATGAGGCACCTCATGGGAGTCCATGTCAACAAAGCAGAAGCACTTTGCTCCGGGCGTCTTGGCCTTGATGAGACGGACGTTCCTCTCATCCAGATACGCAAAGGGATCCAAAGCTTTGAGGATGGTCTCCACTGTGGTGGTGGGCTTTATATTTTTTATGATCATGGCTGGAGGGAGAAGCAGAGAAAGTGTAGTTGATCTCCTAAGATAACGAAGAAGCGGAAGACCGGACGGGAATACCTACTTTTACTGTCCTTAAAGACGGATTTGGACTGTTGGGCATTATGTTGAGGAGCGTTATGGTTGCCCCAGGGTTCTGCTTGCTTCTCACTCTCTTGCTGCTGAAACTGCTGGTCCACCTGCTGCTGCCAGGCCTCTGGGGTCAGGTCGGAGTTGCGCTGCCACTGGGCGGGGGGTAAAGGCTCGGCGGGGCATGCTGGTGCGGACCCATTTAGGCTGGAATCTTCTAAGGGTTGCTCGGGTCTGGACAATTGGGACTGAGGGTGTGGAGGTAAGGTCGGATGGGGTTCCTAAATAACAGGAAGAATGTAAGGAGAACGTTCCTATGTTGCCTTTATTCTACAGACTACAAGCTAAAAACTCAACTCTGAAATTCTACGTCACTTCCTGTCCTGCGCACATTATAATGGGTAACATAAAAGTGACTATAGGGGTGTTATTTCATATCTAGAGGGCTCTAATGTTAACAGGAGAGACGGTCTAGACTTACATTAACACTTCTATCATGCTCATCTGGATGGGTGTAGCTCATGGAGACGGCTCTAGTGCCAACCTTTAGGGACCCCTGCAACAAGAGCACACGCATTCATTCAGAATTATCCTTTTTTAAAAAAAAAAGTATGTCTTCTAAAATACCAGTGACACACAAAGTGCACCTTGGGGAATACTTAAGAGTGGTAACGCTGAGCCAAGAGCCAGTATCGTCCTTGAAACAGCCCCCTCCCCCTTTGAGTCAACTATGTAGGAACTCCAAACTAACACTGCAAGTTGAGGTTGTCGGTATAGTAGTAGTACTTCATGAAATCAGGCACCTTGGTCTAATATACCAACGTTGTGTCCACTGCGTGAAACCACCAAGCTCTTCATTCGTCTGCCAATCCGTCCTTAACCCAAAATGTAGACGGTTTTCCATCACAAACAGCAAATTCTTGGAATCAATGTTCACTTTCCATCATCTCAGGTTGAATACAAATTCAGCTGACTAATATTTTATAGAACTCGGCAAAGAAATACCATCAGAACAACTTAGAAAGCCAAAATATGCTTCTGAAAAAACATATTTCACAACAATCCAGTTCCAATATGAAAAGTCACAGGCTACACCATCAAGGACACGTTTCTTCTCGTCAGGTGGATTTGGATCGTTGACCACAGTGAACCTACCAACTAAGCAGTATTGTTTGTTTTGTACTGCACAGAGCGCAGCAGAAGAAAAAAAGTAATGCATTCTTAAAGCTTTCTCCCCTTACGTCTTAAAACATGATAGCCAACTGACCAAAACTAAACAAAAACCAAAACTAGTTACCAGCCTTGTTTTATCACCCACCAGAAAGCAGAAAGAGGCAAAGGGTGCAAGCTGGATGGGACCATTGCCGTACACAAAAAAAACCTAAGTGACCAAGTCTATTACTTGCATGGTAATCCACCTCAGATGCCAGACAACCATCACATTGGACCAGAAACAAGAACATTAGGAACCACCATAAGAACCATGAACTCCACAAACCAAATTGTGTAAGATTTTAAGAGTGGTTACAAAAGATGACAAGCTGGAGTATCCAAAGATCCATTTTGAAAGCCACAGCTGAGGTACTTCTGACCCAGTGCGGCGGACCCTGTATCAACCGCTTCTGATTAGGACAATATTTGACTATTGGTAGTAAGAGTAGCCTTAGGCCAGAGTTGAACAAACACAGCCTCCATTGATGTAAAGCCGCCACAGGAAAGAGACGTGGCCGAAGAAAAAAATCACACTGTACAGGTAAAATGTGCTCTTCCCGCAACATACGAGGTTACTGGATGACAATCTTAAATCGCTCTTGAATTTGCAGTCGATTCCGTGGCAATCCCGTTTTTTTTGCAAGTTGCTCAACTGTTGTAATAACCCATCACCCTCGTCAACGGCCTCTTCCACAGACATCTCCCCAACGTGGTGCACCAGAGCCGCAGTATGAGAACCCGCATTTAGCCAGCGACACAGAATCTATCAGATGATTGGAAACCAGGTAACGTCCATGTCGCCATGTGGTGTGACATGAAATACCAACAGCCATAATTGCTTTCAACCACAACTGGATAGGAGAGACATTTAAAGGAAACATTTTTCCCTTCATCCATAATCCTGTTAGACATGAACACGCGTGGATTCCTCGCTTCTCTGCATTCTAAAAGATAAAAACAGCAAAATTAAAGACAGCTAAGAATGCAGATAATGGGGCACACCTATTCCAACTATAAAGCCTTCTGAAAAAAAATAAAATAACTCTTAAAAAGCACTGATATTACAAATGTTTCGCCAAAGAACTACATTCCTGGAGTAGTGACCCCTAACCACAACACAGTGGCTAGCGACTAGCTTGAGCACACTCTGGCTCCCAATGCCTCAGGCCACTAGCCAAAAGTAACGCTACATATCGGAGATGCCTTTTCGTTTTGGAGACGAGTTGTAGCCTTCCTTTGAAATGTGAAAACCTTGAATAGCCACCTTTCTAGGCCCAATAGGTGTGTCCCATGACGTGCATTCATTAGCTGCCTCTTGTCACCTGTTTTTATATCTTTACAACACAGAAAAGTGAGAGACGCGTTTTCATGTTTCGCAAAAAGGATTGCGGATGATGGGCAAAATTGTTTAAAAAGTGCACTTTTCTTTTAAAAGTTCACACTTTGCAGGATAGATGGGCGCCATCCAGACTTCCCTTAGACTCTGACATAACCTAAATAATAAAGTAGCAAGCTCTTCCCTCGTGTTGTGTCGGCTTTTAAAGGCAGTGTAAAAGGTGCTGTTAAACCATAGCACAATCCCATTGGAAGATTTGATTCCTATTTTTATAAACTGTGTCAATAAAGAGTGATTTTACATTATATTTTTAAAATATAACTGAATAAATTACTTTTACCAATGGAATTTAGCGTGTATGGTTGGTATAACATGGGGTTTAAAAAAAAAAAAAAACAGCAAAGACTGACTCTTCAATCTCTGCAGTTGAATTCAATCGGGAAAGCGACCCCCTCCCGCCCCCGTTCCATTCCTCTATCTACGAAAATTGCCCTCTCGACCCCTCGTAATCCTGATGGGCGGGGCGGCCTTGGTAGTGTGACGAGGATAGGCCACCTTGTTGGACTCCATGAAGTGGACTGCATCCTCGAGGTTTAAAAACTCCACATAGGCCGTATCGTAGCTGTAACCTGGGGACAGCATTTGAAATACAGATGGGTTTTTGTTAGTCAATTCCAGCAACCACGGTCATCTGCTACAACACAGAAGACAGCAGTCCGTTAAAACATGGAAATGAATGAACATTCCTCTAAAAAAAGGGAGCTCTAGTCAACGTGAAATACATACCTTCTCAGGAACAAAAGGCATTTTTAATTCATGCTCTTATGCTAGTCCATCTTCCGATGACGTCTAATCAGTGTTTTGCAGCAAGAGTTTTAAGGTGTTAAACCCTTTATTCCCACACAGTTGTGATGTATGTGGAATTCAGGTTTACATCAAATGTAAGAAAAAGTACTTTCTTTGTACATTTGGGAAAACAAGCAGCCTTTCATAAACGGGACTCGATATTCCCACAACTTTCACTCCTATCGAAAGAGCAATCTCCTGATCCATCTGTTGGCATTTGGATTCATTCTCAAGACCTACATAAGCTGTCTCTGAAGGACACACACAATCTCTCTCCTCACAGATTCTCAGGCCATTCTTTAAGTGCCCAACATCCCCAGACATGGCAAATGATGGCTTTACGGATGCACCACCCCCTCCCTGCCCCTCGTGTAACTGAGCGAGACCACACGGGGCAAAGACAACAAAAGCAACCATGACACAGAAAATAAATAAAATGAAAAAAAAAAAAAAAAAGAGTGCAGAGGTTTGAAAGAGCGTAATATCGAGGGACAAGTAAGCGATCGAGTGCCCCAAACAGTTCCTCAAATAAACAAGTCATTACCTGGGACAACGCTTTTAATCTTCATCCCCTGCTGAGGCACCCCATCCCGCACTGTAAAGGCACCGAGTATCTGCAGAGAAAAACACACAATAGCAGCATACATTGAAATAATGTGCTTTTCAATCAATCATACACACAACTAGGCCTGTCATGATAACAGTTAGCTGACCGATAATTGTCCTATAAAGTTAGCGGCACAAACCAGAAGTGTTTCTGTGCACAGGAGTGTGACCAACCACAGCGCTGTGGACGTGTCTGGAGGCGGGCCGTGGGTGGAATACATTAAAATAGACCGTTTTTGCGGTAATCACAAAATCCAGAGAAATACAGCTGAATAGGTGCAGATTCTGGAAGACCTATAAAGCTTTGTGTGCTGGTTATGGTGTGTAGCTGCTTCATAGGAGTCCACAACTCAATACAAAGAGCCAAAAAATGAGCATAATAGGTCCCTTTCGAGAAAAATTAAAGCTTTGTAATGTGCTACTCCTGCCTGATATTTGTCATGGGACGTGTTGGCAGGTAATAATAATAATAAAAAAAATTATCTGTATAGCGCTTTTCAGAGTACTGGTAGGTTTCACATGGCAGAAAAGTTCTTTTGTTGATGGTGCGGTTAACTATCATGACAGGCCTAAAGACAAAGCTCATTTGATTACCTGCTCCATCGTAGCGGTCTTTGGAATACCAAATATGGATATCGTTGTGGACAATTTGTCCTCCACGGAGGCGTTCCTATAATCCTGATCCTTCCACGCAAGTAGTCATAAGAATTAGTCAAGAAACATGTCATTCTTCAACACATTCTGGACACTAAAAAAAAAAAAAAAAGAAAAGACTTACCTTGGAGCCAGATTCACTGAATTCTAGCGGCATGGCTGGTTTGGAGTCTTTAATCAGTTGTGTTGCTTGGAGATCCTCCTGTTTATACTCAAAGTTTCTTCCGGAGCCCGTCCTGTAATCAATGTCTCTATAGTCTTGATCCTTGGCCTGTACCATGCTGCTGCTTTGGAACTCACCCAGTTCTTCCATCTTGCCCCGATTCTGGGCTTCACTGTGTGGAAGACCTTTGTCCAGTCCTTTAAAACTATCATTAGGCTTCACATTCTCCTGAGCGGGCAGGTTCTTGTCCAGACGGAACGGTTCACCAAGCTTTGCTTTGTGTGGACTTTGTGAGTCCCTTTGTGGCCGCCAGTGTTTGTCCTTATTTTCTCCTACGGAAGTGCCTGGCAGGGGGGTTCTTGCGAGGAGTCGCGTGTCTTGTGCGGCGGCGTCTCTGCCCACTGGAGCAAACGGGCCACCGTGAGAGAAGTGGACATCTTTCCCTGGGAAGTCAAAGGGCGGTCTGTCCCTCTCGGCGAACGGTGGTGGATCTCTACTGTTCACTTCTCTCCTAAAACCGGAAGGGTAGGCGGGCTCCGGTGGACCTTCTGTGCTTTTATTAATATCTGGGTAAGGGTTTTTATCCTTTTGTCGATTCTTCCATTCCTCTGCAAGAGTCATCTCTTCCCCGCTCCGATAGTCCATAAGGGGACTACCGCTTGACTCCGGCCCCGCTCTCATTCCGGGAAGGTCCTCTGTACCCGTCAGGTCTGATCTTTGCAACTCGCCGGCATCGACAGGGATGTCAGATCTTGTCCTGTCCTTTGGAGGTACATCATTCCCGAATCTTAACGGAGAGCGCTCCCTGCCTCCAAATTCAGCCTGAGCTGCAGGGTGCTTCCTAAAATCCATATCGGAATCAAAGCCACCTCTGTGATTAAACGGTGGTGGTGGCCCCCTCCTGTCCAAGTCCATCATCCTCCTCTCACGGGGAGGCGTGTCCATATTAAAACGTCCGTTATCTCCAATTCCCACTGGAGGCCGTGTGTCCCTATGCACATGCCTGTTGTCCATTCTGTCCATGGGAAAGCCTCTTCTCCCGTCCATGTTGGGATAATTGGACCATGGCATATCATCGGGAAACGCATCCCTGCCTCCCGTGCCCATAAATCGGCTATTTTGCATATCTCTGCCTCCCATATCAGCAGAGTTCCTGCCAGGTCCAAAGTAGCCTGGTGAATTCATCATACTGTCCCCGACCTCGCCATCATAGTGCCCTCGGAAGTTGAAATCTGGCCCGTGATCAGGTCTGTAGTAATCTCTGTGCGGTTCTCTCCCACGCATATCACGAGGATCCATGTCACGGCAACCTAGCGGTGGCCCTTCCATCCTCCTCATGTCCATGGGTGGGAGATCTAAAGGTCTCGGACCCATGTGGCCCATGGGACCCATCATCCCATCTCGACCCCTGAATTCAGGCATGGGGCGATCTCGTCCAAACATGTCACCGTGATGATTACCCCTGTAATGAAGGTGATCATTAACTGACAAAAGGAGCATCAATTACATTGTGAATTTCCTTCCTTATTTTAAGGTGTTATTTATTATTATTATTTCTATTGAGGAAGGTGGCGGCTATCATTTATTACTTGCGACATGGGCATGAACTAAATCGGGCCACAGTCATTCTATGACTCATTGCGTGCGTGTATGTGCATGGAATCATGCAGTGCTCTGGCCCGCTTCTTCCAACTGTACCGAAGGAGGGGAAGTGTGCCAAACTTTTATATGCCACACCTGTGAGGTGGATGGATTACAGTTGATAACCACAAATCTGTTCCAGATTTACTGCTGAAACAAACCCCAGTAATCGAGACACAAATTATAGCTCATATTTTCCCACAAGCTTCAGCAAGGTAGCAACATTTATTTCCGTCTATTCCGTTTATTAAAGGGCCCAATATGATCCTAACCTTAACCAAAAACCACATGTCCTTCTTGTAGACCTAATCACGTGTATCGTCTCGTCTCGTGACAGCCCGCGTATTTTGTTTAATCCGGATGCTAACATCTTCTTTAGCCATCCAGTGTATGAAAGCGAATAATGGTCAAGATCTTTGGTTGGAAATCTTTACAACACACGAAAAAGAGTGATAGTAATTACCTAAATGGAGGTCTTCCCCTTGGTCCTTGCCCTGGTCCATCCCACATTTTCTGCAGAGAGTAAAGAGAAAACAATGTTATACCGAAACGCTTCAATCAAAACTCGGCATTCGTTTCACCGGTCGGGCATGGAAATAGTCATATTATGTCCTTCTGGTGTGGAGTGTCGCTTTCCTTCCACTGAGAGCGACGTTATTTTTAAAGAAAGATGGCTGCTGACGTCAATCAACACTAAGGCCCGCTAAATGTAGCTTTAGGCTAGTCCTTCGCTACCAAAGCTAACATATTGGTACATAAACTCAAATATAACCGACGCTGTCAATAGGAAATAGTGATACTGTGGACAATTTAACAGGGCAAACAACAGACCACGATGAGGAACATTTAAAAGATGAACTTTTCGGTATCGTGGCTACTAGCATAATGCTAGCACTAGCTAGGCTACCATTAAACCGCTGGGCTGCGTTGCTAGCGTTCTCGGCTATCCAATTACACCCGACATTTTTGGTTGACAGATTGATTATGTACCAACCTCGAACACGAGGGAGTGTGTCGTCAATTAATCCCAATGGCGAATACTAATGGCGGCGTCTCAACCACGACTGCAACAACCTGCGGTGAGTCACGTGACTAGAGGACGCAGCTGAAGACTTCCGGTTTTCTCATCTTAGCCACGAGCATGTCAAATATCTATTTAGGGCTGTCGAAGTGGGCGGGAATGGTACACATACGAAATATATTATAACAAATACTTCTATTTAATACACCATCCTGTAAAGCAGGGGTGCGGCCTGGATGCCATGACTGTGTTTTAGTGTCCATGGCACGTTCTAAATATATCATTTAGGAAGAAAACTGTGAAAAGTAATCTGAAACAGAAGTTGTCATTTTAAGAGCATAGCTTCATTATATTACGTGGAAAACGTCTTCTTGTGTGCAAATTTAGATTGTTATAATTTTACGAGAATAAAAGTCAAAATATTAAGAGAAATTAGTTATATTCTACAGAAAAGCAAATTTTACTGCAATAAATATTATGAAGACAATCTATTTAATTGTCAACTTAGTAACATGAAGTTGAAATATGGACGAAAAATTCATTTTTTTGAGTTGTAATATGAAAAATATACAAAACAACAAAGTTCTAATTTTGGGGAAAAAATAGGTTACGGATAATGTAATAATATTATGAGAATAAAGTTAAAATTACAAGAAGAAAATCGACGAGAACAATTTTACGGCAACAAACTTGTAATATTATGAAGAAAAATAATTTAATTGTCATTTTATGTAAGCAAAAATATTTTACTTTGCAAGAAAAAAACAAAGTCATAATTTATAGTAATTTAGGTTGGGGAAAAGTTATAATATAATGAGGGAAGTCAAAATATTATGGGAATAAAGTCATAGTATTAAGAAAATAAAATAAGAAAAAAAGGGCCATCCTTGAAGGGCCATCCTTGAAGGGCCAGCCTTGAAGGGCCAGCCTTAAAGGGCCAGCCTTAAAGGGCCATCCTTTAAGAAATTCAGTTAAAATACTGAATTTAATTTTAAGGATTTTTTTTTAATGAAACAACAGTAAAAAGTGGGGGGGGGAAAGAGCAAATGGTGAAGTTCATGCTGCTACTTTTTCCACCTATAAGACAAAGCTGTTTTTTCTTGATATCAATGTGGCCGAGCTACATCCTTCCACGTTTCTCTATGTGGCCCTTGTAGGAAAATTCTTGGACTGAAAGGTGAGCGAACAAACGCACCACGACACCCTGGGAAGAATATTGCTCCTTTTATTCTCTCTTACCTGTTAGCGCAGCTAAATGTTGCCGACTACGCACACAAAACATAGCACATCTATACAACGCAGATGTACACGGTGATACAGTACGTAGCCATAACGGTAAAGCAATGAGTCCAACCTACCTTGGACAGCACAACAACAGCAACACAATACTCCATGCACAGCGTCTTTCATCTTCATTTCATCTCAAGTGTGCCGTGAAAATGGAGAAGACTCAATAATCATAATAATAATCATAATAATAATAATAAAGACTCTAAAAAGAAGAGCAAAGTGAAGCGGCTAAAACATTTCAAAGAAATAAATAGGTCGTCTTAAAAATGGAGCTGTTTCGTTTGAAACATTTCATTACTGCAAAAAATATTAAGGCACTTTAACTAAAAATGAAAAAAAAGCTTTCTTGCTGCCACTGCACTTGAGCCAATCAAGTGTGACGTGGTTAGTATGTGACCGCTGTGAAATCTATGATTGATTAGCTACGGTGTGACACAGGCGACTACGAGCTATACAAAGTGTGGCCTCCCCTTCAGACATCAGCGTTTTGTGGCGTCTTTAGTGGCCCCTGACCACACGGATATGGTGCAGGTTGAAAACAATTGGTGTCCAGACTGTGTCGGATTAGTCAATACACAGAAACGACAAGCTGGCATTTTCAGATTTTACCATTCTGGCAGGCATTTCCCCCAAAATACCCAGAATGCCGTTTCAGTGTGGGTGACGGGCTGAAACCTTGAAATACTTTGCTGCTTTTCCGTGTGGATCTAGCCGTCTACTGTAGGAAGTAAAAATTTATACTTTTGCCTGACAAGGAAAAGTGTACACTTTTGGGATGTTGCACATAATCCACAATCCTTATGTGAAATATGAACACACATATTTCCCTTTTCTGTGCCTTCTAAAGATATACAAACAGATAAAAAAGCGACAACTAAGAAATGCACGTAATAGGACACAAAAATGCATCCGCTCTGTGCCGGCTGCATATGAAGCACATTGTTATTATTATTATGAACATTTTTATGCCCAAGAACTACGTTACTGGCGTAGTGACACCTCAGGCGACTAGCCAAAAGTAACGTGTTTTTGTTTTCGAGGCTAGGTGTAGCGTTCCTTTCTATGTTTCTATGTAAAATCAATGCACCCAGGAAGGAAGTTATACTAAAATACTACAAGTATGACATGTTATCATTAATGTACCTGTTACTACATGCTCACAGCATGGATAGAAAACCTTGCTGGAGTTTTTTTGAGCTCTTAGTATAGGCACGTCCCATTTTTTTTCACAGAAAGAATGAAGACTTGTGTTCATGTCTCACACAAGAGTTGTGGATGATGGGCAAAAGAAGTGCACCTTTCCTTTGAAGTCATGAAGCCAAGATTATAAGGTCTGCAGCTTAGCCACTGTTTGAAAGAAATCTGTGTGATATTATATACAGTACATATACATACTAGAGTCAGGCGATGATCAAAGGTGAATTGACTTCACTAAATGACACTACAGTACACCTTTGTACAGTTTTTCATGGAACAGGGCACACGAATGGAGCTAGCTAGTCTTAGCTGGTTTTAAAGGGGCTTGCACACAAAATAGGGTGGGGAGTACTACCGACCAATCAGGAAGGATGTCAGACGCTGAGACACGCTAAACACGGCATGATAATGCAAACCATCATGACTGTACTGCTCATGTGCTTGTGAGTTGAATCTCTAACCGTCTCCTCCTTCGCCTCTAGAGGGCGTCGCCGTTGCAACCTTGGTCCACCTTCTCATCCCGTCTGGCTGCACTCGGCTGAGCGGGCGGAGACGTGGCGTCAGTCTGTGTGTCGGGAGCGTTTGCGCTAAGAGCTGCCTTTAAGGTGGCAGCGAGGCCACCGCCGCTGCTGGCCGCAGTGGTGGCGGCGGCAGCGCCACCGGCCGCAGGATCGGCGGCTCCAGAATCCCCCTGCTCGGATGCCCGAAGCCTCTTCATGAGGGTGGTCACTCTGACGGCTTTCTGTTAGCAATAACAGACACGGACACGCATGATATCCTGTGCATATGTGACTCGTGCAGATTTTGGATCAACATTTGCAATAAAAGTGGCGGTTGCGACACATCGATGAGCTCCAGCTCTGTGTCTCATTTATTTGGCTCGCGACAAAGGAAGCTAGCAAGCGGGAGTGCTGGCTTCACATGCAATTGCGTAAACAACATTTACTATATTTTCTATTAATCTATTATATATTTACTTGATGTTAATTATTATTAATTTGAGGAATGTATTTGTTATTTAAAATGTAAATTAAAAGTAACCAACATTTATAATATTTTTAAAATAATTTTATTATTATATATGTATTTAATATGAATTAAAATGTATTCATTTAATTAATGCATTTGACTAATGGAATTGTAAATAAAACACCAACATTTATTACATTTGTAATATTTATTTCACTTATGTATTTCATATTAATTATAAATTATTCATTTCATTAATGGTTATTAATTACATTTAAAATAAAAATCAAACGTATGTATTTAATATTAACTATAATTAATTGCAATTAATTCATTAAACTAAAAAAAAATAAATTCAAATAAAAAATAATAAAACATAACCATGCAGCATTTATTATATTTTTTAAATAATTGTTATTATAATGATAAGTATTTCCTATGACTTATAATGAATAACAATTAATTAATGAACAAAAATAATTATTAATGTAACGTAAGCACCATGTTAGAGTGCGTGTATGGGTCGATAAGTTGCTGGATGGCGACCATTCACATTGAGGAGTTCATAAAAACGACATCAGGAGGTTGCCTACAGCCACAATGTGTTTTGAACTGGCAGTGATCGGTGGTTTGCTTTCGTAGAGCGATGCCAAGATACATGTGCGGTGAAATGTATTTCAACTTAAGAAGAATTGATTGGACAGCATGGGCGTGCACATTAGACGTATCAATACCTTCCACTTTGCTTTGGCAAAGTTCTTCTCTATTTGTGCACAAACTCCATCTTTGATGTTCTTATCCGAGGCGGCGTTCCCAGAAATCCTGTGGAAGGTGAAGACAGACATGGTGACACGTGGTGTTGTTCAATTGACAGCCACAAGGGGGCGCACTTGCATAGTTGCATTACCATTCGTGGGCGATGGCCTCCTGAGCGGTCAGTCGCTGGTCTTGGTCCACCTCCATCAAAGATGCCACCAGGTTCTTGGCTGAAAGCGCAGCGACGGTGAGTTCAGTGCTCTCCCCGGGAATCAATTTTGATGGTTAATGTCTTACCAGAATCTGAAATGTCATCCCAGTACGGCGAGTCAAATTCATAGTCCCCCGACAAGATCTTTAGGAAGAGGTTCTTGTCCCGGCTGTCGGGGTCATCTTCCTCGGTGTCATCGTAGAACGGAGGGTTCCCGGACAAACTGTTGAGTTGAACACACCATGAAAGGGGAGGGGTCAGACATCAAGATTTGTCTTTAACTGGCTCTTAAACCCATGAGTGACTGAAGAGTGACAACAAGCTCTCCTCACATCCATGTGGAAGTGGTAAGTTTAGTGGTAAGTTCTTACATTGTCGTTCTTCATCACTCCGTTTGAAGCGGTTTCTTCAGGTTAGAATAAACAAATTGGAGGCTAACTGTAGCCTAATGCTAGCATGCTGTGCTGTATTGTGCTGTGCTTAAAAGTGGCGGCCATCTTGCAGTGACCCCGTAGCCTGCACTTAAGAGTCACACAATGTGGTGTAAACAATGAACAACAGGAATGTAAAGGTTACTATAGGGATGTTATTTCATATCTACGGGGCTCTAATAATGTCCAAAATGTACTTACACATAAACAAGTTTTCCATGCTCTAACCACAAAAATATTCAATTTCACGGTCCAAAATCATGTGTACGGTCCAAAATCTGGAACCAGTGAAGCGTGATAAAGGAGGGACGACGGTACTTGAATTTCTTCACCATCCCCTGCTGGTCCTGGTAAGTAACCCTCTTGAAAACGTTATTTTAGAGAGACTAGTCAAGATGGCCGATTGGTATCCATCCATGCGGCTGATACCATCTCTGGCTCGCCAAAGCGGCTGTCCGCTGGCATCAATTAACCCTTGTCGGTCCGATCCAGCAATACTTACAGTATGTACATGATGACTCCTATGGCCCAGCAGTCCACAGGTCTCCCATATCTCTGCCTAGCAACAACCTCGGGAGCTGAAAGTACAGACAGGAGCTGTTATTCTCCCATCTCTTGTACCTGATCATCCACTGTCAAACATAGCCCACCAAGGTACTCTGGAGTCCCGCACGGGTCCTTAATGAGTCTGTTTTCCAGTTTGGCCAGCTGGAAGTCGCTGATAACAATTTTGGAGTGTTTCAAGCGATTAAAGTAGACAAGGTTTTCCAGCTGTGTTGGAAAATCAATATTTCTTGTTAGTGTGACGTGACAACTTGTGTCAGCACAGGCACGTACCTTTAGATTCCTGTGGACGATATTCAGAGAGTGCAGGTACGCCACGGCCTCCAGAACCTGTCTCATGACCTTGCTGGTGTCCCTCTCCGAGTAGTAGCCCTGATCCAGGATCCAGTCAAAGACCTCTCTGCCTGTGGCTCTGAAGGAACACGCATTTTTTTGAAGGAGCACCATACAACATGGCCGAATATTATCCCAGTCTCTGCAAACACTCATTCAGTCTGTTCACCTCGACATAAATACTCACAGCTCCAGGAAGATAAAGTACTCTTTCTTCGTTTCAAAAGCATCAATCAGCTGCAGGATGTTGTGATGTTTTATCCTGGAAAAGATGGAAGTCAAGCAACAAGTTAGCTACAGATTCCACTTGGAATTATCCATAATGTTGTATAGCACAAGATAGGTTAACAACATTTTATTCATTCATTTTCTACCGCTTATCCTCACGAAGGTCGCAGGGGTGCTGGAGCCTATCCCAGCTGTCTTTGGGCGAGAGGCGGAGTACACCCTGGACTGGTCGCCAGCCAATCACAGGGCACATATAGACAAACAACCATTCACACTCACATTCATACCTATGGACAATTTGGAGTCGCCAATTAACCTAGCATATTTTTGGAATGTGGGAGGAAACCGGAGTTTTCCACAGAGATGGCCGAGGGTGGAATTGAACTCGGGCCTCCTAGCTGTGAGGTCTGCGCGCTAACCACTCGTCCGCTGTGCAGCCCATTTTATTCCAAACTATAAAAAACATTATGATGAAATTTGTATTGACTTCAATATGCCAGGTGTCACTACGCCAGTAACGTAGTTCTTGGGCGTAAATATGTTCATAAGAACAATAAGAACAATGTGCTTCATGTGCATCTCGTATGACGGAAATGGGTTGGAATCTCTGCTTGGGCATCTCTGTGTGGAGTTTGCATGTTCTCCCCGTGCATGTGTGGGTTTTCTCCAGGTACTCCGGTTTCCTCCCACATTCCAAAAACATGCTAGGTTAATTGGCGACTCCAAATTGTCCATAGGTATAAATGTGAGAGTGAATGGTTGTTTTTGACTCTTTTTATTTTATCTCTTATCTTATCTTTAGAAGGCACAGAAACGAGAAAGACGTGTTCATGTCAAGGGTTGTGGAGCTTGTGACTAGTGTGCTGTTTTGCTGTCAGTGATTAAAATCACCACTGGAGGGCAGCAGAAGCATCACATAGACCAGGGGTGGGCAAACTTTTTGACTCACGGGCCGCATTGATATGACAAAATTTACGGGGGTGGGGGGGCAGACTATATATTTTACACGTAACAGTCCACCTGGTATTATTGTATCTGTAAAATTGTCATGCAATCTGCTATTATTATTTATTATTTTATATTTATATTTAAATATTTTAAAAATAATAAAATATTATAATAATTACAATAAAATTAAAATAATTATTATAGTATTATTATGTAAAATATGCAAATATAACAATAATATTATATATAATTAATATAATAATTAGCATTAATATAATAATGATAATAATCATAATAGTTCTAATAATAATTATAATAATCTAATAATAATAATAATCATTATTATTATTATTATGTGCTTGTGTCCCTTTTTTCAGGAGCACTTTGTAAACAACAGACCATGTCAAAAAACGAAATTGATAAAACCATCAAAAGGTTGGCTCAGGCCATGATGCCAGGTTGTATGTTGAGTTTAAATGAAATACTTTGGAAAGATTGGGCGGGCCGTATTCAAACACTTGGCGGGCCGGATGTGGCCGCCGGGCCGTAGTTTGCCCACGCCTGACATAGACAGTCATTGTGTCATTGATGACTTTTTTTTTTAAAGCAAGTAGTTGCTTGACAGCCAACAGTCACGAAGCAACTATTCATACAAGATTTGTCTGGTAACAACTTACATCTTCAGGATCATGATTTCATTCTTAGCGGCTTTCCTCACGTTCCGGCCGTCCTTTTTGTTGAACTTTTTGCAGGTGTACATTTTCATGGTGCTCCTGTCCTTGGCCCGGAATATCTCACAAAACTCCTCCCTGTCAAAGACAACAGAAAAGAAACCGTGAAACCCTTGCAGACGCCGTTACATTCACTCAACTGCCTCTGTATTTACGATTTCACAGCCTGTCCCAGGTCATATTTGTCGCTGACTTCCGAGGGATTGTTGTAATCCTTCTTCTCCCCGAGCGTCAGACAACCAAACGGCATGGCAGCTCCTGCCCTCGCCGAGGAACGTCCTGCTGAAATAAACACACATATCGCCTTAATAACGCATAGCAGTTTCATGATTAATTCATCATCTAGTCAGGATACTACAACACACTACACTACACTGAACAGCCATTTGAGCTCACGTTTGTCTGCTGATAGGATGCCTGATTGCAAACGAATCAAGTTTTCATTCCTAAAGTGGTTTCTAAAAAAAATGAAGCATCTATTTGAATCTCCTTCTGCAAGTCTGCAAGCATATTCTTCACTTGACCCTCGCTTCTAGCTGGCCTTCCCTTGGGACCTGTAGTGTTTTGATGTTGACATACACAGCTATACCACATAAAGGCTGATCAAGCCCTTCCTCATCACAAAAGCAGCATTATTGCTAATACACCATGCTGCGTATTTAATACACAGTCTACTGTACAGCCGTTACATTCAAACCTCACAGCCATGCCCCCCCCCAGCTCGTATGCAATAAGCATGCACTGTAGAGTCCGTGCATGTTTTCCTTGCCGCTCTATGACGGGCCAAGATCGTATGCTTTCATGGTAAACAGACAGCTTCTTGGCAAGCATGGCAGCCAGCGGAGAAGAAGTGGGAGTCAAAGAAATCTGACTGAGCTTCTGTCTGGAGCTTCAGTCAAGACCCCACCAAAGGGAAAGGATTGCTCACGGCTGTAAAAAAAAAACAAAAAAACACACATAATAAAACGTGTAAAAACATGATGCTGCGTATGAGCATGAGTGTTCCTCTGAAAATTAAAAAAATAAATATTAGGAAGGATGGTCTGCCATCTTGCTTTATGATACTTCTTATTGCTTTCATCATGCTGATGGTGCACAAGGGGACTCATTACTGAGACTGATGTCTCTGCAGATGGCTGCACGGCGGACGAGTGGTTAGCGCAGCTACGAGACCTGAGTTTGATTCCACTCTCGGCCATCTCTGTGTGGAGTTTGCTTGTTCTCCCTGTGCATGTAAAAAATATGTAATATGCGACTCCAAATTGTCCATAGGTATGAATGAGAGTGTGAATGGTTTGTCTATAAGTTCCCTGTCAGCTGGGATAGACTCCAGCACGCCCGTGACTGTCGTGAGGATAAGCGGTATAAAATGAATGAATGAATGTCTCTGCAGATACTGTACTCTAAGCTGGAGCATTAACTAGAAGATCCTGCCTTGATCACAAAAAACATACTTTTATAATAAACATGAATTCAAAACCAATAACTTTCTGTTTCTCATGACACTCATGATCTATTTCTTTTAAATCTAGATAGAAGTGTAGTTTGTGCAGACCTGGAAGTAACAAGAATTTGTTGATTTGTCGAGTCCTAATGAAATATGATGACATGACTACTATCAAGGGAACCAGAGTATAGAGGGAAAGGCTGTGGCCCAGCAAGGTGCACTGTATTCAGGCACACGCTCCGAGCAGCCGCTGTGATGCCACGGAGGTCTCTGGCAAACCTTTGGCACTTTTCAACACGGATAAGGTTTTTTACATTCTTAATTGAGCAGAAAGGACTTTATGCAGTCGTCTATCCTCGCTGCGCCTCCGACATGGCTGATATTTACGCACTCATCATGAGAATAAAGTTATTCATCAGGGATGGAGTCTCCGAAATGTCATCTTAGAAATGTAATGGAGATGGGTTGACAGGGCTGTTTGTGTTCCAGAAGTCTGCACCCGTTTGGGGGAGGGGGGGTATGAGCAGACAGGTAATGACTGAGATGCTCCAACACTGAGCAACCGTCTCTTGCTGCAGCATCATCGCACTATTTGCCTGAATACAACGCCAGTCCTCGAGTTTGTGTTCACCGTTAGTCGGGAGGAGCGGGAATGCTCCAGCTCCTGAATCCCATCTTAAAATGTCATACAGAGAGTATTTCTGTGTGCTTTTGGCATAATAATACGTCCTTTGTAGCAATCCCAACTGCACTGACAGGAGAGTATTCACAATGTGTCTGAACGTCTTTGTGCTGCTCGGCAGCCTCTCCTTCACCAAACACAGAGAGATGCTGTAATGCTGACTCAGGAGGGTCTTTTTTTATTTTTATCTTTTTGCCTTTTGGAAAGATCTGAATGATGAGCTTTTCATTAACGCCTCCCAACACGCGTGTTGTGAAAACCCTTCAGGGGTAACGACAAAGTCGTCGTCCGCAGAAAATGGAACAATTAAACTTTCAAAAAATAACCAGCAGCAAAGTTGATGAGCAGTGTAGAATAGACATCTGCATTATAGAACTCCAGTGGTACCTCGGTTAACAGCCGCCCCGGATAGTGTATTTTTGCACCTGATCAACGCATTGCGTATTGCGTTAACATCTTTAGCCGCCCTGAATGGATGAGTTGGATTTACATCATCTTCTATGGGGAAAATGTGCTTTGGTTAGAGTCCGTTTTGGTTTCAGTCGGACCTCATGGGATGAATTCATGATGTTAACCAAGATATAAAGATTTGAACGTGACAAAATGTGAAAATTGTCTGGTAGGAACTAAGCCTACGATGATAACCAATAATAACCAATATATTGCCATGTGCATGAGTGTTTGTTCCATAGAACAACAGGCATGAACTCTTTTGTCAGTCGTACATTTTCCATAGGTGGAACAAATGAAAACACAGTGTTTTGGAAAACCAAGGAAATCAAGCTGGAATAGGTGCAGACTGTGGAAGATCTAGGAAGCTTTCTGTGTGGGTTATAGTGTGTAGCTGCTCTGTAGGAGTCCACTACTCAATACAAATGTCCCCTTTAGTGCGGAAGTGCAATTTTCTGTATTTAAGTATGCTTGGAAATCCCAAAAAATACACTCAAACCATGTGACTTCAACTCAAGTTACGTGGTGTCTTTGAAGGCACCCCCTGAGTGCTCATTATGAATCCCATTACGTGGGATTCAAATGTTGCTACTATCGCACAGACTAGATTTTCAGACCTGTCTGTAGTTTGATTGACATGTTCAGTTCATGTTAGTAATATTGTACGTAGAAATAGAATCATGCTGTCCTATCTGTTGTTTGTTTTCTCTAATAAAATACAGTAAAAATTGGCATATTTCACACATAGTTGCTCATCATGATTAATAATGAATTAATTTGACTACATTGATTAATCAGATTTTAAAAAATCACTTTACAATTTTTTTATTTTTTTTATTTTTCTTCAAAATAATGTTAAAATATTGTCTGGTTCTCCTAGACGCGAATCTCTGGTGACTTTCTAAATTGTTCTTTTAAAAAAAACAGCTGAATATTTTGCTGCAAGGTGTGATCGTGTGTGTTGGTCAGGGGCCAGAGAGCAGAGGATCTGGTCGGAGCCAAACCTCTTCAAAGGCTCCATGACATGGCAGGACAGATGGTCTTCCGTTTGAGCCAAACTGTGAGTAAAAAAAAAAAAAAAAGCTTTTTGTATGCTTGCTTGTCACCCCTGACAGGTGCACACTAATAAAAAAAAAGATATTAGTTTTTAACAGAAGACGGCGGTCCATTGACGACCGTTCACGTCCTCTTCTGGCGTCATCTGACCACCTTCCTCTGATGTTGTTTAGTTGCCATGGTTACCAAGTGCTTACAGTATGAGGCGCGCTACTGTTGGGCGAGCATCGTGTGCTCGTCGACGAAGACTGCTGCTGAAACTGCAGCTTTATATAATAGCATCACAATGCAACTTTATTTGCAATGGTTGGCGTTCAATGTCCAGCAAAGCAAGCTGTATGTGTCACATATATAAGACGTGTAGACTTATTATTCTGCATATATGTTTAAGAAAAGCCTATTTTTACTCATTGAAGCCATGCAGTTGTATCCACTGCTGGAGATTCCTATACAACTCCTTAACTTCCACTTTTTTTTCCCCAGCGTCAGTGGCCCCATCCATCTTTGTTGAGACATGTGGGGTGCATGAGGAGGATGACTTCATGCTGGGTGTGAAATGACAGAAGTCATGATGCCAAGGAAGAGACAGGGACACAACAAGACTGTGAACCCGAGAAAGCAGCCTGCCTACACCAGAGTGGAGTTGGGGAGGAAAGTATTGGCTGATAAATGATGCTTTCATGGAATGCAGTAAGTCAGCTAAAGCAGCACACAAACATGAACAGGAAGACTCCACTGCAGCAAAATACAGGCACATGCTCTTGAAATGAACTTTTGCAGAAAAGTTTTGTTTTTTTTAGGGGGGTAGTGATGTGGAGAATGATTTATACAACAAAGCATCGTAAAACAAAAAGATGATCACTCACCTTCCAAGAAGAAGTGGTTATATAAGAAAGTATCCAACCTTCTTTTTTCCCCCCTCTTGACGAAATTCCCCGTCAGTGTGGGACCCGGTTCAGGTCTTGTAGGCTCCTCGCAACATCTCCAACAGGTCAGCTTGCTCGCGGGAGCGCGCACGTCGAGCTGGTTTAGCGAAAGGCTGGATGGAGTGGGTGGGGGCGCACACGACGGACTGCTCGTGCGTGCGTCAGTGATCGTCTTCGCTTCCGTCATGATTGGCAATAAGACATTAAAAAGAAAAAGGCTGAAAATAAAACATGCATGTGATCACTGCCGTGTCTAAAAACAGTCAAGCATGTTAAAAACAGCCACATATTGCATAATGGACAAAAGTAGTGGGAGAATTTTTTAAACATCAGATAAAGATATACACTGAATCATTAAAGTTAGCATGTTTAGAAATAGGATCAATCTATTCCAATGACAAACTGAGAATATATATATATTTTACATAACATTATGTGTATAATTAATATTTCATACAACAATGGTAGCTTGGTTTGTTTAAAATGGATTACCATAAATAAAAACCTGTTTCCGCCACTGTAAGAAACTACAAGTCTTAATTATGATATAAAGTCTCAAATATGAACCAAGAAAGTCATAATTATGAAATAAGAAGTCGTAATTATGAGCTAAAAAGTCGAAATTACGAGCTAGCTATGCTAGTGTTGCTAACGTTTGTGTCCTCTTATCCGTGGGGGAGAAGGGGGTTCAAGAACCCCCAGTAAATATGTAAAATTAGTTTGCTATCTGGTGGTAATTTTTTTTCCATATAGTCAGGAAATGATTACAACAATCTATTGTATTTGTTGGTACTAACAGTGAAATATTCACACTGACCAAAAGTAAACTTCAATATCAACTGAGCACCCCTCTTATAGCTACATGAAGTGGTTTGGTCCACTGCCGAGTTCCTCTGCTTCCTGGCTGCAGCCTGTTAACAGCTAATGTGCAGTCCGATACTGAGTACAATTCAGGTTAGTAACGGCGATACCAATACCGACATTTTGTGTAAATTCAGCTAATGTGTCTGGTAATTGTTTTCTGGTGAAAGTAGTCTATTTCATATCATAGCATAAATAATACAATACATTTAATTAAGCCATTTATTAAATAAATAATAACAATAGCTATCCCAGCTGTCTTTGGGCGAGAGGCGGAGACCGGTGGCCAGCCAATCACAGGGCGCATATGGACAAACAACCATTCACACTCACACATTCATGGCCGAGGGTGGAATTGAACTCACGTCTCCTAGCTGTGAGGCCTGCGTGCTAACCACTTGTCTGCCGTGCAGCCAATAATATCTAGTAATGTACTGTACTTTATATGTAATGTACTGTATATTGAGGTAGTGGGAAATAATGGTTATGGTCTCATTGGTTTTGAACATGTAAACAAGCATATGGGATTTAAATCTCCATAGGACAGAGGCCTGGGTCGCATATGGAAAAATGGAATTGCACATATCAGATGCAGATCACACTAAAACATCAGAGTTGACCCGCAGCATGAACGTAGCTTTACTGTAGCGACACACACAGCTCATTAGCATTAAAGCTACAAATACCAGTAGGGAGTGATAGATAGACGTGATACGCCTCGAGATACATGGGCTTGCTAATGCAAGTGGTAATCTAGAACGCCATCAGGCTGAGTGCTGGTACCAGGTCATTATTTCCAGGTATCTGCTAAGGATCTGCAGGGATTTTAGCTGGTAGGCAGGCTCTTAAGCCCTGGCTTATGTAACACGAGTGTCTCTTTCCCAAAATGAGTAATGCCGCCATCAGGCTGTATATATTACAGGTAAAAGAGGATAAGCGGCGGAGCTTCTTCAACCTGCCCCCCACCCATGTATAAATCCACCCACTCTCCGCACACCTACTGTGGTTGATCTGCATTTGTATCACAGGTGCAGCCTGGAACCCCTCATGTCCCACGTCTCAAGTCTCAAGTCTGAAATCCCACCAGACAGATAGAAGCCTATCAATGTGTCAGCTGTCAAAGTGAAAGAGATGGAGGGAGTAAAAAATACCGTCTTCTTCTTCTTCTTCACGAAGAGGCATCGCACCCGGAAAAGAAAATAAACCAGACGTTTCTGTGAAAGTAGAACAAAGACATTTGTATCAGAACCGGTGACTCCAGAGTTGTGTGTTGTTGAGATGAAAGCGTCAGGGAGCTCCATTTTAACACACAGCTCACTGCTCCACACTAAACTTTTCAGTCTTATCAAGAAACTTCAAGGAAAAGTGCACCTTTTTTTGGGGGGGGGGGGGGGGGGGGGTGTTTGCCCATCATCCACAATCCTTATGTGAGACACGAACACACTTCTTTGTCTTTTCTATGCATAAAAAAAGCAGCTAATCAATGCACGTATTGGACGTAATGGTGGAAAACCAGCATCACTTTCAGTGGCAGATTACTATCACTGCCCTGCGCCACTTAAACACTAAGCAGATTCCTCCCCCACGCTATGCCACTTGGCAACACCATAGAGGCAGAGCCTCGAAAATACATACACAGGACCAGACTTAGCTGATAAGTTTTCTTATTTTTCTCCTTTGTTCTAGCCTGCCTTTTATTTTGAAATTAACAGGTACATTGATGATAACATGTCATACTTGGGACGATTTGGGGAACTTCCTTCCTGGATACACCTAGTCACCAAAACATTCCACTTATCCTCACAAGGGTCGCGGAGGTGCTGGAGCCTATCCCAGCTGTCTTCGGGCGAGAGGCGGGGTACACACTGGAATAGTCGCCAGTCAATCACAGGGCACATATAGACAAACAACCATTCACACTCACATTCATACCTATGGACAATTTAGAGTCGCTAATTAACCTAGCATGTTTTTTTTAGAATGTGGAAGGAAACCGGAGTACCCGGAGAAAACCCACGCATGCACGGGGAGAACATGCAAACTCCACACACAAGGGTGGGATTGAACTCAGGTCTCCTGGCTGTGAGGTCTGCGCGCTAACCACTCGACCGCCGTGTAGCCAGCCTCCAAAACAAGAGCTCGAATAGGTAGCGTTACCTTTGGCTAGCGGCCTGACGCATTGGGAGCCAGTTTGTGCTCAAGCTAATCGCTAGCCTGCTAGTAGCCAGGTGTCACTATGCCAGTAATGCAGTTCTTGGGTGTAACAATGTTCATAAGAATAATAATAACAATGTGCTTTATATGCAGCTCACATGATGGAAATGGAGCCTTGTTGGTACTTTTTGGAGGTTTTTTTCAGGTGTGTCCCATTATGTGCATTCTTAGCTACGTATCTCTTTATCTGTTTTTATCTGTTTTTATATCTTTAGAACACACAGAGAAAAAGAAAGTCACGTCTCCCTGGATGATGTACACTCGTCCTCTTAATGTCCTTTTAAGTGTGACTAGTGCAATATTTCTACCAACACATTGCAGGACACAACAACTAAATGTGTGATTTCTGTACGCTGTCACCATAGCAACCACTTTCCAAGTGGAATGTTGGCTTTGACACCAACTTTCTCAACTGGTTGTTGGGTAATGAAATTAAGAAAAAGAAAGACGTGTCAATCAAAAAGGTGATTTCATAAATACGTGGTTTTGCAGAGCCGCCTCTGAAATCATCTTCTGGCCGCCACTGTTCTCTTTTCTCCGCTTTGGTGTACTCATGCATGTAAAAGATGAGTCAACATATAGTTCAACTTAGTTGTCATAGAAACCAAAAGCATGCAGGTCTGTGAAAAGATGAATGTTTTATTCTCACCAGCATCAGCGAAGACCTTGACAGCTTTTCACCACAGCGGATTTTTTTTTAACTCCTAAAGGAGAGTGGAGCCTCAATGAAGGAGAGAATGTTGCAAACAAGACTTGAATGAACCAACGCAAGCTGATAAGATACAATGCATGCTTGCTTCCATTGTGTTGACAATGCATAGTTTATGTCATTTCACCAAATACACACCATATTATCATTTTTATGCAACTTGTTAACTTACTGCATTGGATCTATCTGGTTCTTGTTCACTCATTCATTCATTTTCTACTGCTTATCCTCACAAGGGTCGCGGGGGGTGCTGGAGCCTATCCCAGCTGTCTTCAGGCGAGAGGCAGGGGTACACCCTGGACCGGTTGCATTCATGGCCGAGGGTGGAATTGAACTCAGGTCTCCTGAGAGAGAAAACCCACACATGCACAAGGGAGAACATGCAAACTCCACACAGAGATGGCCGAGGGTGGGATTGAACCCTGGTCTCCTATCTGTGAGGTCTGTGTGCTATCCACTCGGCCTATGAGTTGAACCAATCACAGTAAAATGGGCGGGAATAAATGAAAAGAGACCGTTTTTGAAATCCAAGCAAATCCAGCTGAATAGGCGCAGATTCTGGAATATCTAGAAAGCTTTGTGTGTGGGTTATGGTGTGTAGCTGCTCTACAGGAGTCCACTATTCAATACAAAGGGCCCAAAATGAGCATAACAGGTCCCCTTTAGACTTTAAACAACAGGGAATGATTCTGATATGAACCAAACCATATTGGTTCAGTCGTAAATCCATTTTGTCTTGGAGCAGCAAATTTTCAGATGATTTCAAATTTTCGGGATTCATACTTTGTTCAATTCCTCTTAGGGTGTTGATATGATTGCTGTCAAATCTCCATCAAGTATAGCAGAAGGATGGCCGATGTCAATTTGTGAAGCTTTAGAGGTTTTTGTCAGTGTCATCATTTTAAAAACTGGTATAGCATGGTGCATTTGCAGTGTCACGACTTGGAATGGAATGGAATGGAATGGCCTTTATTGTCATTATACAAGATGTACAACGAGATTGGAGAGCTTCTCCTTTCAGTGCAGTAGTCAAGTTTAAAAAAATAAGTACAGTAAACCTCGGATATATCGGATTCAATTGTTCCCACTGGTTTTGTCCGATATAAGCGAAATCCGTTATATGCGTATACCGGAAAATGTCCGTTTTACGCATATATCGGATTTATATCCGGTATGTGCGTAAATCGGATTTTATCCGTTATAAAAAGGCACTTCCTTGACTATGTTTCCAATGTACCTGGACGCGCAGGCAACGCTGCAAACGCTGCAAATGACGTCGTATAGCGGCCTGTCACGATTCGGCGAATCGGAGCGCCACGATGCGGCCATCCGATATATGCGAGGGAAATTTAATGGAAATGCATTGGAACGGGACTGGAGATTTTGTCCGAAATAGGCGAAATCCGTTATAAAAAATCCGATATATGCAAGGAAATGCATTACAGAAAAATTGGTTCTTTTTTTATCTGTCCGTTGTGAGCGAATTTCCGATATATCCAAGTCCGATATATCCGAGGTTTACTGTATATAAAAGTAGAGTAAAAAAGACAATTTAACAAGATATATACAAGATATATACAAGATATCCAAAATATACACATAGTATTGCACAGGAGCATATGCAGGAGCAGACATATTGCAGATATATTAATTTTAGTGCAATGATAAACGGGTCATAGTGCAAATAATGACTGGTGTATACTGGTGAGTAAAGTCACATAAGAGTGTATTGTATTGGGTTGTTAAATAAATATGATTGAGGACTTGTCAGTGGTTGGATTTGCTGGATTGTGTATTTGCATGCACAATCCACAATCCACAATCCACATGCACGCTACGGGATGGTTAAATTGCTGTCCATTTTCTCTCATACTGTAGGACGCTGTGACCGACTATTTTATTGCTTTTTTTTATTGCTAAACTGTGACTTTCCCATCCAGTGCTATACCCTGAAAGTGGTGACTGGCCCATGCCTAGATCCAGGTCATCAGATTCCCTTCCAAATTCCCTCATCCAGTCCCCCTGCCTGCCACAAAGCCCAAACTTTGCACACTCTAAAAAGTAATTCTGAGTATCTGTTGACACCACTTGATTTTATACATAAATGCAATGTAAAAAAAATGTAATTAATTGATTTAGATAAACTTTCTAAGTTGCTAACTTTATTTTTTAAGTTATGTTCAATTAATAATGTTGGCTATTACATGAACTTAATTTAGCATGTCATATACACTCAAATTTTATTGTTGGTAAGCTTAAAACAAAATTCAAGTTGCCATGACTTAATAAAATTAGCTTGGTAACATAATACACACACACATATATACACATATATATATATATATATATATATATATATATATATATAGTTACTGCTACTTAAAAAGCTGTGTGCATTGTTATTATAATTAAGTAGACAACAAATTAAACTACTTTGACTACAATGATTAAGTCAGTTGACTTAACATATTTTTTTGAGTTACGAACTTAAAAACTTGTCCCTATGAAAACAATTATTCAGTAAGCATTACTTAAAATAAGCTCTGAGTGAAGAGGAAAAGCTACTTTGTGCAACGCAATATTGTTTGTTGGTTCAAAGCAATTTCAAATTAAGTTGTCATAACTAAGAAAGACTAATGGAAACTGATTTTTTTTGTTGAGGCTAAACGTTTATTATTTGAGTGCACCCTCCCGACAGGCGTGGGGGTGCAAGGCCTGTCTGTGGTCCATTGCAGCTTGCTGAAATTCTATATTTGCTCTTGAGCAAAAGGAATCGTGTTTGCGATGCTAAACCTAAGCTTCTGTGTACCGCCGTGACTTTCTCGCTTACTATTTGCAGACACTTGTAGAAAATTCATCACATTGGGACGGCTTTTTTTTGCCTCTGCGCAGTGTCACAGATGATACCCTCACACTTGGAGTAGAACATTTGGTGCTCTTTCAGGTAACCATAGCGACCACAATGTTGCGAGACCGGATGTCCATACTGTTGATCAGAGTGCATCTATGAATGCTGTTGTCAAAGCAACCACTCCATTTCACGCCGCACGTCACTGCTGGGGGGGGGGATTAGCTTAGAAGTCATGAGATATGCACGCAAGCAACTGACATTGAATTTTTTTTTTTTTTTTTTTAAAGGCTCACATATCAATGATAAAAAATGGACACTTTAATTTGATTTTTTGCGTCATGCTCTCCGGACCGAGCCCCAAAGTTTGATATCCCCGTGATTACTTAATGTCTGCCCATAAACGTAATTTGTCTTTGGAGTTCTCCTGCGCTAATACTGAGCTTATAAGGGCCCCTTGTCTCTGTGCCGCTGGTTAAGCGCTTTTATTAAACAATGAAAGCAGCTTGCAAATTGCTGCGCTTATTACTGGGAAGAAGTGTTTTATGCACGGTTATTCTATGGAAATGTCCGACTGCTCATCTAATAGTCATAAAAATGCAAACCCCAAACCATTATGCTAAACTTTAAGTCTACCAAGTATTGGAAAAGCAAAGAAACTAGCCATATTTGCATTTTTTACTCATCTTTTCCAGTCCGTATATGTTGCATTTCAGTCCAAATATTGGAGTGAAAGACGGGTATGTTATGCACTTTAATAAATATAAACCCGGGCGCGCTCTCCTCCATACATACGACCCATCCTGTTATTTGACTGCACATACAGATAGATTATAGCGCACGGATCAGGCAGTTTGCTAATTTTTAACCATATCTTTCTGCCTTCCTACACACCTCTGGTATCAAATGATGGTTGCCATAGAAACAGGCTCACAAGCCACAACATGGCTTTTGGAGGACAAACACAGAGCAACATAAGAGAAAGTATTATTTCTATTTTATAGGATAGGTTTATTGCAGTGTGACTTTTAATTCTGTAGTTGCGCTTGCTCCGTAAGGTCGCCGTGTACTGCTAGGGTCGACATTTTCATTGACTCTGACCTGATATGAATCCACTCTGGTCTCAGTGTGACAATATTCCCGGAGAAAAGCATCAAACGCCTCATCCGCAAACTTCTTTCAATTGAAATTCAATCGGGAGTGAATGTCATTGGTTACGGAATCAAACACAGAACGGGAAACAAGACATTCTGTTACAGCAAACAGGGAGGAAAAAAAAAAGCTTGGCTTGGATGACTCGGTCGATTCACCGTGCAACAGAAGCCATCACATGCTCAGCTGCTTCCAAAGATGGAATCTGGAGTGTCAAGAAGCCAAGGAAACAGCCTTAGCAAGCAGCGCTACTTTGTACCCTCGTCAGTGCAACGTTTGTGTCATCAAAGCAATGAGCCGCTACATTTGGCCCTGGCAGCAAGATAGTTGAGGCTTTTCAACACAAATACGGCTTGGCTTACAGTCGGCCCTCGCAACATTGACGTTCTTCAGAAATTCATTGAAAAAACAATGGCTGTTTTGTGCTGGACTATAGTTTATTATTCATCACAACAATAGCGCTTTACAATGAGGTGCACAGCAGTACATGTACTACAGTAGTTCATGAGGAACCGACCTACCTAACCCTAGCCACCACCCATTAGTTCCTCAGTAACTACTCTAAACATTTCTGTGCCTTAGTTGCTCCGTAACTGATCTCAATTGATGTGCCTTTGACATTAGTTCTTCCTTAGTTCCTCTGTAACTACTCTAAATGTACATGCCTTAGACATTAGTTTTTCACTAGTCCCTTGGTAACTACTCTAAATTCATATGCCTTAGTCATTACATCTTCATAAGTTCATTAATAACTATGCTAAATTTCTGTGCCTTAGTCATTAGTTCTTCAGTAACTACTCTACTTGTTAATTCCTCAGTGGCTACTCTAAATCTCTGTGCCTTAGTCATTATTTCTTCATTAGTTCCTCAGTAACTACTCTAAATGTATGTGCCTTTGTCATTAGTTTTTCACTAGTCCCTCAGTAACTACTCTAAACTCACATGCTTTCGTCATTAGTTTTTCACTAGTCCCTCAGTAACTACTCTAAATTCACATGCCATCGTCATTAGTTTTTCACTAGTCCCTCAGTAACTACTCTAAATTGACATGCCTTAGACATTAGTCCCTCAGTAACTACTCTAAATGCATATGCCTCAGTAATTACCTCTTCATTAGTTCATTAATAACTACTCTAAATTTATGTGCCTTAGTCATTAGTTTCTCAGTAACTACTCTACTTGTTAATTCCTCAGTGGCTACTCTAAATCTCAGTGACTTAGTCATTATTTCTTCATTCGTTCCTCAGTCAGTACTCTAAATGCATGTGCCTTCGTCATTAGTTTTTCACTAGTCCCACAGTAACTACTCTAAACTCACATGCTTCCATCATTAGTTGTTCACTAGTCCCTCAGTAACTACTCTAAATTCACATGCCTTTGTCATTAGTTTTTCACTAGTCCCTCAGTAACTACTCTAAATTCACATGCCTTAAACATTAGTCCCTCAGTAACTACTCTAAATGCATATGCCTTAGTCATTACATCTTCATCAGTTCATTAATAACTACTCTAAATGTTATGTGACTTCATCACTTGTTTTCCACTAGTCCCTCAGTAACTACTCTAAATTCACATGCCTTAGACATTAGTTCCTCAGTAACTACTCTAAATTCATATGCTTTAGTCATTACATCTTCATTAGTTCATTAGTAAGTACTCTAAATTCCTGTGCCTTAGCCATTAGTTCTCAATTAGTTCCTCAGTGACTACTCTAAATGTATGTGCCTTAGTCATTAGTTCTTCAATAGTTCCTCAGTAACTACTCTAAATGTATGTGCCTTCATCATTAGTTTTTCACTAGTCCCTCAGTAACTACTCTAAATTCACATGTCTTAGACATTAGTTCTTCTGTAACTACTCTACTTATTAGTTCCTCAGTAACAACTCTAAATTAAAATGTCTTAGTCATTACATCTTCATTAGTTCAATAGTAATTACTCTAAATTGCTGTGCCTTGGCCATTAGTTTCCAATTAGTTCCTCAGTAACTACTCAAAATGTCTGTCTTATAGCATGTTTTTTTGAACAAGCCTGAAATCTTCATACAGAAAAGTCATGCGATTAAGCCTTTTCCAATTTGCTGCCATGGTGATAAGCAAATGGATGCTGATTTACAAGCGGAGTTAGCTGCAAGGTGGCGTCTTTGGAAGTCTTTCATTGCTCTGAAAACGTGTCAGCGCCTCTCAGTAATAATCCCATCTGCCGAGACATTCACTGCGAGAGCTGACACAAGAACAAACATAACACTTCTCTCCATCTGCGACCTCCCGGCTCCTCATCCACACTCTTTCAATGCGCGGCAACAATGGCCGAGTGCAACGAAGAGCGAGGAAGACTGTCTGGCTTTTTCAGGTATGACAAGCTCAAGGATAGACAAATTCAATTCAGAGGAGAAAAAGTGAGGCAACTGCTGCAAAAGCTGTTTGCGTGGATGAGATCCGGTCGCTTGAGAAAAGCTTTCACAAGGCGGCAAGGCCGTGATGTTGGGGTCCAATGCAGACAAGGACAAAGTCTTTCACTGCTTTCAAAATAACGCACTACATGGCGTACACAGGAGGCATGGGAAAAATGACAGTCACGCAAGGTCAAAGCAGACAAAGGAGCAAACAAGCGTCAAACAAACAAACCGACTGGCACAAAGCTTTTAAAAAAAAGTATTAATTAACAAATGGTGGCTGTTGCTATGGCCTCTTATTAGTCCAAAAATATGGTCCTGTCATAAGACATTACCTTTCACACTACATGTAGACTACTACTACACACTGAATACACTTACCTTGGCCAAGCCCAACATTACAAACTGCGCATGCGTGCCAGCTTTTCAGCGCTTACCTGAAAGGGCTGGAAAGGTCACGTGACCATTCAATGCATTGTGGGCCGGCGGGCGCCATTTTTGAGAGCAAGAGCTTTTGTTTACATCCCAATTGGAGCTTTGAGAGCTGCATACACAACCTAATGAGCAGTGTCAAAGCTTCCTGAATGTATCAACCGCACGGTTAATCATTAGTACCGGTAATTGCTATGACATAAACCATGAAATATGTCTAAATAATGTAGCCTTGTAGTACAGACGCCATCTCGTATGGCTTCACAAATCGCGGGCAATTTACATAACAAAGACTCATTTTTATCGTGAAATAACACCGTTGCAAATACTTTTTTTCCCACACAAACACTAAATACATACCGGCAAAAGATATATGCAGTGTTTTTTTCTCCACAGGGACATCACGTAGTACATACCGGCACCTTCACGAGTTTGCTTGATTGATGCAACTACACTTTGTTAATAAAGTTCTATTCAAAACTAAGGCATTCTTGAATTGTAATACCAGACACGACCGCAATGGGGCGCTGAAACACAAAAGAGTAACAAGTCATTTTCACTTCAACACTGCACAGAACAATTTTATTTCAAAAAAAGGTTTGTATTGCCATTACGTGAATTCTGACACTTGTGGTAGTATGGCTGTCACTGAAGTTGATGGGTATTTCTTCTGTTTTCTAATTGACACCTTTGTGCTGACGTAGTACGTCGCATCACTGCGGCAGCCAGTGTTCACCTCCATCTAATGCGTTGAGTGCCCTCTAGTGGTGATAAATGATACTGTACAACCCTCACTATCCAGTAAGCTCAGTTGGTGTCACTGTTTAATTAATATGAGGTACATATATCTCATAGAAATGCTCTAAACAAGATACAGTAGGTTCATGTTGATCTGGTGCACTGATTTAATTCATACGCAGCATTATGTATCTATATACAGAAATAATTAACATCCAGAAAAAAAGGTGACCCCTGAGCATGAGTTAGAATTCATTTAATGCTAACTTTCACAAATGTCTAAAATGTACTCTACATTCATTTGGCCTCATTCTTGTTTCACATCTATTTTTTTTGCTATTGTAACAGAACGTGGGACTCTCGTCTGCCAAGTCTTTTTCGAGGAGAAAGCAAGCGTCTGAGGTGCCACAGTTTGAGCACATGATAAATAAATTCCCTCCTTGTACTCCCTGAGCTGGAACTTCAAGTCTTTCTAGCCGCTCCTCAGCCGTCGGCTTGACCATCCGAGTCTGAACCCTCGGCTTCGTCCGCAGACGCGGTCAGTGACGGGTACGGCCTGGGCTGGTCCAGGTTGACGTAGTTGACCTTCAGGTTGATGTAGTGCTCTCCCGTGAGACAAGACAGGATGTGCTGCACGTCCGCCACCAGGCTGTGGAACGTTGGCCTGGACTCGGGCTCTGGGTCCCAGCACGCCAGCATGATGGTGTAGCTGTGGAACCGCAGCATGATCAGGATTACGCAAACGCGTCTTACAATAATATTAAATAACGTGCTTGTTTGCTTCAGAGGATCTTACAGAGTATCGGGGCAGTACTGCGGCTGCGGAAGCCGACGCCCCTTCAGTAAGTAGTGTGTGATGTCGTAAGGGTCCACGTCCGGATATGGACTGGCCCCTCGGGTCAGCAGCTCCCACACCAGCACGCCGTAGGACCACTAAAATGACATTTCTCCCATTCTTAGTAACATGCACGCACAACATAGGAAAACATGACATAACACACTCCTGAGCTTTGCCAGGTCACTAGTGTGTGTGTGAGTGACGGGAAAAAAAGCTCCCTAGTGTATTATACAACCAATGTCTGGGATGAGGGACTTTGTTTTTTAGGAAGAATTTGAGTCATCAGAAGTCAAATAGCCAATCTTGTAGTCTTGTTGATATTTCATTTTAATGTCTGCATTATTATCACATTCTTCCTCATTTCCTTGACAAAATGCCTTCATAAATTGCTCTAAAATCCAAGTTGGACATGAAATTATGTGTAATAATAATAATAATGAAAAATAAATATAGTTTGAGTTGAATTAAGAAATAAATGACTGAATAAAAAATCTAAAAAAAATAAACAGGTGTAAAATGATAAGAAAAATCATTTAAAATAAGTGTAAAAAATAATCAAAATAAAAATGACTTAAAAGTATAAAATAAAAAATAAATATGAGTTTAAAGTTTATAAAAGATAAAAAATGACTTCAATAACAGTCAAAAAATTATTAAAAAATAAAAACAAATAAAAGTGTAAAAAGTAATACAAGTAATATGACTTAAAAGTAAAAAACTAATTAAAATGAATAAAAACATTGATAAAAATGAGTAGTGTTAAAAATTAATTTAAAAATGACTGAAATGTGTCAAAAGTAATAAAAGAATTAAATGAATTAAAGTGAAAAAACATAAAAATTAATAAAAATTACTTAAATAAAATTCTAAAAATAATTACAATGAATAAAAACATTAATAAAAATTAGTAGTGTTAAAAATTAATTTAAAAATGACTGAAATGTGTAAAAAGTAGTAAAAATAAATTACATAAAAAACATAAAAAAATCATAAAAATGACTTAAATAAAAGTCTAAAAATAATTCAAATGAATAAAAACTTTAATCAAAATTAGTAGTGTAAAATTAATTAAAAAATGACTGAAATGTGTAAAAAGTAATAAAAATTAAATGAATTAAAGTAAAAAAAACATGGAAAATTCATAAAAATGACTTAAATAAAGGTCTAAAAATGATTACAAAATAAAAACAAAGTCTAAAAAGTGATACAAATACAAATAAAATACTTAAATAAAATAAAAAAACGTGTAAACATGAATAAAAACAAACAAGACCTAAATAATAAAAATATCGAGACCAGGTTGAGACCCTTTGAGGACCCCTGCTCTCGCCAGCTCTTGATGCACCGAGTGGGTAGTTTACTCACCACGTCCGACTTGGTGGTGAACTTCTGTGTTTGCAGGCTTTCGATGGCCATCCACTTGACGGGTAACTTTGCCCGTTTGTGGTCTTGGATGCTGTAGTACTCCTTGTCGTAGATGTCCCTCGCCATGCCAAAGTCGGCCACCTTTACCGTGAAGGTTTCGTCCAGCCTACGCTCACACAATCGTAGCAGATGGTTTCAAACACCAGCAGCGTTATTGGCTTTCATCGCCAAAAGATGGCAGCATCACACCGAGCGTGTATATGCGGCCGCGGCGTAGGCCTCGAGGTCACGTGGTCGAGTTTAGCATCAACACTCACATGCAGTTACGTGCAGCCAGGTCTCTGTGCACAAATTTCTTCTGAGCCAAGTACTGCATCCCCTTGGCAACCTGGAGTCCAAAGCCCACCAGGTCTTTCACGGTGGGATTCTGTGGAGCACAGATGCAAATGTAGCACACCAGGAAGTAAAAAAAAAAAAAAAAAGACCAACCGCAGGAAGTTTTACCCTTTGAGGCGAGCGTATGAAGTGACGCACATCCCCGTGCTTCATATACGGCAGAACCACCAGGGGGAGCCCTTCTTTGGGCAGCATGATGCCGAGCAGAGACAGGATGTTGGCGTGGTGGAAGCCCTTCATGATGATGCCCTCTCTGAGAAACTGGTCCACTTCCTTTAAGTCTGTGATGCCTGTTGATGCAGTTGAAGTCACGTGTTAAAGATGAAGACGCGTGTAAGATCACGTGTGTCATACGACGCGTGCGTGTTCATACGGTTCAGGGATTTAACAGCACAGTGGATCTCCTGCTTATTGCTGTCTTTCAGGTATCCGTGATAAACCGTCCCAAAGTGTCCTGTGTGAGAAGACGCAACATGAACATGGACCGACGCGATCAAGGGTGCCAAACAATCCAGACTCGCCTTTCCCGATGATTTGGCTATCTTCCACTCTGAGCATCTCAGCAGGGATGAGGACGTCTTTGACCTCCTCCAGTAGATCCGAGTTGAGGCTGACCATGGAGATGTTGTCCTGCGGCATCAGCGGGACGGCGAGGTGATCGTAGCTGGCGGCGTACAACAGCCCTTGGAATGCCATCCCTCCGGAAGTTGACGTTTGGTTGGAGTCTGTCGGAGCACACAGGTCAGGCAACGGAAAACGCATCATCACCGTGACAATTCCTTATTTACATACTAACTCCTTATTTCTAAAATCACAAATACTTGCTGATATAGTTCATCTTCAAACTTATGCTAAAATAATGCATAAGGCTAAAAAAATAACCAATTACCTAAAAATGTCATCCAATACTTCTCTACAAGAGAGGAGAAATATGATCTCAGGGAAGAACTACATTTAAAACACTTCTATGCTAGGACTACGTTAAAAAGCCATAGCATTTCAATATGTGGAATCAAACTATGGAATGGATTGAGTAAGGAAATCAAACAATGCACAACGATGAGCCAATTCAAGAAACGATACAAGCAGTTGATGTTTGCTAAATACAAGGATGAAGAGTCTTGAACCAGTCATGATGTGCTATATATATATCACTATATTGACACTTACTATGGTACCCATTATGGCATTGGATGCTCATATCACCTTGTACTTCAGTACGAGGTACATTATTTAAAAAAAAAAAGAAGAAAAATTAAACTGTATTATGGAAAGCAGGAAGTGAACAAATGTAACAGTTACTGATTGTAAAAGTACCAGATGGAGGGGTAGGATTTAATAAGCTTTGCTTCTTCCTACTCCTTTTGGACATGTGGAACTGGGAACTGATTATGGGATGTACTCAATTGTGCGGACTCTGCTCGGGTCGGTTGTGGCGAAGAGGGAGCCGAGAGTCGAAAGGCAAAGCTCTCAATTTAGTAGTGGATCTACGTTGCTACGTAGCAAGATAATGGTGTCTTGGCGGTAGCATGGTTTGGGGGCTGCATGAGAGCTGCCGAGCTGCGGTTCAGCTAACGGAGGCATGAATTCTAACATGACGTGACATTGTTATACCCTCCAGCTGTGTCCTTTATGTGAATATGACCATTGTTAGCTAGCGCGGCTTTAATTCTCTAAGACAGGAAATCAACCAAAGCCACATAGGTTGTTACTGGGATCCTCTTCCGGTCCTCCATGGGGGCATCACAGACATGGCAGCAGCTTCACAATGTCACACGGCACAAGCCAGATTGTGTTGATGTCTTACTCTGTCTGTAGTCGCCTGTCGGGGACGGTTCATCATGGCCGCCCCTGCGACTCATGGACAGCCTGGTTGATAAACGACTCTCAATGTTGGCTGAAAGCAAAGACGTCATCCGTGACATAAAGGAAAGCAAGTGAGAAGCGACCAGTAGAGGAGAAGCTCCTCACCTCTCTTCTTCTTCCGCAAATGAATCATCACCAGTAAGGCTATGCCGGCGCCCGCCAGCGAGGCAAAGATGACGCCCAGCACGATGGCCGCGATGACCGTGTCGTTGTTGTCGTCCTCGTAGAGGACCGTGCCCACGTCGTGGACGTCCCCGTTCACAGAGACCTGTAGCCATCAAAATAAAATAGACAATCTCTTTTAAAATATGTTTTAAAATTTTTTTAAATCAAATAAAATTATTAAAAGAATGTAATAAAATGTAAGGTTGTTAAAAAAGAAATTAAATAAAATGAAAATTTAAAAAGTACTGTAATGTATTTAATAATTGTAAAAAACATCTAATAAAATTAAAATTTGTGTAAAAAGTAATAAAATTATAATTAGTAAAAAAAAACTATATATATATATAAAATGTACATATAATAACTCAATTAAAAAATCAATTTGTAAAAAACATCAAATAAAATTTTAATTTGTGTAAAAAAGTAATAATATTATGATTTGTAAAAATATATATATATATAAATGTACATATAATAACCCAATTAAATAATCAATTTGTAAAAAACATCAAATAAAATTTAAATTTGTGTAAAAAAAATATATATTTATATAAAAACCCAATTAAAAAATCAATTTGTAAAAAAGATTGAATAAAATTAAGGTTTGTTTAAAAAAGTAATAAAATTACAATTTGTAAAAATACTTGTGAAGATATCTATTAACATTAAAATATGTTTTAAAAGTAATACATTTTTTTACATATTTTTCAAAAAAATGTAAGTTAAAAACTAATAAAATAAAAAAATCTTAAAGTCTGATAAAATGACAATGTGTAATAAAAAAGTAATAATATTCAAATGTAGTAAAGATACTGAATATAATACTGTGTAGATGGTACTAGGACTGAATCAGCCACAGTATCAGGTTCCAGTATTGCAGTATTAACATCAGCTAAAGTAGAACGTGTGTTTGGATGGCGTACCCTGACAGGCAGTCCCTCGCTGGGGATTGGTTGCTTCTTGGGAAGCCTGCAGGTCAGCTCGTTCAGCAGAACCTGAGCGTTACAGTCCACGCCCCCGATGGTCATGCTGATCTTCATGCAGGAGTTGACGGCGTTCAGTTTGCGATGCTGGCGTGTAGCACGACATTGAAAATGTGAGATTAAATACGTCACGTGGAGGTTGAGGTTGAGGTCAAGCCAAAGCGTGCAAACCTACGTGCAGCGAAACTTCGTTCTCTCCGGGTTTAAGGAGCAACACGTTGTCATCGTTTTCGAACGGGATGACTTTGGCGTCAGGGTGGTAGTCGAAACGTTTCTTCCATAAGTTTCTTTTTCCATCCATGTGAATGAAAAGCTCTCCGATGTCGGACTTGTCCTCCAGCATGTCAGAGGAAGGCAACACGGGGGAGCGGCACACCATGTGGGTGGCGTTCCTGGGGCCGCTACACTCCTGCAAGGAAATATCGGTGAGTGGCGGTGAGGGCTGCCTTCCTTCCCACGTGTGCTTTGCTAGTCTGGGATGAAAATAGGGATTCACAGGGCTAGGGATTCATGTCTAGATGTAGCATTCTGGTTCTCCTCCCACTCCGAGTGGAAGTGGTATGTTTTTGGCTTCTTAAGTTTAGAAGAGGTCTAGTGGTTAGCGCGCAGACCTCACAGCTAGGAGACCCGAGTTCAATCCCACCCTCGTGTGTGGAGTTTGCATGTTCTCCCCGTGCATGCGTGGGTTTTCTCCGGATACTCCGGTTTCCTCCCACATTCCAAAAAACATGCTAGGTTAATTGGCGACTCCAAATGAATGGTTGTTTGTCTATATGTGGCCTGTGATTGGCTGGCGACCAGTCCAGGGTGTACCCCGCCTCACGCCCGAAGACAGGTGGGATAGGCTCCAGCACCCCCCGCGACCCTCGTGAGGAAAAAGCGGTAGAAAATGAATGAATAAATGAAGTTTAGAAGAATTAAATTTGAGGCTAACAGGTTAGCTTGCGAGCATTCGGCTGTCTCGAGTCCCTGCAGCATAATGGGGGCTGTAAACAAAGAATAATAGGAGTGTACAGGTGACTATAGGGATGTTATTTCAGGTCTACGGGGCTCTAATAGTGTTACAAACTGTATTTAGAAAGTCATATGCAGGTTTTTTAATCTTTTTTTACCAAAATATTCAATTTATTAACATTGAATCCTATATTTTGCATTTTATTCCTGCAAAATGACTGCTCCTTTTTCAATTTTTGCTGTTGTTATTTATATTTTCTTGTTTAATTCTATTTTTAGAATGTGCCGAGGGCCAATAAAAAAAAAAAAAAAATACCCCCATGCATGTGTTTGCGGAATGTGTATTTCATTTTATTTCTTACCCGCACTTGGGGTTCCATCGTGGATGTTTTGGAAGAGTACTGGACCTCAGTGGTGTGTGCAGAGTCCAGACTTTGACCTTCTATCAGCAGCTTGGAGCCACTGAATGCCAGCATCAACAAAACAAGTCCATTATATTCAAGCAAGACGTTCATCTGATGCGAAGCGTCACTTCATTCCGTCCTACCTGAAGAAGCCGCAGTGAGGATACACGGAAGTTATGACGGGGTTCTTCTTGTACACAAACATCTTGGCAGTGGTGACCTCAAAGCTGTCGATGACGACTTTGACGGGAAAAGTCCCGACGCCCGTCGCAGCCTCGGTGAGGCACACGATGGAAGACAACGTGTCGTTTCCTGCCGGTGCGCTACACGGGAACACAGAAGAAGTTGAAGCCGACTGAGGCTTTTTGCAATGAAACGGTTCTGTGGCGCTCACCTTTGAATGGCACACTTCCTGTCAGCGATGAAGGCCTGCCTGTGCAGCCCCGAATTAAGGTAGCGGCCCGTCAGCGTGACCAGGGTGCCGCCAAACACAGGACCATGCTCCGGCTTGATTTCTGTGATGCTGGGCTCCTAATTAGATGGAGCTATGACTTTACCACAAGTACTGCAAATGCTCCAAGTATTCAGTATTCACTCCATCTATAACCTATGGCTGGAGAGCCAGATGTGGCACACTTTATATATTATCCTTGAACATGTTCAGGGTATGCCCCATGAAAGTAATTCAGTTTTTTCACATTTTTTACAGTATCCTTGAACATGTTAGAGGATCTGCTCTTATAAAATTGACAATAACTAAAATGTTTTAAACACTTAAACACATATTATCCTTGAATATTTTCAGGGTCTGCCCCTATGAAAGTATTTTTTTTCACACTTTATATAGTATCCTTGAACATGTTAGAGCATCTGCTCCTATAAAAGTGACAACTATATATTTTTTTAATCCTTAACATATTATCCTTGAACATGTTCAAGGTCTGCCCCATGAAAGTAATTCATTTTATTTCACACTTTATACAGTATCCTTGAACATGTTAGAGGATCTGCTCGTATGAAAGTGACAATAACTACATTTTTTTAACACTTTACATATTATCCTTGAACATGTTCAGGGCCCGCCCCCATGGAAGTAATTAACTTTATTCACACTTTATACTGTATCCTTGAACATGTTAAAGGATCTGCTCCTATACAAGTGACAATAACCACATTTTTTTAACACTTTACATATTATCCTTGAACATGTTCAGGGCCCGCCCCCATGAAAGTAATTAACTTTATTCACACTTTATACTGTATCCTTGAACATGTTAAAGGATCTGCTCCTATACAAGTGACAATAACCACATTTTTTAAACACTTTACATATTATCCTTGAACATGTTCAGGGCCTGCCCCTCAGAAAGTAATTAACTTTTTTCACACCTTATACAGTATCCTTGAACATGTTAGAGGATCTGCTAATATAAAAGTGACAATAACTACATTTTTTAACGCTTTGCATATTATCCTTGAATATGTTCAAGGGCCTGCTCTTATGAAAGTGACAGTAATAACTAACGTTTTTACTGTTTCATGGAATTCTTGCATTCAGTGTTTTTTCAACAATATTTTATGTGTTTTGAAAGTAATTAACTTTTTTCACACTTTACACAGTATCCTTGAACTTGTTCAAGGGCCTGCTCCTATGAAAGCTATACTAATAAGTAACTTTTCTTTTTTTTACTGTTTCATGGAATTCTTGCATTCAGTGTTTTGTGATTGTGTGATTTATGTGTTATGTGAATCTCACCACAAGAGAGAAGCCAGACACTCGGGCTGTGCCTTCAATGGAGTAGTCCCCCCTCACGTTTCCCTCGTGCACTTCCAAAGTGATAGTGAGGTTGTGGTTGGGCACTTTCCCCTTGACTTTGCAAACAAGCCTGCATGGGAAAGATTGAATCCCCATTGGAAGCCTTGGTATCTTTGTGTTGCATCTTTTGCTACTCACACTTGACTGCTGCTTTTGAAAGGCAGGACACGACACGGCGTCTCGGAGCCCACTGTGACCACGTGGGTGATACCGTCGATGATGGCCGGCCTCAGAGGCGACTGAAACTCTCTCCCGCAGAGCGTCAGCTCGGTTTCTCCGCCAGCCGGTACTGTCTTGGGGAAAAACTGCCAAAGAGAAATTCATCTTTCAAGTAAGTCATGAGTGTGAGGTTTAAAGTGGCAGATTCTTTGTACCTCCGTGATGACCGGTGCACAAGAATGTTGGTTCCAGAGCGAGGTGCACTCGTGTTGCCTGGCGCACGCACCCGAGCACCAGCCGCAGTTCATGAAGCGTGGCGCCATCAAACACATGGAGCATGTGACAAAGTGTGCACAGCCCGGCCCGATGGAGGGCACCCGAAACAACTGGACCCGGGAGAAAGCAAGACAAGGATGAAGAACTAAAAACACTCAGGACGTGTATTAAAAGCAGGGGTGTGACGGCACAACATGGCGGTTACGGTGGCACCTTGGTTAGCACACGCCCCGGTTAGCGTACTATTTGGTTATTCATTCATTTTCTACCGCTTTTTCCTAACGAGGGTCGCGGGGGTGCTGGAGCCTATCCCAGCTGTCTTCGGGCGAGAGGCGAGGTACACCCTGGACTGGTGGCCAGCCAATCACAGGGCACATATAGACAAACAACCATTCACACTCACATTCATACCTATGGACAATTTGGAATCGGCAATTAACCTAGCATGTTTTTGGAATGTGGGAGGAAACCCGGAGAAAACCCACGCATGCACGGGGAGAACATGCAAACTCCACACAGAGATGGCCGAATGTGGAATTGAACCCTGGTCTCCTAGCTGTGAGGTCTGCGCGCTAACCACTAGACTGTGCCGCCCCTACTATTTGGTTAAAAGTGAAAATTCACAACAACATTTTTCAATTCTTGGTGCCTGTTATTAATACACGATGGGTTCTTCGTGTTTTTCTTTATTTGTTAGCAGCCTAATAAGCTAGCGAATGCATAGAAACAGGAAGTCAGCTCTGTCATCAGCATGATTCTGTAGTTGTGTTCCTGTCAAGGACGTTTTGTGATGGAAAAAATACCACGAGAACACAGCTTTCTTCATTCACAACATTCTTTGGCCCCATTGTGGGTTATTTTGCAGCGTGATCAAAAGAAAATCAGAGACCTGTGGCGCAACGCTATTCGTCAACAGTTGATGATGTAGTACATGGGTGACGGAGCTAGCTTTGTGATAAAAATCTGGTATAGGCAAGCAGCTGGACCCGCACAGCGTATTAACATATTAACACAACAAGATGCGTGCTATTTTGTATGCTAGCATGGACGTGCAAACCAAAACAAAATGCTCAGCAAGTGTGTGCGTTAACCAAATTTCCACCCTAGTGAGTATGATTCCACGCTGATCACCTGATTTCCAGCCACAAAAAGAAGCAAGTGTTCGTTGTAGACGGCTGCGTTCCTGGATATTTCGCTCTCTCCAAGAGAATAGTTGGCAAACACAAAAAAGTGTGTGTGCAACCTGACAATCACCTGAAAGAGCAAAGATGGCAGCGTTGAGGAAGAAAAATCAACGGCGCTACAAACACACGAGGAGCAAAAAATAAGCTGGATGACCTGCAGCAGCCTTCCATCTGAAGTCCCAAAGTGGCCCAGCGTCTGTGTGCCGCTGATGGTGACCAGGACGGACGTGAAGAGGACGTCCCTCATTTGGCTGTTGAAGAGGTCCAGTCTGTAGAAGGGCTTGGACACCAGCGTGGGTTTGGCCGAGCATGTGTCGTTGCCTGACTGTGAGGAAGACAAACGTAAAGGTTGGTGGTGATGCGGTGGTGATGCGGTGCCGTGCAGCTCCACGGGGGATGCACCTATACTGTTCTGCAGCACAGCACGGGCGGCCGAACCCCTCTTAGCGAGGCCCACGCAGTGAGAAATGACAGAATTTTGGACATATGCTAAGACATTATTTCAAGAAAAACATATACACAAACTGTGGGTATTCCGCCTGTGAATGACGCTGTCACCAAGGGCTAGCGGGGCGTCGTAGTAGTTAGTTTTCATGTTAGTTGCTAATGCTGTAATACTGGAAAGGGTACGTATGCTGTCATGAAAATGGCGGCAGAAATTGCTGGATCCTGCACATGCTTTAAGCATCTGAAAATATTCCACTATGAAGCAAATAAGTGCTGTTGCAGTCGCACTCCAAACGGAATAAAGTTGAGCTATTTGAGCTCAGGGTGCGCTGCTAAAGGCCATTTATCTCCACAAAAAAGACAGAAAGACAGTCCCTCCTCCTCCTCCTCCACCTTTTTATCAGCCGGATTTATGACTTGTTTGCTGCCAGGCATTCCTGTCCGTGTACGCACGGCTGCATGTGGGCTCAAAGGACACGGCTTCAACGCCATAAAAAAAAGGACACGCCACACCTTGGACATGAAACGCTGCATCCATATGGTGCAGATAAGCCGCCGGGCCGCCTGCTTACTTGCCCGCCCTTGTGCGGACGGATCCTTGGGATCATACACACATACAGCGGGGGGGGGCATTTTTATTGGCCTGCCGGACATTCTAAAAATGTCACTTAACCGGGGAACTTTAGAAAAACAAAGGGGGAAATCGGTAATAATTTTACAAGAATAAAGTCAAAATATTAAAAGAAAAAAGTTGCAATCAAACAAGAAAAAGCTGCAATTTTATGAGTATAACAATTTAACATTCTGAGGAAAAACAACGTCCTTCTTGTAGCATTAAGTAGAAAAATTACAGAAAAAAATATGTTATTGATATAATGAACAACAATGAATAAAGTTGTATTTTTGTTGGAAAATTAGATTGCAGAAAAAGTGATAATGTTAGAAGAATAAAGTCAAAATATTAAGAGAAAAAAGTTGCAATCAAACAAGAAAAAGTTGCAATTTTACGAGTATAACATTTTAACATCATGAGAAAAACAGCGTCCTTCTCTTAGCATTAAGTAGAAATATTACAGAAAAAAATATGTTATTGATATAATGAACAACAATGAATAAAGTTGTATTTTTGTTGGAAAATTAGGTTGCAGAAAAAGTGATAATGTTAGAAGAATAAAGTCAAAATATTAAGAGAAAAAAGTTGCAATCAAACAAGAAAAAGTTGCAATTTTACAAGTATAATATTTTAATATTATGAGGAAAACCAGCGTCCTTCTCATAGCATTAAGTAGAAATATTACAGAAAAAAATGCATTATTGCTATAATGAACAATGAATAAAGTTGTATTTTTGTTGGAAAATTAGGTTGCAGAAAAAGTTATAATGTTAGAAGAATAAAGTCAAAATATTAAGAGAAAAAAGTTGCAATCAAACAAGAAAAAGTTGCAATTTTATGAGTATAACATTTTAACATTATGAGGAAAAACAACGTCCTTCTCTTAGCATTAATATTACAGAAAAAAATATGTTATTGGTATAATGAACAACAATGAATAAAGTTGTATTTTTGTTGGAAAATTTGGTTATAATGTTAGAAGAATAAAGCCAAAATATTAGAAATAAATATGAGAAAAAAGTTGTCAATTTCAACAATACATTTTATGAGAAAAATATTCTGAGGGAAAAATCTAAATAACAAGAAATAACAGGAAGAAAATTGACCAAGTTGAAATAGTTGCATAACATAATAACAACAAATAACATTACATCCTTCCAGAATGGGACCCTCGGCGTGTAGACCCCCCCTGTGTACCGTATGAGCAAGTCTTTTAGATGACGTATCTGTCTACTGTAAACCTACTGAGTCATGCGCCCCTCCCAGTCTTTTTTCTTTTCTTTCTTCTTTTTTACTTTCCTTTTCTTTCTTGCATGAGGAAAAGCGGTAGATATAAAAACAGGTAGAAAGAGGCAGCTAAGAATGGGAGACACCAACATTTCCATCATGTCGGCACATTGTTATTATTATTCTTATTGTTACACAGCGGCTAGCGGCAAGCTGCAGCACATGCTCATGCAATTAGCTGCCTCTTTTTAGCTGTTTTGATATCTTTATAACACCCAGTAAATAGAAATGTATTGTCTCAGATAAGGATTGTGAATGATGGGCTAAAAAGTGCACTTGTCCTTTAAGAAAATGTCTTCCTATCTCAGGCTAACTTATGACCGTTGCCGTAGTAGCCACTCACCTCATGTGGGCAGTTCTCGCAGGTCTGGTAGTGACACAGTCCTCTGGATAATTGTTCCGGGCTGGACCTGCAGCAGTCCTCCACCCCCGTCTCGATGTTATTGTTGATAGCGCTCAGGCGGAAGGCGCACAGCGCAGAGTTTTTCTGGGGTTCGCCCATCTCGTTCACCTCAGCAAAGACGCCATAGAGGATCTCCTCCGTCTCAGACACCCTCAGCTCCTCGGCAAGATCCTTCCCCGCTCGGCCAAAGTGGGCCGCCATGAGCCCGTTGTACACTACATCCCGGTAAGCTTCTCTGCGCCGCCTCTTGGGCTCATACCTGCACTCCAGGACCAGCTCCCGGTACATCCACACCTCGTGGATCCCCACGGGGAGCCTGCCTAGACGGGTCTGAAAGGCCGAGTAGGCCTTGGAGGGGTTCTCCCTCTGCAGGGACAGGAAGTAGACAAACTCCTGTGTGGCGAAGCTGTAGATGTAATCGATATTGTACGAGTGTCTCAGGTGGGGCAGCACGGTCAGGCCCTCCATCACCATTTGGAAGCCGTCTTCCGTGGAAAGCGGCCTCACCACAGACACCGACCTCCGTGGGAACCTCTGCACCACTTTGTCATTCACAGATGCGGCGACAAAGAAGTAGGATGTGGCCGCCTGTTCCACAATGGTGACCTTGGTGCCCAGTGGACTGGCAAGACAGTCTGGACAGTTGGACGCAGAGTTCTGGTCTTCTTTGTATAAACAGCGAGGCTCGGGTGGCATGAGCTCGACATCGATGAAGAAGCAGATGCCGTGTTGGGTGCTGCCGCACACGTACAAGTAAGGCAGGATGAGCAGAGCGGCGTCCAACAGCAGCACCTGGTTGTCCGTGTCCACCGGATCGTCCGGATCCACGTCCACATTGCACAGATTGCACGTTTCACACTCCGGACTCCCAACTGGCCCCGTTTTCACCTCCCATATTTTGCTCAAGTCGTCATCTAGCGCTTCCACCAGGTTCCGCGACGCCACGTACGTCTGCCACGTCACAGGGTTCACCGCCAGGTTCTGAATGGCGCTTCCACTTTGGAAGCTGGGCAGCGAGTATTTCACAGAGAAGTCCACCACCGTGCGAGGACCCGGGGGACAGATGTAGGCTTGTGTCCATGTGCATAGCGTCAACAAGGTGACCCACGCCAGCATCTCAACCGTACGACTCTAGTGGCGTGGCGTGCTACCGAGAAGACACTCCTTCACACCTGGAGAACATCCTGGACCAGCTCTGCCTGCACGACACGACGACATTTTACATCCAAAGCTTTTCTACCGAGGGCCACATCGTGAAAAATCACAGCATGCATCTTTGTCACTTCCATATTTAGGAAGCTGGGCTAGAACTTAGATTATTATAGAACTTATATTATAGAACTTATATTACACATGAAACGTGCAGCTCAACATTGTCATGTACACACACTAGGTCAATGCCCAAATATTACAACTTTCCTCTTAATTCAGCTTTATTTTCTTCTCTTAATATGATAAGTTTATTCCCATAAAAGGATAACTTTATTCTCATAATATTATGACTTTATTCCCATAATAGTATGACTTCATCCCCATAATAGTTTAACTTTATTACCACAATATTATGACTTTATTCCCATAATAGTATGACTTCATCCCCATAATAGTTGAACTTTATTCCCATAATATTATGATTTTTCCCATAGTATTAAGACTTTATTTCCATAATATTATGAATTTATTCCCATAACATTATGACTTTATTCCCATAATATTATGACTTTATTCCCATAATAGTAAGACTTCATCCCCATAATAGTTTAACTTTATTTGCATAATATTATGATTTTTTCCCATAGTATTAAGACTTTATTTCCATAATATTATGACTTTATTCCCATAATATTATGACTTTATTCCCATAATATTATGACTTTATTTCCATAATATTATGACTTTATTTCCATAATATTATGACTTTATTTCCATAATATTATGAATTTATTCCCATTAAACTATGACTTTATTCCCATAATATTTAGACTTTATAGTCGTAATATTATGATTTTATTCCCATAATATTATGACTTCATTACCATAATATTATGACGTTATTACCATAATATTATGACTTTATTTCCATAATACTATGACTTCATTACCATAATATTATGACTTTATTACCACAATATTATGACTTTATTTCCATAATACTATGACTTTAGTATAATAGTATAACTTCATTCCTATAATATTATGCCTTAATTCCCATAATATAATAGCATTATGGATTTTTCTGCAATGTAATCTTCCAATAACTGCAGATTACTGCAGATTTCTCCTTTATGTTTTTTTTCAAGTTTTCTTGAGAAATTAAATTTAAAAATTGACAATGTGCTATGGGCCAGAAATGGCCACAATTTGGACCACCTGTTTTATAGGCACCACACATGTAGACTCTTTTTTTCTTTCGCTTTTTTAAAGCCGGTTTTTGAGCCTATTTTTGTTCATTCCTGTAGTAGTAATGGCGATGTATTGACACACGGCACAGGAGTGGAGGTATCTGAGAGGGAATGAGAGCAACTGGGCGAGACAAGACTTGCTTGAACATGCCATGCAGCCATGGAGACACTCAGTTCACAAACATACAGTAAATAAAGAGGAAAACATTCCAATTCATTAGCATTGTTTCAAGTGTTCCATTCATAATCGGTTAACATAGGAACAACTCCCAGAATGAACTATTATCCACTATTACTACACGAATGAGAGTCAATATTTATGCTAATACTGCTACAGAAGTCATCGTGACGTCACTTCTTTGAAAGTGAATGTTTAAAAATAGGTTTTGAAATAAATATTTAGTGGAGGCTCACCTGACAGGACGACTTCCAGTCTGTAGTTTGCATATACTTCAATCTCAACAAGCAGCCGCAAGCTCGTAAAGTTTGCCCGAGAAAAGACCGGATGTTTACTCTGTTTTTCTTCAATATTAAAGCACGACAGCGTAACAAAACGTAAAAAGCATATAAAATAAATCCTTTTCATTTAAAGATATATTTTTTAAAAGCTAAACTAACAATAATTAAGATTGTAAAAGTGAATTAAAGGTCGGCTGTGTTATAAAACCCTGCATTAAAACCTTAATGTGAAAGTTTCTGCCCGGAATCGCGTATTAGCTCAGCTTCTTTGTAGGTGATTATCCTCTGGCGCGTCAGCCGCACCCGCTAAGAAAGTAAGGAAGAAATTGCGCAACCTGACCACCAGACATCCTCATTATTTCTTTGTCATCATCATTTCTACAAAGCACGATGCAACAGTTTCACTAGAATTGATCATATTTGGCACTGCTGGAGAAATAGTTGCTCTGTTCTTTCTCAGCCCCTGCAATGCTTAGCCAAAAATGCATTTCTTGGAGATGGGAAGTGATCTGGTATGAGAAGAATGTCTCCTGAACATTGCAGCTCAGTAAAAATTACATTTTAAACACTAAAAAAAACTACAGTAATGTCATGAAACCAAAGTAAATAATGTGACGTACATGTCTGCCTACGTATGACTAATTAACAACCGCTAATCCTGCAAGAGGAAGCTTTTAATGACGCCCAAAGATGGCATGATTTAGGAAGTTAAACATCTACCAAAGGATCCAAAGGTCAACAACAGACGTCTGCATTGTTTACCGCTTCAAACTTCATGGTGTAATAATACACTATTTGCTATCCAAAAAATGCATTTTGACTGGAGTGGAGGCCAAATAATAAAAAAAACAACACTTCTAAACATGACTCATGCACACGTCACTGCAGTGCCATCTGGTGGATGTGGATGGTCATTGCACCACTTGGCCCCATGATGAAAGTACACGTTTCTTGTTTCTTGTCATGCCTCCACATCACACTTCTGCCCAAAGTGTGGCCCGGTGCCCATTTACGGCCCACAGCTGCTTCTTTATTGGCCCTCAGAACGTTCCAAAATTACAATAAATTGAAAAAAAAACTTTAAAAACAACAGCAAAAATGCAACACAAAATAGTCCGTTGATTTTAAAACAATTTGTCCAGCCCTGTTCTAGCATTTATGAGTCATGTGAAGTCGTGACTAAATGATGTCATGGAATAAAAGATTGATTAAGATTTATTTGAGTCCCTGCCAGACCGAGTATGTCGACACTGACGACAAATACTTCCGAGGGCTTTAGTTTAGTCACCATGGCGATCTTAAAAGAGCACTTCTGCTTTTCCATTATGAAAGCTTGGTGAACCTTGCAACACCACTTTGCTGAACAGCAAAAAGTGTTTATTCTTTCGTGGTTCCATGTGCTCTTGAAGGGACAGGGATGAATGGGGGGGAAAAAAAACACTTTTCCGACCTATAAATGTAGCTATAAATGTACTATAAATGTATAAATGTTGTATTCTGGTGTTAAACCATGTCACTGTTTCATATAATGAGGTCTTCACATTTGGAAGCGAGCCCTAAAAGAAGTTAAGGATGGCTCTGAACGCTTGTTTAAGAGTTTTTTCCACTGTGACGTCACATGGAGACAGACTTCCTTATATGGGCGTGCCCAAATACGGGCTGTTAGCTGTACAAGCTGGGACAAATCACAGCAGAGGGGAATAAATTAAAACAGTTTGGAAATCCAGTTGGAATAGGTTCAGTTGGTGGAAGATCTAGAAAGCTCTATGTGGGTTATGGTGTGGAGCTGCTCTACAGGAGTCCACTACTCAATACAAAGGGCCCAATGGCTTTTGAGCGGAATAGGTCCCCTTTAATACTGGCATGGTCTACTCTCCTGTGTTCTTAAGGTGTGCTTGCCAGCAGAGTCCAGCAGGGGGCAGACTGGGCCTTGTAAAGAGTCTGTAAAGACTGGGCCTTGTAAAATGATGCTGTTCCCTTGATGATGACGGCGTGCAGGAAATGGTTGTGATTTCCTGCATTATCCCGTCCTACTTGTACTTCCTATATGTTGGATGCACCCTTGTAGATAAAGCATGTCATCAACCGTGTGTTATTATTCATCACGGTGGATTTGGAGGACATTCAGATTGCCGAGTGAAAGCCGCCACCACCACTGGGTGGTTCAAGTTAGAGTGAGATTGCATCTGTGCAGAATGATGTCTCCATGTTTGTATAAACAAGCGGTGTAGCTTACATAACCGACCAGGCTACACCCTTAAATGTAATACATGCATTTTTTTTAAAAATGGCGTTTTACTCAGGTAGAATGTGAGGTAAGACGAGCTGCTTGTAAAAGTGTTTTATAAAGTGTTTTATTGTTGTATGAAGTCATGACCGTGTTTAACAAACAGGAACATGTGTCGGAGTCAACAACAGCATTTTAATCTGCCAGAATAACTCGATGACTAAGTAACGATGGATTTGGGGTCATTCTCGTGTTCTGCGGGGTCAACGTTAGAGGAAGCCCAAACTGGCTCTGCATTGGAGCATTTCCTCAGGTATCACCCTGTAGCATTTCACACAATGAGCACAGAGTGGTGACTTCCCTTACGTTATGTTCGTGTTGTTATGCTATTATGCTTTTTCCACTTTTCCGACCTATAAATGTCGTTAGAATGTTGTATTCTCGTGTTAAACCATGCCCACGTTTCAGATAATGAGGTTTGCGCATTTGGAAGTGAGCCCTGAAAGAAGTTTGGGATGGCTAAAAACACTCGGTTTCAAAGGGTGTGGTAAAACTGCCACTTTGTGATGTCACAGAGGGCTGTCTTCCTTATATGGGCGTAGCTGTAAGCCAGATAAACTCTCTTCCCTCCCTCAAGCCCTCTCCCTAGCTCTGCTGCTGTTTACAAATACTTAGGCAGAAGTTATTATATTTGGTAATGCCATCTGTCAATGGCATTTCACACGGGACTCGAGTCAGAGGTCTCCAGCCAGTAGACCATGAAGTGCCCGTATCTCCTCAACACTTTTCAATGAGCTCTCCAATGATTTTATGAATTTATTATGAATCCCATACACTCTATATAAGAAAGTGGGGTTCGGTCGTAGTTAGGAAGCACTTGTGTGTGACCAATCACAGCGCAGTGGGTGTGCCCGGAGTGGCCATAGGTGGAATAAATTAAAACAGACCGTTTTGGTGGGAAGCACCAATCCGAGGAAATCTAGCAGGAATAGGTGCAGATTGTGGAAGATCTGGAAAGTTTTCTATGCGGGTTATGGTGTGTAGCTGCTCTATAGGAGTCAACAAGTCAATACAAAGGGTCGAAAAATGAACATAGAAATATGAAATATTTGGAAAACAGTCAAAATAGGGGGGGGGGGACAGTGAAGTGGATCTTTTGCATATGAAAAAGTTGAGGTGAAATATCCGATATATTGAGTAACTCTCAGCATATCTAAACGTCTTTGGACACCCCAGATTCAAGTCGACATCGTTCAAACCCCTAAATTTCACCCCCCCCCCCCCATTTGTCCTGTTGGAGCGTGTCTCCCGGCACTCGTGCACGTCTGAAACCCGAAGCCCTGAAAGCCATGGCTGATAAATATCTCTTCGCGCCTCTTAGGGGTTTGTAATCTGCTCAAGCATGCAGACGGAGTGATGTCACATGTTGCTGTCACACCTGGGGGCGCGCGGATCAGTATCGAGACCCTCGATAACCCCCCCCCCCCACCACACACACACACACAGTGTGTTCATCAGTAATGTGACACAATGCCATCGCAGCCTGCCAATGAAAACAGAAAATGGGGAAACTCATGTGCTCGTATTTCTACTTCATCTTTTTTTTCTTCCCTTCCTTGTTTCTCTTTGTCTCGGTGGCGTTATGGTCGTTATGGTTGCGTCACTCACAGCCTCTGACTTTTCTGGGGAACTGCGATAAGTGTGTCAGTTGAAAGGTCGCAACCCGCATGATAACTAACCACACAACATGGCTGACCTAGCCGCTGCTTGTCAGGGCCTCAGCCAGAGCCGGTCCTATCAAAGTGGAACTCGAGGGCAAATTTCATATGCCCCCCCCCCATATACGATTTACATTATTTACATCGCAGTTTGGGGGCTGCACGGTGGTCGAGTGGTTAGCGTGCAGACCTCACAGCTATGGGACCCAAGTTCGATTCCATCCTCAGGCATCTCTGTGTGGAGTTTGCATGTTCTCCCTGTGCATGCGTGGGTTTTCTCCGGGTACTCCGGTTTCCTCCCACATTCCAAAAACATGCTAGGTTAATTAGCGACTCCAAATTGTCCATAGGTATGAATGTGAGTGTGAATGGTTGTTTGTCTATATGTGCCCTGTGATTGGCTGGCCACCAGTCCAGGGTGTACCCCGCCTCTCGCCCGAAGACAGCTGGGATAGGCTCCAGCACCCCCGGCAGACCTGGAACACGCTGGAGGGATTACGGAAGCGGTATAGCCGGAGACCGGGAAGTCTGGACTTCCCAACTGAGACTGCTGCCCCCGCGATCAGGACCCGGATGAGTGGAGGAAAATTGGCTGTTTTTGTTTGAAAGTGGGCTGCATGGCGGTCGAGTGGTTAGCATGCAGACCTCACAGCTAGGAGACCTGAGTTCAATTCCACCCTTGGCCATCTCTGTGTGGAGTTTGCATGTTCTCTGGGTGGGTTTTCTCCGGGTACTCTGGTTTCCTCCCACATTCCAAAAACATGCTAGGTTAATTGGCGACTCCAAATTGTCCATAGGTATGAATGTGAGTGTGAATGGTTGTTTGTCTATATGTGCCCTGTGATTGGCTGGCGAACCAGTCCAGGGTTGACCCCGCCTCTCGCCTGAAGACAGCTGGGATAGGCTCCAGCACCCCAGGTGACCCTTATGATAAGCGATAGAAAATGAATGAATGAATGAATGAACATCGCAGTTTGCACACAATAACTCTATATACTACAATTATCCCTTCAAATTATGCAGCTCTCTTTATCCATGACATTGAATCCATGAGAAACATACCAGTGTGATCACTAAGCCAACCACATTAAAGTGCACACTGAATATCTTTATAATTTAAGTCCCATACCAGAGTACCAAACCACAAATGCAGCCCAAACTATCCTGCAACACTGAATAGAAGGAACCTCACAAGGTGGCAAAGCCAAGCTGCTGACACCTTTTGTCATCTTGCAAGAGTTTGCCACCATTTGGCCACTTCAAAGCCCCGCGTCGTCCTCTCTTCCCCTATCAGGCGCACAAATGGTGTCGTCAGCACGCGACTGATAGCCACGTTAGTGACGCCGTGTCACAGGAAGGTCATAGGCCTTCTGCTGGCAAACAGAGGAGGTCTGCACAGGTCATAATGTTCACCACATTGTCAAATGTTCTTTACTGCACAGCCTTTGGTCACATGATCAAAACTATAAGTCTAAAGGCTAAGCCAACCACAGCAAGATAAAGATAAGGTAAATTTCCATTTTAATGAAATACCACACATACACAGTAGTTGAGTGGTTAGCGTGCAGACCTCACAGCTAGGAGACCAGAGTTCAATTCCACCCTCGGCGATCTCTGTGTGGAGTTTGCATGTTCTCCCCGTGCATGTGTGGGTTTTCTCCGGGTACTCCGGTTTCCTCCCACATTCCAAAAACATGCTAGGTTAATTGGCAACTCCAAATTGTCCACAGGTATGAATGTGAGTGTGAATGGTTGTTTGTCTATATGTGCCCTGTGATTGGCTGGCCACCAGTCCAGGGTGTACCCCGCCTCTCGCCCAAAGGCAGCTGGGATAGGCTCCAGCATAACTGTGTGAACCTAGTGAGGGTAAGCGGCTTAGAAAATTGATGGTTGGGAATATTGGATGTGGTTTTGTGATTGGGCTGCACGGTGGACGAGTGGTTAGCACACAGGCCTCACAGCTAGGAGACCCAAGTTCAATTCCACACTGGGCCATCTCTGTGTGGAGTTTGCATGTTCTCCCCGTGCATGCGTGGGTTTTCTCCGGGTACTCCGGTTTCCTCCCACATTCCAAAAACATGCTAGGTTAATTAGCGACTCCAAATTGTCCATAGGTATGAATGTGAGTGTGAATGGTTGTTTGTCTATATGTGCCCTGTGATTGGCTGTACCCCGCCTCTCGCCTGAAGACAGCTGGGATAGGCTCCAGCACCCCCTGCGACCCTCATGAGGAAAAGCAGTAGAAAATGAATGAATGAATATTTTTGCACACGTTTTTGATGCATTTGATGTGTTTGTGGCCTTGAGGGTCTAGAGTGGGCCACCACGACACTATGAGGTAAGTCAGCCGAATATCAGATATCATCTCGAATCATCAACCATACCGCACTTCATCTTCTCCTCATTTGTACCCCGGTGGTGCTTGCGGAGAGATGGAATGTGTGTAGGAGGCTTTCAGAGGCATCAGATTGCCACCTCGGAGCTTGCTAACGGGACCCCCGGCCATGGCTCAGCCTCAGTCACGTGGTCGGCCTTTGTAGGACCGCCTGGCAAAAGGGATGACCTCACTAGTCACGCAGATCATGACACATGTCACCCCTTTTTGATGGGGGTGACGTCTGGGTAAGTTAGGTCCCAGAGTGTAGTGTTTACTGGAAAATAACAAGCCCCACTAGAGTATTGGAAGCGTGTTAGCCTTCATTTAGTATGCTATTGTCTATTTTATGCTAGGAGTGTCATAGGACTCAGGAGAAGCGGTACGACACAGGATGAGATTTTAACATTAACTAAAAGAAAAAAAATATGTAATAGTGCCATTGTTCTTTTAATATGTCATCTTTCACTGTTTTGTAACAAATTTGTCACAGGCACTTCGTACTCTTTAACATTTGCAGCATTTCTTACAATGCCGACACCTGAATGAATGAACATTTCTTTGCCATGACTTTCTACAAACTCCCCCAATGTGGCGCTGTTCCCTTTTGTATTGACATTGTCGCTCGCTAGGGACCTCCATGGAGTCACAGCGGCTGCTCAGAGCGTGTGCCCGAATACAGTGCACCTTGTTGGGCCATGCCAGGTGGCTCCTCCCCCTCTATACTGTGCTTCTCCTGATAGTAGTCATGTTAACTGTATCAGTTTGAAAAAAAGATATAATTAATCTCTCGTTAGAATGTTATGAATCCGAAGAAGGCAAGTGTACCTAATGTAATGCCCAGAGAGATAAACAGTATACAGTATCAGTATACAGTTTATTATATGGAAGTTATGATAAAGAAGATGACGCACGTGCGAGCATACTCAAGTTTAATCCTCCTCCTCTCCGCTCAGCACCAGCGTCGGCCGCTACAAGGCCCCGGCTCAGGTGTCAGCTCTCAGGCGACAGGTAAAGTGCTGTGATTAGTTCTGCTTCAGGGACAAAAGGAGGGGAGGGGGCTTTGTGTGGCTTCAGGGCAGGTGTGTGCGGCGGCAACTTCTCCAAAAAAACACAAAAAAAAAACACAAAAAAAACCCACCAGTGGTGGCTGACGGTGTTTTTTTTAATATTTCCACTCTGCTTCATCAATCCAAAGCAGTTTTTTCATGCCAGGTCTCGGTTTCTTAATGCGGGCAGCATCATCATTAGCATGAGAAAAATGATGATCAAGCAAAAAATAACAAAAAAAAGTTGAAATCACATTTTATATATATGTTTTTTAGCTAAAGTGTGTCTGAATTTTGTAAGAATTTTGCAAAAAAATTGGCACTATAATTTTTTGCGGAAAATGGCATTTTTGGGGGCCACCTTGCAAAACCTCATTAAAAAAAATATTATAATGATGAAATGTCATATTCTCCACACATCAATCATAACCGCCTCAATACTAAATATTGAAGTGTATTTGATTGACATCAATAAAAAACCCATATATTTAAATATGTCTAATTACATGAATACTATCAAAAAAGTAATATAATTTTTTTAGCCCTATGTAGCTTTTTTCAAGAAACCGAAAGATGCTTAAATAATTTTTCAAATATTATTGTATTTGCCTAAAAATTTAATGCTGTCCACATTTATAATAACACAAATGTTACAATAAATAAGGGTTTTTAGTAAAAATGGAAAAAGACCAACTCCCATGTAATCAAATCATACTTTTCAAACGTAAACTAAAGTATTTTATGTTATGAAGTAATTTGTGCATACTGTATAGTCCAGTAATGAAATCTTTTTGAATGTGCCAGCTCCTCTTGGACACTGTCCACTTGTATTAGTACTGTCCCATACGTGGTTCCGTCCCCCCTCTGTGTGGGGGAGTAAGAGCTTTATATGCCCACCACAGCCATCTCCGGTTACACTAAAGTATTGCTAAAGAAAAGCGAGAGGTGATTGAATGCATTGAAATGGTTTAAGCTCGTCTTCTTTGGGGATAAAAGTGGAGATTTCCATGCTGGCCGGTTGGCTTTGGGAGCATGAATGAGCAGTTTCATGCTGCAAGTTTAAAAAAAAACACTTAGCAACTCAACCTCAGAAAGAGCGTCATTATAGCGTAGAGGCGTAGATTTAGAAGACAAACACAAGCAGATTAGGAAGCTAAGCAACTTTCTACCGAGGCTTCCAGGGGATAACGCGGTAAAAGTGACATTATCAGGGAGTGCTTGTGTCGCCGTCCAGAGGGAATGAGACGCTGGAGTTGCCTTTAGCTGAAGCTCAGAGTCAGAGGTCAGCGAGAGCTGGCGTTTTTGAAGGGGGGGGGGGGGGGTCTTTTGTGGGGGCTCTTTCTGGAGGGACGTGAGACAGGTCTGCTTTCAACTTGGCTTCCGGGCAAAGCTATATAGAAAGAAAGACCGCAACCGTGACAGATTTGCGATGGCGTGAGATTCATAATGTCTCATTTCAGCTTTGGATGTGAGCTTGATGACAAGCAGAGAGGCGTTCATGGTCCTATTTTTAACAGGAAGTCAGCTCCGCGTGACATAGTGCACCTTTTCCACTATACGGTGTTGTTATGCTCCAGTGTTAGCATGACATTACATCACAGCCATTTTCCAAGACACAACCCCTTCAGTAGCGGCCATTTTACACCATTTTGACTAATTGGTGCATAATAAACATAATAAACGCGGCACGTGTTTCGCTCGGTAACATTTACAGCGTTTTAACATTTGAAAAAGTAACTTAGATGACATTATTGGAAAAGAACAACAGCATCAGTAATGCCATCTGTGAATTGATAGAGCTGATAGAATCACACTTAGTTTCTCCAAGCCACGTCGCCAAGGATTGGTAATAGTAATGTGGTCGCTCTACCGTACCATCATGGTAAAGAGAGAGCTGAGCCAGATGGCAAAGCTGTAATTTTACCCCCTATCTATGTTCCCACCCTCACCTATTGGGTGGTGAGGGTAAAGAGGGATAAAGCAGATACAAGCATCTGGTGGCTGGTCTCACCCTAAGACTTAGGGTGAGGAGCTCAGTCATCCAGGAGGGGCTCCATGATCCTTCACATGGAGTGGAGCTAGTTGAGGTGGCTTGGGCATCTAGTCTTCCTAGTGAGGTGTTTGGGACACGCTGGAGGGATTATGAAAGCGGTAGCCGGAGACCGGGAAGTCTGGACTTCCCAACTGAGACTGCTGCCCTCGCGACTAGGACCCGGATAAGCGGAGGAAAATTGGCTGTTTTTGTTTGAAAGTGGGCTGCACGGTGATCGAGTGGTTAGCATGCAGACCTCACAGCTAGGAGACCTGAGTTCAATTCCACGCTTGGCCATCTCTGTGTGGAGTTTGCATGTTCTCCGGGTACTCCGGTTTCCTCCCACATTCCAAAAACATGCTAGGTTAATTGGCGACTCCAAATTGTCCATAGGTATGAATGTGAGTGTGAATGGTTGTTTGTCTATATGTGCTCTGTGATTGGCTGGCGACCGGTCCAGGGTGTACCCCGCCTCTGGCCCGAAAACAGCTGGGATAGGCTCCAGCATCTCAGCATTAGTTTCTACTGTTTCTGAAGTAAAAAATCACTGTGACAAAGCAAAAACAGAATAAAGAAGCACCATCCCTGCGTTCCAAACATTCCGGTGTAAATACCCCTCTGTGATTGTGGTTCTGTACTTCTCTGTTGGCTTTTTTAGAGCTGCATATTTAGCACACATGATGACGCACATGACAATTTGCTTTTGTTCGAACGTCTGTGTAGTTTCATGGATGGTGCATTTGGATACTTGCCACCTTGTCCAGCGTCTGACTGGTGGTCTAGACATGATCTCACCTGATAAAAGTAGCAACACACACGGCCTCAGCTGAGCTCTGCAATGTCCCGACCACCACTTTATTATTCTGTGTTTTGCGAACTCAACATAAACATGACTTGTGCAGCAATTAAAGTCATCTCAGCCAACGTTGATAGAAGATATTAGCCGGCGTGCTTTGAAGCGGCTACAGACGTGCAGCTGTTAAATCTCACTGATCAGACATGCGGTATCAAGAGATCACTTTACCACCACTCAGACTGTCTGTCCTCGGCAGCCTCGGTTCATTCCTATCAAGTAACAAGCTGCATAGCCATGGAGGTGCACGCTCTCCAGCGCCGCATGGCCAGATGTTGGTCAGCTGCAACAGACCACAATCAAGCTGCCCCCCCCCCCCCCCCCCCCCCAACTCAAGCAAGGAAAAATACCATCGTGAGGTGCTTTGGAAAAGGTGGATGTTGGTACGTGACCGCTTTGCTCTGCAGTACACCAACTATTATTGTTTTAAAGCAGATGTTTCCCAATATAGGAAGTCCTACCCTCCCTTTTGGCTTTCCTGCATCGCTGCTATCCTTTATATTCAGGCAGACGTATGTCAACAAATACTGGAATTGTAGCTTGACACCAGCTTTTTTTTTTTTTTTTATTACAATATTTCCTCCCCATCTCTGTGTGGAGTTTGCATGTTCTCCCCGTGCATGTGTGGGTTTTCTCCGGGTACTCCGGTTTCCTCCCACATTCCAAAAACATGCTAGGTTAATTAGCGACTCCAAATTGTCCATAGGTATGAATGTGAGTGTGAATGGTTGTTTGTCTATATGTGCCCTGTGATTGGCTGGCCACCAGTCCAGGGTGTAAGACAGTTGCCCAAAGACAGCTGGGATAGGCTCCAGCACCCCCGCGACCCTCGTGAGGAAAAAGCGGTAGAAAATGAATGAATGAATATTTCCTCCCATGACAACGATCTGATCTTCCAGATTTGGATAAATATACTGATTTTTTTGCAAATTGTGCAACCAGGACATGATGAATGTCATTTTACTGGATGTCACTCAATAAAATGATAATAATGATAATAATGATATTCATGATAATTCATTCATTTTCTACCGCTTATCCTCACAAGGGTCACGGGGGTGCTGGAGCCTATCCCAGCTGTCTTCGGGCGAGAGGCGGGGTACACCCTGGACTGGTGGCCAGCCAATCACAGGGCACATACAGACAAACAACCATTCACACTCACATTCATACCTATGGACAATTTGGAGTCGCTAATTAACCTAGCATGTTTTTGGAATGTGCGAGGAAACCGGAGTACCCGGAGAAAACCCACGCATGCACGGGGAGAACATGCAAACTCCACACAGAGATGGCCGAGGGTGGAATTGAACTCAGGTCTCCTAGCTGTGTGGCCTGCATGCTAACCACTCGTCCGCCGTTCAGCCCCATGTAAAAGATATGACTATTTATTTATAATTGATCTATTCATTTAGTTTCTACCACGTGACCTTGCATTGCTCCTAGCATGTTTTCGGAATGTGAGAGAAAACCCACGCATGCACGGGAGAACATGCAAACTCCACACAGAGATGGCCGAGGGTGGGATTGAACTCAGGTCTCCTAGCCGTGAGGTCTGCACGCTAACCACTCGTTGACACACGTTTGTGTGCTAATGGATTGAGTTGTATTTACAACTTTATACGTAGCTATAAGCTAACACCATAAAGTTTAATTTCAAACGTTCTGACTTCTTTGGATGCCGTGTGGATAGAACATTCTTAATGAGGAACGGCTTCGGGCTGTGCACTTAGTCAAGTATGGCATCAACATGTTCTTATGTAAATGTAGTTGTACTGTATGTTGTAGAGAAAGTACAGCACTTAACTAAGAACACAGGTATGACAGGAATGGCTAAACAACAGGTACAACAGCTTTTGTTGGCATCAGGATATATATAAGTGATGATATTAGTACAGAGGCGTACTTTGGGGTTTTTTCTCTGTCATACATGCAAACTCAATATATATAATGCATGTAAAACTATCACAATAATTATAGATCAAATGTGTTTTGTGTCTTTGGATGTCTGGAATGAACTGAATTTTCATGATTTCTTATCGCTTTTTCACCGACCTTTTGGATCAGATGAATAACTTAGGGGTCCAAGAGTGCACCACCATCGCGGTTCCGTACATAGCTTGGTTTTAAAGTCATGGCTTGAGTTAACGATGTGAAAATTCAAAACACTGAATACCAATAGGCGGCACGGCGGTCTAGTGGTTAGCGCGCAGACCTCACAGCTAGAAGACCAGGGTTCTGTGTGGAGTTTGCATGTTCTCCCCGTGCATGCGTGGGTTTTCTCCGGGTACTCCGGTTTCCTCCCACATTCCAAAAACAAGCTAGGTTAATTGGCGACTAATTGGTATTGGTAATAATTGGTAATAATTGGTATGAATGTGAGTGTGAATGGTTGTTTGTCTATATGTGCCCTGTGATTGGCTGGCCACCAGTCCAGGGTGTACCCTGCCTCACGCCAGAAGACAGCTGGGATAGGCTCCAGCACCCCCCGCGACCCTCGTGAGGAAAAGCGGTAGAAAATGAATGAATGAATGAATACCAATAATACGACTACATACAGTACATCTGAAGTCGGGTCACCGGAGGCTAAGCAGGGAAGCCCAGACTTGCATCCCCTCCAGACCCTCCCGGTGGATCCCGAGGCATTGCCAGACCAGTTGAGAGATATAGTTTCTCCAACGTGTCCTGGGTCTTCCTCAAGGCCTCCTACTGATGGAACGGGCCATGAACACCGCCCCAGGGAGGCGTCCGGGAGGCATCCTGACCAGATATCCGAGTGACCTCACCTGGATCCTCTCAATGCGAAGGAGTAACAGCTTATCTCTAAGGGAGATCTTGTCCTTTTGGTCACTTCCCAAAGCTCAGGACCATAGGTGAGGGGAGCAACAGAGATCCACCAGAGATTTGCCTTTCAACGCAGCTCTGTCTTCACCACAGCGGAACGATACAACGCTACAGCTAGCCGCGTTCAAATCTTCCTGCTTCTTCTCCTCCACTTGGGGCGGGATCTCCTCCATGACCCGGAGATGGCACTCCACACTTTTCCAGGTGAGAATATTAGCTTCTAGTGTTGTGTTTGAGGAATTGTCCAAAAGCAAAGCTGTTATAATAAAAAGGATTCTGCTGAATAAATATTTCTTCACATTGTCGATAGTGTAGATATACACAGGACTTCAAAGGACATTTCAAGGTCATGCCGGATGCTGTTTTCTTGCAGTTGTAACCGTGTCCACAAATACACACCAAGGCCAAAGCGAAGGAATATCTACCTCATTAACGGCAACTCCTTCATCACAGCAACCTCAAACATCCCCTACACGTCTGACCTTAACTAGTTTGCTCTTTCACGCTCCCTTGATGCCCCGTTCTTACTGAAGTGGCAAGATTGGAGGGCATGTAGGGTAGGAGGGAGCCACCAAGGTCGGCTCTTACACTGGTTTCTTTGTTCGGCGGCTGCAGAAATGCTGACTATTTCCTGCCTTGACGGGATGCTATGTATAGCCAGAGAGCACGGTCTGCAGAGCAGCCACAAGGATTTGGTTTTCATCCGCTCAGCATGTCACAAAATGCTTGTTACCCCCCCGAAAATGGTGCACATGTGAAATGGGTAAGTATTTGGCAAGGTGGTGATAGAACGCAACCGTCAAGTACTTTGTGATATGATCGCATGTCCACAAGGTCATAGATAATAACAGGCTTAGAAGGAGAAGAAAGCGAGGGAAATTTTCCACATGTGTGGTTCAATCTATGCCGTGCCAGAAGAAGGACGAGGAGAACCCGATCCAAGGCCTTCAGTGCTCCAGCGGGGACTACAACGTGGTGCTCCATTGTTTCCCCGAGTAACTCAAGACGGAGACATCGCTCATGAATAGTGCTCACGGGATGGTGAATAATTGCTCACAGGATGGTGAATAATCAGCCGTCAGCACTCGTGCCTTCTGTTTGATGTTCGGTTGGCCTTGTTTTGTCACAGTTTTATGTTTGTTCTACTTTCCAGTTTCCACTGAGACCTACTTTCTCGTGGTACATCCCTTCTGTCCCGTCTCTTTGCATATCGTCTGTAGATACTGTCACATTTATTTACCTGATGTCAGACAAGTATTGCTTCAGGCTACAATCAAATTCTAGATTTACCTACTATTAACATGACGGCACATATTTGTATAGCGCTACAGTGGTGTGTACTGTTTGTGTTGCTTTGTGTAAAGCCAACTCCTCTACTGCTGAACACACGAGGCTATTATTTACAGATAGAGGGACTGACAAGCACGTGTGTGTAAAAAAAAAAAAAAAAAAAAACATGGCCGCCATCAAGCCAAACGCCTTTTGCCAAACAACTAAATGTAAAAAAAAAAAGTTTGCCTAATCCATTTAATTTGTCTAAGCTTTTATTTTTGTACTACCATGTGTATTTTCTCTGTTTCATTATTTTCAAATTAAAGTGGCAATGCCAGCGGGAGAAAGGTTTCTCATTAGTGAGCTTCGTGTGTCGGCCGTTTCCAGATGTCCTGCGTGTCTTACAGATGTTCTCTTTGCCTCAGAAAACTTCAACTAATGACTGGAGTTCCGTATAATGTGGTACGGTTCAACAACAACAACAAAAACAAAAAATGCATGCAGTGCCAGACTAATGTCTTGTTGTGGGTTTGGATTATCTGCCATATTGTTTACATCCCAAAGACTGCCTTTATGGGATGTGCAGCACTACGCAGAGTACATTTTATTCTTTCGGTGACGACACAAAGCTTGCAGAAGTTGCACCAATCTGGCACTCTAGCGATTGAAGAAGATCCAGAGATATTTGAACCTTGAACCTCAGTTGCAAGGTCACAGCTTGGTGAGGCCGTCACATCATCATTGAATAGCAAAGATGAGATGCTCGTACCTCAGATGCTGCACCTACAAATTATGTCCATAAAAATAATAATAACAAAAGCAATGACAAAGGACAGTACTGGCATAGGTTGACATTCACCGTGTCCAGGTTCGACTGACTGCACAATGACCAAATGGCACGCTCGTACGTGCCCACCAAGCCCTTCATCGGATGGCCCATTCATCTGCATAGACCGGAACGGAAGCTTCTATTTAACCACACAGACGATTAATCAATAGGTTGCTCTGATAGCCAACACATGGAAAAGTCCATCGTGCTTTATGCAACACAACAACACAGTGTGACCTTTGCTTGCTTTAAGCATTTCATCAATCACTGCCGCTATGTCGTGATAAAAGCCAGGGCTCTACGTTAAAAACAAAAATGACTTGCCCATGGGGAATCCTTAAGGTGAGAACTACTTGCCCGAACTTGCCCCATGTAAAATGAAAAGTGCCATAATGATATCATATATCAATATATGCTGATAATTCATCAGATAATAGTACTGATGCATTGTATTTGGAGGAATGTCTGAAAATTTGTGGAGATGTATTTAACATACATCTCCACAAATTTTCAGACATGCTACCTTACACATGGTAGTCGTAGTAAGCAGTGATATTTATAAGTTGTGCACCACAATTAAACATTATTGAATAGACACATTTGTGTACTAGTAAAGTGTTTTTAATCCAGAAAAAAGCTCAATGGTCAAACAATAATTTGTGAAGCAAAGGTGAGAAAAATACACAGAGAAATTGAACCGCTAGATTTTGTAGCTTGTGCAAAATCAGCACTTGGTATTGGATCTAATGGGTGGTGTTTCATTGTGACCACTTCAAATTGTCACAGCAATGTGATTCACTCACCTTTGCCATCATTTGATTTGCTGCCGCTAATAAAATACTTGTTTAGGAGGCACTGGTTCATCACTTTTTGCTGTTTTCCTTCACAAGTTGTTGAAGAATTAGACGATGTTGGCAGGGACGCCATGATAGATGTCTTCCTAGTAAAACGATCGCTGATTGGTTGATCGCGAACAAGAACGGGTGTGGGTAAAACGCGGATTGTGGATTACGGACCGCGGTCTAAATAAACGATTCTGATTGGTCCATTTCAAGATTTGCAAGGATTGGTTTGCAAATTACCACCGGAATTACGCAGTCCGTGTTTTACCAACACCCAACAAGAACCGCTTAAAAAAAAAACTCTTGGCAGTACGGCATACTAAAGTACCAGTACTGCATAGTCAATACGGAAAATATATCATTTAAATCATCATATACACTCCTGATCAAAATGTGAAGAATGCACATTTTGCACTGTTGGATCTTAAGGAGGTTCTAAGTAGAGCCGTCCACCTTTCAATGTCCAATATTTGGTGCTCTCCTGCTCATTCCAAATGACCAGTTCATTCATTCATTCATTTTTTTGGAATGTGGGAGAAAACCGGAGTACCCGGAGAAAACCCACGCATGCACGGGGAGAACATGCAAACGCCACACAGAGATGCCTGAGGGTGGAATTGAACCCTGGTCTCCTAGCTGTGTGCGCGCTAACCACTAGACCGCCGTGCATTCGGCACCAGTACCAACCTTCATTTGGGTCTTGACAAACAGCCAATAGAATCTTCCGGCTCATTTTTTTGGGTCTACCACTTAACAGCTCAGCAGCAATGGCGCCGCCAGAGGCCTTGCTTGTCAATCTCACCTTGTTCAAAGAGAGAAAGCTTTGTTGTCTTTGCCATTAAGAGATGATGACAGTGTGAATACCTGACACTAAATCACATTCAATGCACATTTTCACCAACATTTTACCCTTCAGTTTTTCATCGGGCTGCACGTTTGTGGAGTGGTTAGTGCTCAGACCTCACAGCGAGGAGAGCCGAGTTCAATCCCACCCTCGGCCATCTCTGTGTGGAGTTTGCATGTTTGCATAGCCAACTTATAGCCAACCCTAGTGAATAATTGTTTCACTTTGGCCAAATTGTCCATAGGTATGAATGTGAGTGTGAATGGTTGTTTGTCTATATGTGCCCTGTGATTGGCTGGCGACCAGTCCAGGGTGTACCCCGGCTCTCGCCCTAAGACAGCTAGGATAGGCTCCAGCACCCCTCCGCAACCCTCATGAGGATAAGCAGTAGAAAATGAACGAATGAATGAACTTTTCATCCACAGTCTATTTCACTTGAATACTGCTTTTTTTTCTCTCAGCCACATTTTCATCCACTTAGAACAGAGGTGGGCAAACTTTTTGACTCGCGGGCCACATTGATTTAACAAAATTGATAAGGGGGAGGGGGGGCAGACTCTATAGTATTTTACACGTAACAGTCAATTTTTACATGTAAAAGTGTCATGCAATCTGCTATATATGCACTTTGAGATCATTTATTTGATGTAAAGTGCGTTATAAATTTACATTTATTATTATTATTAGGTTAGCGCGCAGACCTCACAGCGAGGCGACCAGGGTTCAATTCCACCCTTGGCCATCTCTGTGTGGAGTTTGCATGTTCTCCCCGTGCATGCGTGGGTTTTCTCCGGGTACTCCGGTTTCCTCCCACATTCCAAAAACATGCTAGGTTAATTGGCCACTCCAAATTGTCCATAGGTATGAATGTGAGTGTGAATGGTTGTTTGTCTATATGTGCCCTGTGATTGGCTGGCCACCAGTCCAGGGTGTACCCCGCCTCTTGCCCATAGACAGCTGGGATAGGCTTCAGCATCCCCCGCGACCCTCGTGAATGAATCAATTATTTTATTATTATTATTTTTATTATTATGTGTTTGTGTCCCTTTTTTCAGAAGCATTTTGTAAACAGCTGTCTTCGGGCGAGAGGCAGGGTACACCCTGGACTGGTCGCTAGCCAATCACAGAGCACATATAGACAAACAATCATTTTGGAGCCCAGTGAGGATAAGCGGTAGAAAATGAATGAATGAATGAATTTTGTAAACGACAGACCACATCAAATAACAAAATTGATAAAACAGCTACTTCCACCATCAAAAGGTTGGCTCAAGCCGTGATGCCAGGTTGTATGTTGAGTTTAAATGAAATACTTTGGAAAGAACAGGCGGGCCGTATTCAAACACTTGGCGGGCCGGATGTGGCCCCCGGGCCGTAGTTTGCCCACCCCTGACTTAGAACCTCCTTAAGTGCTCTTAAACTTTGTATATACCCCTTCTCGTCCAATTTGCTCTCTGCACGTCTATATGCAGCCTCCAGCATGTCTGCAGCCATTGCTTTGTTGTTAGGAGTGTTTTACTGACTTTTGGCCGTGGTCATTTGGAGCCAGGTGAAGTGCTGTTATCTTCTCATTTGAAAGACAATCACATTGAGCATGTGTTTGTTGTTTTACACGTCAATGGGAGCCATTGAGAAGAAGCTGGCAGCTTTCAGGGAGTGTGTCAAAGCTCGCACTCCCCTGAGAAGCGGCCGCTCTGGTGCGTTTTGTAAGGGAGGCTGTGACCGTTCTCCCCGGTGTGTGCTGGATCATTGTGGCGAGCCACAGGGGGGGAACGGCTGGAGGCCGGGGCCATCTGTTTATTTGTGGTGGATGATCAATACTGATCAGGTAGCAGATGACACTCCCCGTCAAACAAAGGAAACCTTTAACATGACAGTCCTGCTGTCAGGGCTTAAAAATCTTATTTTTTATGGTGAATGAATTGGTGGTCTTTCATTGATATTCTTCATAACAGCAATAATAGTCAAAAGACAAACTTCTTAGAGCATTTCCAGCAAAAAATACCCATTTCACTCATACAAAATCTGTAGAAAATACAGTATCTATCTATAAAATCGGTTTACAGATAAATAAATAGTGCAGATGGCTTCCATCCATGCAGTTACATCACAATGATGTCAAAGCAGCATGAATGACGTTGACCCGTCCTGTGCTTCTCTATTTATAACACAAACACATTAGAGTCTGTCTATAAAAAAAAAAGGAAATTGATTGTTCCTGCTGATCTAACCGACACTGATTAAACTCAGTGAGAACGTCTGCTGAGGCAGTTAGCCATGTTGTAACTCGTGTTTACAGCCATCATCAGATGCTTGCTTCCCTCCATGTTACATCAGCTACAGCAGGCGTGTACAAACTGCGGGCCGTTTGCCGCCCACAGCACATTCACAAAATATGATTTGATTTGACAGGAAAATTTACCAAAAAAGCAAACAGAAGCAAAAATGTAAACATCAGCAGTAACTTTAAAAGAATAAATTCATAATATTAAGAGAAAAAATATGTAATTAACAAGAAAAAGTCATAATTTTACAGAAATAAAATTGGAATACGATGAGGAAAACTAACGTTACTTTAGTAGCATTAAGCTGAAATATTAAATTAAGAAATGTTTTCACGGTTGTGATGTAATAAAGAAAAACAAAACAAATAAAGTTGTAATTTTTGGGAAAGTAGGTTGCAAAAAATGTAAAAGTACAAAATATCAAAAGTGGGAAAGGTTTGGACACCCCCCGATTACACAAAAGTAAAGCTTGAAGGAGATCAACACAACACAGAGAAATTATGATCCGACAGACCCCCACCCCCCTGCCTTTGAAGAAGCAGGCCTGCAGCCACATGGCCTGTAAAAATATTCCACTGTTAGATTCCCGGCCAAGATAATGATGATGATGTGGCAGAAAAGCGCAGAAAGCCTGTCTTTAGTCGGCCAAACTTCCTGACTTCAAAATCTTGAGGACGCGGTTAAAAAGTCACACATGCGAGACTTACGCTCCTTCTTTGCAGATTACACTCCCAGTCTTTGCTCCTTGGCGCTTCCGCCAGTCAGCAAGCAGCCTTCGTGGACGTTGGAGACTTGATTGTGTATCATATCCTGACTTTACTCAAGCCTCCGCTCATGAACTTGCAATGTATAAATGATCTGACACATTTGTAGGTTAAATAAAAGGCAAATAAAGTAAAGAAACAAAAAAAATACATATAATGCTATTTTTTTTTCCATTATAATGGCATTGTTTTTCGTTTCTTTTTCAGTTGCTGCCATGAATTGGGCTGGTGAGCATCGCGCTTTTATTGTGGAAAAGTTTATCAAAACAAACAAATCTGTAACTGCAACACAACGAGCGTTCCGTTTGCACTTCAATCTTGGTAGACATGATACCGTACAAGCTCGCAACACGGTCTTGTTATTGGTTACCAACTTCAGAGCTACTGGATCTGCATTGAAACGAAATGCAGTACTTTTCGAAAATAAAGACACTTTGTTTTTTTGTCTTTACTTTATTTGTCTTTTATTTAACCTACAAATGTATCAGATCATTTTACCTGACCCTGTATAAAGCAAAATTACCCGAAAATTCATTTGAGACAGAAAACTACTATGTCTCTTTAAAATAATGACATATGATTTGATTCATGAGAAGAACTAGCAAGCTGGGCAGATAGCAAGTTACCTGTAGATATCTATGTATAGCTAGCTAGCTAGCTAGGTTTAAGTTTATGGGTTTGTCTTCATCGGATTCAAGAATCATTAGGAACCGGAATCAAAACAAAGGAATCGGAACTGGAAATGGTTCAAATAGAAACGATGCCAATACTGAACATAGAGTTCTTGGTTCTTGGGCTGGAAGCTCCTACTTCATCAAGATGCCCATGCAGACCACGAGACCAAGCTGATTTGGTGCAGCTGTGATTAGACTTGGGATTAGACCATTCCTTCAAGTTAAGGAACTTAGCAGATGACCTTTCAGACACCAAGTGCATGCGATTATATAATGTCTCTTTCTTAACATGCGACACACATGCACTTTCTGTTGCGTTGCAAACACACGTGTTCATAAACACATCACAATGGCAACATCGCCGTCATTGGCGATAAAGTTGGGTGCATGTTGGCCAGTGTGGACTACAGTTCATCAACGTCAAGCTACGTGTTCATATTTACACACAAGAAACAACTCTCTCCATCCTTACATGAGCACCCATAAAAGCCTCTGAAGTAAACACCCGGTACTCTCTGCTGTTGAGTAGATAAACGTCTGTAACGATGTAAGAAGCCGCAGTGCTTGCATTTTGTTTCTGACTCTTTCATGGGAAAAAAAAAAAAGTCGTACTTGCGGCTAACGTTTGTAATTGTTTCCAGCAGCTCTTCTTGTTCTTCTGTTGCTGCGGCGGTGTTGAATAGCTGACGTCATGCCTCCTGCTAGAACCATGGGGGCCATTGATTGGCTCGGGGTTCCTGACAAAGTTTGTGTGTCTGATATGAGAGACAGGAAGGGAGTGGAATGAACAGAAATAGCTTTTTCTGCAAAATGGAACTAAACAACCAAGCTATCTGCTATTTGTAAGATGAATGAAGACATTTCTCCTTGTGCAACAACAAGATGCTGATCTGTTGACGGCAGCAAAGCCAACAAAGGCAACAAAGCTTTATCTCCTTGAACAAGGTGGGATTGATAAGCAAGACCTCCAGCATTGCCAATGCTGATGAGCAGACTAAAAGTAAAACTAAAAAGCCAAGAAATGATCCATCAAAACACAAGAGCATCCTGGAGTCCAAATGAAAGTTGGTACTGGTGCAGAGTTTGGTCCAATAACCATCAGAAAAGGCTTTAAAAAAAAAAAACATCTTTGAGTTCCAGACCATGAAGCCATCTTCAGCAGCTGGAGCAACATTTCCACGAACCTCCTGGAAAGACTGGCATCAAGCATTTTAGGGAGGGTTTTTTTGGAGCTACCAGCCTCTTTGCAAACAACTACTTTTTTGTCTCACTCCCATTTCTTCTTTTTGCATTTTGAAGCTCAACTTAGAACCTCCTTAAGATCCAACGGTGCAAAATGTTGAGTGTGTGCTAATAACATTGGTGTCCGGTTGCTTGGCTGCTGGAGCAAAGATAATTGGAGCAAATGTGTTGTTTCTCCTCTGCAGCAGCAGCACAAGCCAAACGACTGAGTGGCATATTTTGACATCTTTGTTCCGCGTGAGAGCAGCTCTGACTTGCGTGCAGTCAGGGGCTATGTTACACGCGTGCGCATGAGCATATTTACCGTCAACATGTGACATCATGTGATGTCTGGTCTGCACGCTTTCATTGATCTGGTCTTGATGCTGTATTGTGCCTTTCTTTGGAGGTCAAAGGTCGGTCCTGCACGGATGGCGAGTTTAAAGTCACAGAGTTGTTGCGTTTCTTACTTGACGTTACATGTGCTTCACTTCTTTTTACACTACTTAGTTATGCAAAATCACTTTTACTATTATTTTTTATTATTGTTAAAGTTAATGGGGACCTATTATGCTTTCTCCACTTTTCTGACCTATAAATGTATTTAGAACAGGGGTGGGCAAACTTTTTGACTCGCGGGCCGCATTGATTTAACAAAACGGGGGGGGGGGGGGGGGGGGGCAGACTATATATTTTACACGTAACAGTCCACCTGGTATTATTGTATCTGTAAAAGTGTCATGCAATCTGCTATTATTATTTATTATTTTATATTTATATTTAAATATTTTATATTTAAATATTTTATATTTAAATATTTTAAAATGTATTATTATTATTACTATTATTATTATTATCATCATTATGCTTGTGTCCCTTTTTTCAGGAGCACTTTGTAAACAGACCACATCAAATAACAAAATTGATAAAACCATCAAAAGGTTGGCTCAAGCCACGATGCCAGTTCGTCTGTTGAGTTTAAATGAAATACTTTGGAAAAAACGGACGGGCCGTATTCAAACACTTGGCGGGCCGGATGTGGCCCCCGGGCCGTAGTTTGCCCACCCCTGAATGTAGCATTCTTGTGTTAAACCATGCATAAGTTTCAGTTTGGAAGTTTGGGATGGCTCCAAACGCTCCGTTTTAAAAGGCTTCGCAAAACTGTTCCTTTGTGATGTCACAGAGGTTAGTTCAGGGGTGTCCTGGTGCCTCAGGGTGCCATATACAGCCCATGGATGTTTTTTTTATTGGCCTGCAGCACATTCTAAAAATGTAATGTAAGAAGAAAACTAAAAATAATAATAATTGTCAATTTATAAACATGAAGTTTAAATTTTACAGAAATAAATATTTTTTTTAAGTTGTAATATTAAGAGAAACAAAACAAAGTTGTAATTTTGGGGAAATTAGTTTGGGGAAAAGTTGTATGATGGGAATAAAGTCAAAATATTGGAAAATAGAAATATAAGGAACTATACAAAAAGAAAGTTTAAATAATTGTCAAATTAGATTTTTATAAAAGCAACAGCAGAAATGTGACAATAATGAATTTGTAATCTAATAATGGAAAAAAAGTGACGATATGGAGGTGAAAAATGTCTTTGGGCATTCTTTATGCTAGTGTTTCTGGGAGGCTAGTGGGAATGTTGCTCCGGGTGCTGAAGATGGCTTCAGGGTCTGGTTTTGTAAATCCATCCCCAAATGTTCTCCATCAGACTTAGATGAGGGGAAGATGCAGGATGGTCCAAAAGAGTAACATCATTCCTCTCTGTGAAGTGCGTTGTCCCGTTGAAAAAGCCAGTCATTAACACACAGACCAGGGTCTTGCCCCCACCTCCCGACCCCCCTTGATGTAGATGCACATCCAGTCTATGAGGAAGCACCTTAGTCACCTTTTGGAGCTTATTGAAGCTGTCTCAAGTGTTGTTGATTGTTCTCCGCTGCTTTATTACTATTATTACTACCATTGCCTCTTCAATGGTGGACCATCCGACACACAAGTACTCCATCTGTCAACTGTTTGTGTTTATGTGTGTGTGTGTTGTCTATCAGCAGCTTGCAGGAAACAAGACGCACCTTATGTCACGGCTTCCTGGTTGAGGAGGTGATAGATGTAGGGAGGCCGGCAGGAAGTGACCTTGGGAAATCTTCCAGCCGTTCCTTTTTCCCTTGTCAGCGAGGGCGTGCTGTCCCCACGCGGGCTTCTATGTGCGCCATCTTTTATTTATGCTTTTCACCTCTAAACCCGCTCACCTTCCTTCAACGCACACAATAGTCTTTGTTTGAAAGCCACTGGCTTCTTTACAGCCGCCAGGCCCCACTTGGCCACTCACGGCATGCTAAGTATTGAGACACGCCCTTCAGGCAATACAACAATTCATCATAAAGCCTGAATCTTCATTCTGCGCTGAAGTAAGACTGTATACTTGCTGTTACTCTGTTATACTGTTATACAATATATGTCAGGCAGTATGTAATATGTGGGGACGGCCCTTACCTTGTGTATGCAGGTATGAGGCTATTAATGTTACTAAATGATTTTATATAAGAATGAAATAATGTGTTATTATAGACAGATTGATGGGATGACGAAATTTAAAAAAAACTACATACTTTAAGCCATATAATTAAATACACTTGTCTCAAATTGTAAAGCATATTTACGCATTAACCCCTGCTAGCCGCCATTCACACACTGTAAGAGCAGATTCACGGGCGTTTATCGCTATTTCAACCTGTTTAGTTCGGGAGGGGCTTATTCACCCCCTGGTCTAATAACAACAAGGTTTTATTGAGGCCTCTTTGACAAGCACAGCAGTTCGACGCTATTAACTAATACAAATAATAAAGATTATTAATTCGCGACATTTTACTGCCATCTCATTGAGCTCTCTCGTGCTCGCTCACTCACTCACTCCCGCCGTTCAGCCCGTATAAAATGACACAGGCCCCCACATAGGTGTCTTCGGCTATGCCTGTTGTTAAATAGCTGCTCGGAAGCCACATTATAGTTCGTAATTGAAAGGAGCAGCCGAGAAATAGTTTGTATCTAAAATAAACTTTTTAGTTGGGTATAAATGACCATTTTAAATAAATTACCTGCAGTGGTTCAGCACCGTCTTCAGCTTCTTACGTTTCACCAGTTGTACTGCAGTGGGCATCAAACATGGCGGGCATGGTGATGCTGGTTGCTTTTTCTGAAAACTTTTAGTCATCTCCATGGTGCTGATGCATCTCGTTGGCACCGTCCTGCGTGGGTGACGTCTACGTTACAACCCCTCCAGCGTGGTCAGCCTTTGAAGAAGGGATTTATAAGTTTTATGGATTAGCCGAGTGCTTTGCTAGCAAGCTGTATCGAAGATTCGACGTATTTGGCGATAACTCACCTCCCACCATGACAGTAGATTCAAATGGCTTTGCTGTTGTCGAGAAAGGACTTTGAAGGTAAACTTGCCATTCAAAACACTCCTTTCTTTGTACACTTTGCAATATTTTCTTCCCGCTTCAGGCGCCGCTCAAACTTAAGGGTAACGAACTACGGTGCGGCTCGAGGGTCAAACAGGAAGTTCGCCCGTTAATCGCTCGTCCAAAAAAATTTGGGTTAAGTCGTTATTATCGCGTTAACTATTTTACACATTGATGTTTTTCTTTTTGTAGCACTTTTAATTTGCCATAGAAAACATTTTATACGTATTTGACACATTATTTGTGCACAAATCTCTACAAATCACACGCACGTCGAACCCGATGCGGTTTGTTGAGAAGCTCTTGAGAGGCTGCAGGTAGCCGCAGTTTGTTTGCAGACGCCCCGCCGCTGTGTTTGAGGTCACAGGTCACCGCCAGACCTTTTGCGGCGTTTGCACACGTTTCTGTGCTCACACACAGCATCCTTTCAGCTGGTGTTTGCATTCCGACGCTAAGTGAATTATTTCTTTATGAGGACGAATAACACAGCTGGAATGTCTAAAGATGATGATGATGATGATGATGGCAAGAGTTTAAACACGAGCACGCCGCTGCACGCACAAACAATAAACAGCCTGGCTTTGTTTGTCTCAAATGTAATGGCGGGATGAGCTGTTTCCTCACACACACACACACACACACACACACACTTGGCTGTGATGATTGAGAACGTTCCTCCTCAGGTTTCCTTCTGTTTGTTGTGGAGCAGCTAATGATGGAGATGAGTGAGAACTTTTAGCAAACTTTAGCAGCACATGGAAACCTAAACCTGGACTTTATTCAGTCACGAAAATACTTTGTTCATTTGTAGGACCCCCGTCCATTTAGCCTTTTCCTCCAGGAAACATATCCATGTGCTCTCAAAATTTCGACTTCCTGTTACTTTTTGTATTTGTGGGAAAACCTCCTCCCATTTGGGCTTTTTTTTCCTGAAAATATGCATGCTAGGTTAATCGGCGACTCCAAATTGTCCATAGGTATGAATGTGAGTGTGAATGGTTGTTTGTCTATATGTGCCCTGTGATTGGCTGGCCACTAGTCCAGGGTGTACCCCGCCTCTCACCCAAAGACAGCTGGGATAGGCTCCAGCATACCTGTGTGAACCTATTGAGGATAAGGATGGGAATGTTGGATGTGGTTTTGTGATTGGGCTGCACGAGTGGTCAGCACACAGGCCTCACAGCTAGGAGACCCGAGTTCAATTCCACACTGGGCCATCTCTGTGTGGAGTTTGCATGTTCTCCCCGTGCATGTGTTCGTTTTCTCCGGGTACTCCGGTTTCCTCCCACATTCCAAAAACATGCTAGGTTAATTGGCGACTCCAAATTGTCCATAGGTATGAATGTGAGTGTGAATGGTTGTTTGTCTATATGTGCCCTGTGATTGGCTTGCCACCAGTCCAGGGTGTGTCTCTTGCCCGAAGACAGCTGGGATAGGCTCCAGCATACCCTTTGATTCAAATGAGTATAATCGGCATAGAAAATGGATGTATGGATATAATCAAATAATTACAATAGTCCCTTTAATTGCAAATGTTGATCCAAAATCAAAGGAGAAGGTAGCAGGAGGTTTTGTCCAGGCTTGATGAGAGTGTAAAAATGACATAATATCACAATGGACTGTACTAAAGTATGGGCACCCTGGGATGTTAGGACAAAAACAAATGTTCCTAACTTTGTTATGAGTTGCCATGTGTGGTGTTTTCAAGGCAAACATCTGTGGGCAGCTGCTGTGTGTTGTGGTTGGGGGTGGGGGTGGGGGGTGCTGGCCGTGAGCACAGCAGGCCCACATGGTAAATACCCCCCCCTGGCCCCCCCCTTCTGCAGGACTCACATCCTGTGCACGCACCCTTCCCCTAACTTCCTGAGTCTACGGGAGGGGAGAGGCAGGGAACGTTAAAAATAAAAAGAGTATACTATATTCAAACACACGCCATTAAACACACACGCACATTAAAGATACAACTGCTGGTGTACTCCACACAGTACTTCATGGAGGCCCTGTAGTAGGCTTTTGCAGGAAAACTCATGTGACATACAGTATTTATTTTATTGACTTTATGGAAATGATAAAGAAATAGGAGTATCATGAGACGATTGGGACTATGAGAACGAGACAAGACGGGATTTTTACTTTAAATTTTTTAAAAAGTACAATGAAAACTTATAAAAATTGATTCATTCATTTTTATTCATTTATCCTCACGAAGGTTGCGGGGGTGCTGGAGCCTATCCCAGCTGTCTTCAGGCACCCTGGACTGGTGGCCAGCAAATCACAGGACACATATAGACAAACAACCATTCACACTCACATTCATACCTATGGACAATTTGGAGTCGCTAATTAACCTAGCATGTTTTTGGAATGTGGGAGGAAACCGGAGTACCCGGAGAAAACGAACACATGCACGGGGAGAACATGCAAACTCCACACAGAGATGGCCCAGTGTGGAATTGAACTCGGGTCTCCTAGCTGTGAGGCCTGTGTGCTAACCACTCGACTACCGTGCAGCCCAATCACAAAACCACGTCCAATATTCCCATCCATCAATTTTCTAAGCCGCTTATCCTCACTAGGTTCACACAGGTATGCTGGAGCCTATCCCAGCAGTTTTCGAGCGAGAGGCGGGGTACACCCTGGACTGGTGGCCAGCCAATCACAGGGCACATATAGACAAACAACCATTCACACTCACATTCATACCTATGGACAATTTGGAGTCGCTAATTAACCTAGCATGTTTTCGGAATGTGGGAGGAAACCGGAGTACCCGGAGAAAACCCGCGCAAACTCCACACAGAGATAGCCGAGGGTGGAATCGAACTCGGGTCTCCTTGCTGTGTGGCATGCACGCTAACCTAATTCGCCGTTCAGCCACGTATAAAAAATATGACTATTTATTTATAATTGATCTATTCATTTAGTTTCTACCACATGAACTTGCATGGCTCCTCAAGAGGCTCGTCTGTTCTGGACTCCTCACTCCGTTCATGCCGTTGTTCTATGGAAGAGTAAACCTGCAAAATTGCAAAATTATGCAATTCATTTTCAATTTACTCACATATTTTTATTATTATTATTATTTATAATTATTTTATTATAATTAATTTAAGTTAAGGTTTGTATCTATAGTTTGGGTTTTAAGTTAGGGTGTAAGTAGAGTTAGAGTTTCTAGTTTTTCATATTGGCAGAAAAAAAACAGATTTTGAAAGTTTTGAGTGTTTTATTGACATTTAGGGTAAAAAAAAAAAAGATTGTCTTTGCTGCATTGGTACAAAAGGTGAATCCTTAAACGGTCAGATATAGCCAATAATGTCGTTGCATATTATGGGCTGTCGACTGCCCGTCTTCATGAGGGCGCTGAAGTGGTGGAAGTCTGAGTCGAGTGCATGAAGGCCCGTGTGGGACTGGTGGAAGAAAGGTTTGACACTTTGGAGTCCCACAGGGCAAGACATGCGTTTGGGGGTCTCCGCGGTCCGTCCGTCCGTGGCAGACTCTGATGTTCTCTGCCTCGTTTCCACGCCTTTGGACATCCCTGCTAGTCTCCGCCTCATGTTGACTAAAATGTCTTTCGCCAGACGTCGCCCGGAATTGGGCTTTAGTTCCGCTTGCTCCGGACACTCCGGGAGGTCCATCCAGTTCTTGATGAGGTCCGCAAAGCTGTTGTCCCCCAGAACCAGAGGCTGTCTGTTCCTGCTGCGGCTCAGTAAAGACGTGGTCCAGTCCTCCGGCTCGCTGGCTTCAAAGGAAGTCCAGCGCTCCAAGCAAGCATCCGAAGTGGATTTCGGTCGAACCCGACCTGAAGGTCCCGTGTTTGTGCGGAGGCAAGCGGAGGAGGACACCCTGACGTTTCTTGTCCGTCTCAGAACCACTCCTTCGTCCTGCCAGGACGCCTCCGAGTACCCGGAGTCAAAGTCCACGCTGCTGGGGGAGCCTTGAGCTAATCGCTCGTGGTCTTCCTCCGTGTCTTCTTCTTCTTCTTCTTCTAGAGGGTTGGCCAGACAGCACGCCGAGTCGTAAGTACTGGCCTCGCTGGCCTCGGACACGCGTTGACCGGACAGCCGCTCCTGCTGCCGGGTCCGCTGCTTGCAGAGGCGCGTCACGGCGAAGGAGGAGCGAACGCACGGCTCGCTCAACGGCCTCGGCCTGCTCCTCGACTTCAAGTCCTGCAGGGAACGCATGGCCTGGAAGCAGTCGCTGGAGTGTCCCACACACAGCTGGAGAAGACGGAGACAAGAACAAACACATCAAGTCCACAGCAAACACATCCCTTCGTGTCCCGACTGGACTCCGGTTGGTTCCGGGCCAATAGGATTCCTCCCGGCTGAGATCACCGGACTCGGAGCAAAAACATTCCTGACTAACCTCAGAGCGCCTGCTCTTTGTTGGACAGCGTCAGCACATTTTACACGGGACCGACTCTCCCCTGCTTCCTCTGCTTGGAGCGGGGATGCAGGATGGGAACTATTATACCAGCGCACTTGAACGCAACACAGGTTGCAATCCTAACCTGGGAATTGGCTAAGATGTTGATATTTTGGAAAAGGAAATAATGTCTCGGTGCTGCTTCTCTTTCTGAATCGCTGCACAGAAAAGTGTGAAAATGTTCCCAAAAATGCATCCTGACTTCGTTATATATTTTATTTATTTTTATGACAAATACGCCAAACGGTGGCTCTATTATTCAAACTCAAAGTTTGACCCCAGAAACTGAACTAACTTTTTTAAAATCTATTTTTCAATTTTTTTTCTGCCATTTTTTTTAGTTCAACATTATCGCCACAGTGTGACTCGTGCCCAAATGTCCCCCCGAGGCCACACTTTGGACACCCCTGCATAGCTCAGTTTCAGAAGCAGCCAATAAAGGAGTTATAGTCAACAAATATGTATCATAATATTACATCTTATTAAAAGAAATAATAATTAGCAAATTTTTGGGCTCACAAAAAATCTGGGCTAATTTTCTGCAGTGATTTTATAATTAAAAAAATACTTTCAATAATTAAAAATGCTTAAATTTAGATGAACACTGTTATAAAGGTATTTGTTAAATGCACTGTACGAATATTTAGCTAAATATTAATGTAAGGTTGCAGGTTTGTTTGTTGATGTCACGGCTGTGTGGCTTTGTCAAACATTTGGGGGACCTCGAAGCCCCCCTAAACGCTGCAACACAACACACTATTAATTTGTGAACATGTACACTTTTATTTTCTTCTGGGCTAATAAGCTAGTGTGTGTGTGTAGCCGAATGCAAAAAAAGAAGTTCAAAAGCAACTTACCATTTCTTTGTCGTCTGTTCAGTGACGTTAAATCTCCTTATCGTTTCTTCTAAAAGCAAAACTGACGAGTAATCATGAGCATCCTTAGCATTTTTTTCCCCAAACAGCGGTTTGGTTGAGATGCGACACCGTTTTGGCCCACATGAGGATTGACAGCACTCTTTGAAGAAACCAGTCTTTGATCTCAGCCAATCAGCGCCGTGCTAGCAAAAACTGTCAACCAATAGCGTGGCGCCTTAAACCAAAGCCGCGCCTCTTATAAATCCCACTGTAAAACCAGTCAAAAGGTAAAATAAAGCAATAACAAGAAAGGATTTTAAATAAATTACATCGATAAAACGTTTTAATTACAATATTGCACGCTAATTTGACATAAGGAGATCATGAGGTTCACAACCCATTACGAAAAAATAAACATACAGTAGGTAATACTTTCCAATGGACGCACACTGAAAGAAACCCTAGAGTTTTTACAAGCAGACACGGCGCCACCTGGTGGTGACTTTCAGTCATTGCTACAGGATTAGCATACTTGGCTGAATACAAACCTTTTCACACCTTTTCCTTCAGGCTTTTGTGTGGTGTTGAAATCCGTCAAATGCTCCATTCTCCATTGTGTTGCCTTTAGAAATGCAGATGACTCTGCCAGCTTTTTACTTCATTTGCAACAACCAAGACGAAGCAGCACCTTCTTCTCATGCATTCAATGCTCTGCGGCTCCTGATCAATGACTAAGCCTGGCAACTGTAAAGCAACCATTTCATCCAAAACGTCTCATAGGATGCCCCCAAATACATGTCTAAAATAGGAATGCATGTCCAAATATAATAAATGTGATGCAGTGCATGTCTACACTATTGCACTAACACAAGCACAATAAGAACACTTGGCATGGTGCGATTTAAAAAAAAAGCACAAATTATTTATATGTATATTTTAATCTTATGTTGTATTCAGAAATATTTGTAGCAAAAATGTGTTTTCTATTTTTTATGCTGAAAAAAGTATAGAATTTACAAGTTGGAATTAAATATTTTGTGTTCATATTTTAGATACTTTATTCAAGGAAATAAAACATAACATTTTTAAGTACAATAATTATATATTTTTTATTTCATAATTAAGATTTTAATATTTAAATAACACTTAAAAATACAATAACAAATCCAAAATATATTTATGTATTTTTTATCACATTTTTGGGGATGTTTTGTTACATTGTTAAAAATGTAATTTAATTATTTTGTAAAAATTAAATTAATATAATTTTTCTATTTTATTATTTTTTATTATTTATTTATTTAATTTGTCTATTGAATTAAATAATTTTTCAGGTATAATAAAATATTTTGTATTTACAAAATGTACGATACTTAAAGCATGCACACAAAAAAAAAATCCCAAATAAAAATCATAATCATTTTTGGTTACCATGGGGGGGGGGGGTGTTACAAAAAGACAATAGAAATGTAAACGCTGACGTGAGCCAGCCTTTATTGTGTACAGGGGGACAAGTGAGGAAGAGTTTGCTTGGTGTTTGTGCTGAGACGATGCTTGTTGATGTGCGGAGGTCAGGCGAGTAGAAAGGAAGGAGAAGTGAGCCGTAAGAAAGAAAAGGAAGGAAGGAAGGAAGGAAGGACAGACGGCAGGGAAGGAATAGAGAACACGTGTAAACGTAGAGTACACTGGCAACACAAGTCCACTGAGATGATGAAAACAAACACACACAATCCACACAACATCATCATCATCACCTCAAAGCTCACACATTGCTCTGCCGGTCAACGTGACGCTTATTTTTATTTTTTTTTAGGGGGGGGGGTCAGGCTAATTGATAAAATGTCATGCAGGACAACATTGTTGCTAATCGGCTGTAAATGTTGTACAAAAGTCACATGACTCACATTCTCTTGGAATTAAAAAAAATAATAATAAAAAAGTGGTAGAAGTGGACTTCAGCGTCTGCTAGAAGTTGTCACCAAATGGAGAGGGGGGGTTAAATATTCATTCCAAGGTGGGGGGGAGGGGTGGGGGGGGTCTCAATAGTAAAAGTATACCAGACAAAAGAATGTGATGCTTGCGTTCGTTCAAGGCCGTTTTGCTCTTCCAGGAATCTCTTTTCCACGTGAAGATCCGGTGGTCGCCGGCTGCCGTCACACATGCGGCGTCCTGACACGCACAACACAACACAACACAACAGCAGCTCAAGACATCAAACCTGCAGCAGCACGCTAAAAAATTCCAAAAAATTGCATAAAGCTGAAAAATAAAAAAAATGGAAAAAAATCCTAATATGAAAAACAAAAACAAAAAAAATAAAGTTGCAATTTTCCTACCTTCAGAAGAGGCCGCAGTCTTTGAGGTTGTTTTTGATGATGACGTCGGTGACGGCGTCAAAGACGAACTGCACGTTCTTTGTGTCGGTGGCACACGTGAAGTGGGTGTAGATCTCCTTGGTGTCCTTCTTCTTGTTCAGGTCCTCGAACTTGGTCTGAATGTAGCTGGCCGCTTCATCAAACTTGTTGGCTCCTGACAGAAAAAAAAAAAAAAAAAAAGAAGAGCAGGGTTGGAGAGACGCTTTGGGGCGCCGCAGAGCTTGGGCAAAAAAAAGGTATTGTACGAGTAGAATAAAGTTAAAATATTATGGGAATAATATTTTAGTAGCATGAAATTGAATTTTTTTTAATTTTTTTTGAAGTAATATTATGAAAAAAATATATTTTTTAGATTTTGGGGAAAATTTGGTTGGGGGAGGTTATACTATTATGGAAATAAAGTCTAAATATGATTAGAATAAATATATAATTTTTTAAAAAATTGTTGAAAAATGAAAAAATAAAATGTGAGAAAAAAAAGTTGTAATAAATGAAATATTCTGAGGAGAAATTGTCATTTTAGTACCATAAAGTTGAAATATTCACAGTAAATAGATGAAAATATTATTATGGGAAATAAATATTATATATTAAATATATATATATTAATATAAATATTATGAGAAATAAAAAACAAAAACTAAAATAGAATAAAATATTTGAAAAGGTTAACTAGTTAAGTCCTAGTAGTACGAGGATAAAGTCCAAATATTATGAAAATAAAATCATAATTTACATGAGCAAAACCCAAAAGAAATAGCCTGAAATATATTTAAATTATTAATTTTTAAAATTGCAAAACCATTGTAATTCTATGAGAATGAAGTCTAAACTTTAAAACGAATCTCACCTCCATGACTAAGACCAAACGCAGCTTTTAGTTGGAATTTGTAACTTCTTGTCATATCTTTACAAAATATCAAAGTGGCAAAGTTGCATCCTTTTATTTTCCATACGTCTTCATCTTGTGGCTCGTGGCGGTCTGCCGGGTACCTGAGTATTCCGGGAAGCAGATGGCGAGGGGGCTGCGGGTGATCTTCTCCTCAAAGAGGTCCTTCTTGTTAAGGAAGAGGATAATGGAGGTCTCCGTGAACCACTTGTTGTTGCAGATGGAGTCAAAGAGCTTCATGCTTTCGTGCATGCGATTCTGCAAGAGAGGAAAAAGGCCCGGTGAGCCGTGACGAGCTGCCACCAGGGGGAGCTGTTGTCCAGTGGCTGAAAAGTCAGGAGCTCCTGCTTTCATTCCATTCCTAACCTGTTCAAATAATTGAGGTCAACCGGTTCAAGTCACATGAATTCCATTAAGCCGCTAATGAGTTCCAAGAGTAAAATGGATGGTGCTGCGTGTGTGTGTATCGTAAAAGCCTCGTTGCGTCCTCACCATCTCCTCGTCCTCCGCCAGCACCAAGTCGTACGCACTGAGCGCCACGCAGAAGATAATGGCGGTGACTCCTTCGAAACAGTGGATCCACTTCTTCCTCTCAGAACGTTGGCCTCCAACATCAAACATCCTGCGAGGAAGCCAGGAGGAGACGCTTAGAATGTTACAATCGATGCAGGGGTTGTCCCAAGTCACATAAAGTCACAACATTTCAGAAGAAAAGTCAACATTTTAGGACAATAAAATAGGAAGAAAACATTTTAGTAGCACAGCATAGCATTGCATAAATCAAAATGAAAATTTACAATTTCAATTAATTACAATTACAATTTTAGTTACAATTGTAATTTAAATAGTAATTTCAACTGCAAATAATTACAATTTTAATTACTTTCAATTACAATTGTAATTAAAATTTCAATTACAATTGTAATTAAAATTTCACTTAATTACAATTTACATTTTTCCCCAACTCAATTTTATCATTACAATTGTAATAGAAATTGTAATTTAAATTTATTGAATTTGTAATTTAAAATACACTTTCAATTACAAATGTAATTAAAATTAAAATGTAATTAATTGAAATTTCAATTACAAATGTAATTAAAATTGTAATTGTAATTAATGTAAATTTCAAAACTAATGTAATTAAAATTGTAATTGTAATTAATTGAATTAATTTAAATTTCAAATACTAATGTAATTAAAATTGTAATTGTAATCAATTGAAATTGTAATTATATTTAAAATTACAAATGTAATCAAAATTGTAATTGTAATTAATTGATTTTTTAAATTACAAATGTAATTAAAATTGTAATTGTAATGAATTGAATTTTAATTTCATTTTCAATTACAAATGTAATTAAAATTATAATTGTAATTAATTGGAATTTTAAGTACAATTTCAATTACAAATGTAATTAAAATGGTAATTATAATTAATTGAACGTTTAATTACAATTTCAATTAAAATTGTAATTGAAATGAAACTTCACTTACACACGTCTAGTTATTTTTACTTCGACTATGCTTGCAAATGACATTTTCTAAAGTAACCAAGTTCCCATACGTACATCCTCTACACGAGGCCTGGGGACATCTTTTATGGGCGGCATAAATCTCAGACAAGGAGAACGGGCAGGGCCGAGGATGTCGTTCATCATAATAGTTTTTACATAAGAGTGGGGCGGTCTGCTTTTACTTACTTGAAGTGCAGCTCCTTGAAGGTGAAGTGAGTCTCCACGATGCCGGTGGTCTTGACCCGAGTTCGCAGCACATCCTGTTGGGTGGGGATGTAATCTGCTTTGGCTATCCTCTCCAGATCGTTCAGGTAGCTACAAGACAGCCGGGCAAGGAAAACACTGAAAAGGATGTCGGATTTTACAGCTGGAATCTAAAATTGGACAAAATGCTGCTTAAAGGGGATCTTTGTATTGAGTAGTGGACTCCTATAGAGCAGCTACACACCATAACCCGCACACAAAGCTTTCTAGATCTTCCACAATCTGTACCAACTTGACTTTTTACAATCATTATATACGTTTTATGGCTGTATTTCACTCCTGTAACCTTTCCATCCTGGCGCCGTTCGGCTGTGCTGTAGTGTTTTTGTATCCTTGTGAAGACATATCTCTGCCGTCCTTTCAACCGACGACTCATTTACAGTAAAAAGTATTTCAAAATGGTGGCGACATTGTGGGTTGTGTCAGGGAGAAAGTTGCAAACATACAAAACACCCCAAGCGAGCGAGACAAGAGGGAGGCACAAAGGAGGTTGATTGACAATGGTCTACAGCCAATCAGGACGCAGAATGATGTAGAATATTACCCAGACTGTCCATCAGCAACCGTTTGTCTCGCTTACAGCAGTATTGCAACATCATCATCATCATCATGGCCGACTGGGAGCTCGGCGAGCCATTGTTGATTCTCAAACACCTTTATCACCAGTGAGCCTTGACAATCATGCTAGCAGCCCCTTCAGGATGCACACAAAGAAAAGGGTGCCAGCCCGGGTGGCCGTGGGTTGGCCGGATGATTGCGCTCATCAGCTTGCAATATTAAAGAATGCAACCGCAGGGACGGCTAAATAATCAGGTAATAGGTGCTCGAGTCCGTCTCTACGACTCCCCGGGGAGGTCAAAGTAGGCTTTCCAGACAGACGGCGTAGGAAGGAGACACCATTAGATCCACGGTGATGTCTGTGAGAGGATGAGCAATCGCACTACACGATGATGCAAGCCAACACGCCGCCATAGGAGTGCAGGATGGCAACACGGATTCGTTTTCCCGTGTTGTTTTCACACGCGCTAGCTTCCATTAGCATACACGGCGGTGGATTGCATCATGCACGTTGCATGTGGACAGATGCATGTTACAATGATGAAATAAGCTTTTCTTTTCACCTCCAAATGCCAATATTATTAGCTATTAGCTTATACTATTATTATTCAAACCAATCAAAGTCTACTTATTCTTGGCCTAAATGAACTCAACTACATGAAATCAAATATAATACAAGCCAGAAGAAACCAATGTCCTAAATTGGGTAATAAAAGGTGTCAGGCTGACTATAGGGATGTTATTTCATGTCCAGAGGGCTCTAATGTCAACCACATTTAGAAGATTGTACACGTTTTCTATTTCTTATTGTATTTTCTCTGGTTATATTTACTATATTGGGTAATAGGAGTGTAAAGGTGACTATAGGGGTGTTATTTCATGTCCAGAGGGCTCTAATGTTAACCACATTTAGAAAATTGTACACATGATTCTATTTCTTATTTTATTTTCTCTGGTTATATTTACTATATTGGGTAATAGGAGTGTAAAGGTGACTATAGGGGTGTTATTTCATGTCCAGGGGGCTCTAATAACCACATTTAGAAGATTGTAAACAGGTTTTCTATGTCTTATTTTCTCTGGTTATGTCGACTATGTTGGGTAAAGGCTACTATAGGGGTGTTATTTCATGTCTAGAGGGCTCTAACGTTAACCAGATTGTAAACAGGTTTTTTAATTCTTATTTTATTTTCTCTGGTTATATTCCAAAAGGTGGCAGCGGCTGCTTTTGAAGCATGTGCTGTAAAATGTTGGTGTGGAAGTCAAAACAGCTTTGTTGTCTTGTTTTCAAATCAATTACAGTTAAAACATGACCTTGTTATACATAATGACTGATAATAAATAAATCATATCATAAATAACACCCTGTCACTAATTATCGCCTGCTGTTCTTTCCCTCTGTGGTCTACGTAAACAAAGAATTGATAACAACAAAAAAAAAAGAAAAATAACCACAAAGTAGACAAAAAACACACACTCACTATGCCGCCGAGTCATTGAGCTGGTACTCCCGCGAGCGTGCAAAGCAGCTCTGTATGCCGCCGTCGGCCCACAGTCGCCTGATCACGTTGGCCAGGTCATCAGGGAGGAGACCCTGCTCCTCAGCCGTGGCGGACAAAGCAAAGAGCTGCTGGGCGTCATCCTGCAGGAGCACGCACGCAACACAAGGTGAGGAGAATAATAACTAAAAAGAACACTAATTATACAAGAACATATACACACAGCAATAATACGAGAATAAATCAATCATTTATGACAATAAAGCAGTCATTTGCAGCATAGAGGATTCGTTTTCTGAGGGGAAAAAATTGAATATTATAAAAACAAATCTGGGGTGGCACGGCGACCGAGTGGTTTAGCACGCAGACCTCACAGCTAGGAGACTTGGGTTCGATTCCACCCTCGGCCACCTCTGTGTGGAGTTTGCATGTTCTCCCCGTGCATGTGTGGGTTTTCTCCGGGGTACTCCGGTTTCCTCCCACATTCCAAAAACATGCTAGGTTAATTGGCGACTCCAAATTGTCCATAGGTATGAATGCGAGTGTGAATGGTTGTTTGTCTATATGTGCCCTGTGATTGGCTGGCGACCAGTCCAGGGTGTACCCCGCCTCTCGCCCGATGACAGCTGGGATAGGCTCCAGCACCCCCGCGACCCTCGTGAGGAAAATGTAGGGCTCCGGGGCAGACCTCTGAGGGATTATGTCTCCCAGCTGGCCTGGGAACACCTTGGTGTCCTCCCGGTGGAGCTGGAGGAGGTGGCTGGGGACCGAGGAGTCTGGGCTTCCCTACTGAGACTGCTGCCCCCGCGACCCGGATAAGCGGAGGAAAAATGAATGTATGGAAATAAACAACATTTTACTTTTTGTAAGCGTACATATTACTTAGGACAGGTCAGAGTAAAAAAAAAAACATGGCCAAAGTATTTTTGACCTAAATTTGTGCCGTTTCTAGTATTTGAGTGTTGACGGCATACGTGGCGATGACATACGTCTCCCTCATTTATTAGACGCCCCGGTGATTACTTGATTAATTACCACAGTCACTCTCATTGTTGTTGTTTTGTGCTATCCAAGCAGACTGGTTTTTCGAGTCTAGGGCTTCAGTGGTGGCCTCAGATGTATTTTTGCTGTACAGTCGTTCCCCGTTTATGGCTGTTAATTGGTTCCAGATCCTTGTCTGTTAATTGGTTCTCAAATTCAATATTAATAACTGGAATCATTTTTGTAGTTGTGGTATAGAAAAGCTTTCTAAATACATTTAACATTATCAGAGCCCTCTAGACATGAAATAACACCCCTATAGTCACCTTTACACTCCTATTACCCGATATAGTAAATATAACCAGAGAAAATAACATAAGAATTAGAAAGCCTGTTTACAATCTGGTTAACATTTGAGCCCTCTAGACATGAAATAACACCCCTATAGTCACCTTTACACTCCTATTACCCGATATAGTAAATATAACCAGAGAAAATAACATAAGAATTAGAAAGCCTGTTTACAATCTGGTTAACATTAGAGCCCTCTAGACATGAAATAACACCCCTATAGTCACCTTTACACTCCTATCACCCGATATAGTAAATATAACCAGAGAAAATAACATAAGAATTAGAAAGCCTGTTTACAATCTGGTTAACATTAGAGCCCTCTAGACATGAAATAACACCCCTATAGTCGCCTTTACCCAACAAGTTTTTGTTTCTATCGGCTCAAATTCAATATTAATAACTGGAATCATTTTGTAGTTGTGGTATAGAAGCATCTCTAAGCTACTTATTGTTTCCTGAGGCATACATTACAACGTTGGACGCAGTTAATCCTTCACAGTGTGGCATATTTTATGTGCAGCAGTGCTTTCCTGTCCGCCGTCCTCTCAGCCTGGCATGATTGACGAGCACGTTCACACGGTGTTGGCCACGGCAATACACACACTGTACGCCCACATGCTAGAACTATGCAGCGTATGTGTGGACGGCAGGCTTGCGGTAACGCACGGGAGCGTGCACGGTCATATTTGATGCATTGCTTTCATGTGTGCACATTTAATTCCACATAGTTAAAAGGGCATGACGTGAACCCTTGGAGAAGGCTGCTGTGTGCCTGTGTGATTTGCTACCGACGTTGACGGCCATGTGTTTATTCTGTTATTGTTCTGTAACAATTAGCCTGACTCATGAACTTGCAAGTCAGTGCACGATAATTACAGCTCCGAGCTAATAATGCTGTCCTTTTGAAGCCCGAGTCCAAAGCCTGGCAAAGACAGAATCATTAAGATGGTACAAATTGATGTGATGCATTGCAGAGGAGGAGCTCGCTGGTGTTCAAAGGGAGAGCTGGGCCTTTTAAATCGTCTCAGAGGAGGTCAGCAAAGAGCCTTTCATGTTATTTCACATTTCCTCACAGGTCATAACATTAGGGACTGTAGAGCTGCAGTGCACTTGTGGAACACTGCAAACTACGACATGCTCCTAATTGCTAGGAGGTGCAGTAGTAGAGGAACTTCCGTTAAGGCATCTTCTACGATTTACATTCTTCTACGATCCGTCGATCAATATCGGCTGATTTACGTAAAAAAAACATGTGATCAGCATATGCCGATAAATGCCTTTCAAAGCCGATCACAAGCGTGCCTACACCCGTATTCTAGGCACTCTAAGCTCTAACCTAGCCGTCACTGCTAGCCTGCTCAGGTATCCACCTAGCTTGTCGTCTTGGGACGCCGAATGCGAGTAGAACCAATTAACCGTAATAAAAAACAGACAACTGCATCTCAATTAAGTAAATTAATATTGAGTTCAAGGAGCAGGACGATGGCAAGAGGGGTGTTTAACAAGGATACAAAAACGCTACAGCAGGACGGCGCCAGAACAAAGCCCGGTCAGAGCAGTCACAAGTGGTAAGTCACTTAACTTTTTGTGTCCAAATCGAGTAGATTGATCATTACAATTCTAAGGAAATTTGAACTTTGTGAGTGTTTAAAATGCGAGAAAATTAGTGTGCCTGTCGAAGAAGGGATTTACAGCCTTAAACATAATTGTAAACAAATTAAGTTGGCTACTTATTGCAGGCTATTTCGGGAATCTATGCGTGCATTGATGCACGGTCCAGTGGAGTAGTTATGAATGTACATGTTGATCAGTCAAGTCCAACACACAGGTGGGGTTCAACCCCGGCAGCCAATCAAAAAGGCAAGCATATGATGGAGAGGCTGTGGGGTTATCTTACCACTCTGCCAGTGTTGCTGTAGTCTATCTTGAGGCTGACCATGGCTTTGACGATGGCCATGATGGACTGGATGGTGTTACTGTAAACCACAGCGCGGTACTGCTTACACTCGTCTTCCGAGTAGCCGTCCTCGTGGATGATCCTGAGGAGATTGACATTATATGAGGATATACTGTGAGGAAACTTCTACTGCAGTACCAATGTCGCAGTACTTGTTGGAATTCATGTTCCCCTCAATGAACCACAGCTCCCAAGTGCAGGCAGCACTCATGCAGACCCCAATAAAATGACTTAATTTCTCAGAAATCCCAATGAAAACATAGTCTTATGGTTGCAAAGATTGATTTTTATTCCTTTTACATCTGTGCTGGTCTACCTCCTCCTTGTGTACGTCTTTCTTCTTCACCAGTTTGGTTATTACTGTGCACCTAAATGAGGAATGTAACCGTCTACGGCTGAGATGGAATATTCTGCTCTGGAGGTCGTAATCATATTAACTCAAGTGAAAGTACTTGCTGCTTGACGACAGTCGTCATTTAACAGACACGCTGATTGCCTCATTTAGGAAAGGGAGTGTTGCATGTGTGTGTGTGTGTGTGTGTGTGAGCAGTTTAATAATCAATTCATATTGCAGGCTGACACATGCACGTTTGTGTTAAAAATGGTGCTTCAAAAAAAAAAAAAAAAGGTGACAGACTGTTCTTGCTCCGAGCTCATAAAAAATGGATCCAGTGGCCGACTCGCCTCGAGGAATGTGAATAATAAAGCCAGTTAGAGTCCTGCGTGTGTTCTGATTGGTGCTCGGGCTGAACATCATGCAGCTTTCCTTGCACTCTGGGAGGCAAAAGGCAAGTTCAGCCAACAGACATCTCTGGGAAACCACCGAGATCATCCGCTATCAAACCGCTGCATGGTTACTGCAAATATTGAGCTATTCCTATCTGAGGTAATCAGGAGGATCCGTCTGGTGGCGTGACAGCGTGAACACGACACGCACGTGCTGCTCTGCTTTTAGATTCACTCTACGGCCACCCCACTGGAAATCAACTTATAGCCACCCCTAGTGAGTAATGGTCTCACTTTGGCCAAATTGTCCATAGGTATGAACGTGAGTGTGAATGGTTGTTTGTCTATATGTGCCCTGTGATTGGCTGGCGACCAGTCCGGGGTGTATCCCGCCTCTCGAAGTCCCGAAGACAGCTGGGATAGGCTCCCGCATACCCACCACCCTAGTTACAATAAACGGCATAAACAATGGATGGATAAAAAGTGTATGGTTGCGCTTGTCAGTTCAATACGGGTGTCGGCAACCCTATGAGACACGGCACACGTGTAGGGTTTGCCACCATGCCATTCATCAACTGATATCATGTATTTCATTCCCTGTGGCAACAGTAGCTTGACACTCAATGGTGTTAGAATCCCACCTAAAACTTGCAGTCAAGTGAAAAGAAAAGAGAAGCTAATATCCATCAGGCAAGGAGCATTGGAGAAACTCCTTCTCAGGCAGCTAGGCAGAATCATTTAGGGGTTGGGGGGGGGGGGGGGGGGGGCACAAAAAGAAAACTTACTTCATCTGCTTTACGATGGTACTTTTCCCAGACTCCCCAGCACCTGTTGGAACAGTCAAAAATATTCAAGTTAGAAAAACCTCAAACGTCTTTGTGAGTTTGTTTGGAGGTTAAAACCCATCTCCTCAAGCTTTGACCTCCCAGTGACATCACATGAGCTCCTCTGGGCTGCCTGCCTGTGTTTGGGTTCTTCTTTCTCATCAGAACATCAAGAGTAGACGCGTGTGAGTGGGGAGGGGGGGGAAGCGTTCAGGTGCAGTGCATCATTAGAAGGAAACTTCTGTCTCTTTGCAGGATTGTGCTCCAAATAGACTCTACTACAACTGTGGGGGGCTGAAGCATGCACCAGGTGGGACAGACCCATCTGGATCTCAAAGTTTCACATCATTTACCATAAACATGTTTTTTTTAAGTAAATGCTCCAACTCAGCATGTCAAAGCTGATGAGTTAACCACGTCACGCCATCTTGACCCAGCTGCCAACAAACATCAGGTCAAAGTGACGATGAAAAAAAAAAATAATAAAAAATGAGCAGCAGTGCTCCTCTTGCTCCCTCATCACGCCATTTTTGTTTTCAGCCCCGCTTTGAGTGACAGAGGGTGGCGTGCCAGCTGCAGCGACACAAGGTGGCAAACGCAACGCCTGAGGCTGCTTCTTACGTCCTTTCAGATGATTTCAACCTGCAAGGCAGCCTTCAGGGCCGAGCGCTGTCGTGTAAAACAGTATTAGCCTATCTGCACCACCTAAAATATTCTACATTAAATTAACCTCCGAGGTGAATGATCTCCAAAAAGACATAACTGTAGGTTTCTAATTAGGTAAAAAAAAAAAAAAAAGAGCTGTGGCTGTAGGTAACCCCCAACCTTATAAACTTTTTAGTGATTCTACTTTTGAATTTTACTACGACCACGCTGTATGAAAGCTTGGACAGAAAATCCCATTTTGGACACAAAAGGTGTCATAGGAAGAGATATCAGTCTCTCTGTGGACACACCATGAATGAAGGTCACCTTCCTGCCTCCAGAATAAAACACATCCATTAATATTTCAGGCCCCACGGGGAGGAGAGCATGTGAAAACACAGGTGAGTGCAGCCTCATTCTTCATGGCCAAGAGTTTTTTTTTGGGGGGGGGGCTTTTAACACCAGTGTAGTAAAAAGCACCATTCAACTACATAGCAGAGCACAATATCCAAGAGGGCCGTTTAGGTGTTGACATTGAGCAGGATACAGAGTGATGTTCCGTGGAAAATCTCTACAAGTCTAATGAAGTCATCACGCATGGGATCAAATATTTACATGATTGCCGGCAGAGAACATCAAACAGCCGCCAAATGATGAGCGTGTTTAGATTAGCTAAACCTGATTGCAGTGATTGCATTCACTTTACAGCAAAAGGCAGTAACACCTATAACTGCAGGCCTGTCACCAGAACATATTTTGCTAGGAAAATTATTGCCTATAAATGATATTAAATGATAGTACTAGATATTATCACATACTACAGTATTAATTGGCCCTATAGAAACCTAGAAACCGCCCATGAATGATACGGGAAAAGGCCGAAATGATACTGTGTCAAAGCCCAGGGCAGTGATACTGATAAAATATAGAGTTTAACCATGTCCAGTATCAGGACCACGTAGCTGTCCAATCAGAGCGCGCTGCTCTGGTATCGTGCCCGTGAAACAACCAATCGGAGAACAGCACACGAGTGCTTAGTGCCTAGTGCTTCTCCAGTCACCAAAAAACCCAAACTTGATTAATGGAACTTTAATTGTCAGACATTGATAAGATAAGACTGTTGATAAAATATTATTGTTGAAATATTTTTGCAATTGTTTAGATATAATACATGTAATAAACTCAACATTTTCTGGAAACAAAATGGTCTTTTGATTAAATAGTACGTGATAATAAGCTCATGATTAAATAGTATGTGATAATAAGATCAGACCAGGGTTCAATTCCACCCTTGGCCATCTCTGTGTGGAGTTTGCATGTTCTCCCCCGTGCATGCGTGGGTTTTCTCCGGGTACTCCGGTTTCCTCCCACTTTCCAAAAACATGCTAGGTTAATTAGCGACTCCAAATTGTCCATAGGTATGAATGTGAGTGTGAATGGTTGTTTGTTTATATGTGTCCTGTGATTGGCTGGCGACCAGTCCAGGGTGTACCCCGCCTCTCGCCCAAAGACAGCTGGGATAGGCTCCAGAACCCCCCGCAACCCTCGTGAGGAAAAGCGGTAGAAAATGAATGAATGAATGATAATAAGATCATCACATGGTTTGTCTGGTATCAGGCCAGGTATCATGCCCCTAAGTGTCATACTAGCACGCGGGGGCATGATACTGGGCCTGATACCAGACAAACCATGTGATAACCTATAAGTATTGAACATCAGAAACTTGAATGAAACAAACAACGTAATCAAGAAAAAAAGTACTTGTGAAGTGAACACACCGTGAAAGCTCACCGGTTTGATCTTCCGCCAAAAGAGAGAAAAAGAGCGCACAGATAGACTGTCAGGATGTTTGCAGGATTCATTTTTAAAGCTCTCCCTGTACTGATTAATAATAAATAAGATTTACAGTAGCGGACCATCTGCGAGCATCCCGGCGCTATTAAAAAAATCTATACTGCAGCTGCGACATCAGCAGTTGGAACACAAGCCTCTCCGTGCAAACAAGTTGCATTCTAAAGCCAACTGTGGGCTGTTCACTTTTCATTCTGCATACTCCACTGTGTTCAAGTGTTAAAAAAAAAAAGCCAAAACAGAGATTGTTCAGGAGTATTTGACTTATGGGATAAAAGGAAGAGCGCCGGCGGATATAACTCTTGGCATAGTCGGAGCAACTATGAGGGCTTCCATAACGTTTATAATAGAAAGTGGCCACCGGGCTGTGACACAGAGTTCATCTGCTGTATCCTGGCTCACTGCCACCCCGCCCCCCCCATCCCAACCCAATGCCGACATCCAAGAAGCTTTTACAGCCATTTAAAAAGGTTAACATCCTACGGGTGTTGATAAACCGGAGCAGAACGTAAAAGAAGCGCACCCTCTGCTCTTCACAAGCTGACACAGCTTAGTAGCGATGATGTTCTGTTGCTGTATGGTCCATACGTACGTACGTATGGATCCCCAGAAGTGCAGTACAACCCCCCCCCCCTTCTGAACCATGGCTTTGAACCATACATTTTACACTGTGTGGGTCTGCCCAGGCTGGCGAAAAGCCCTCCCCACGATGCAATGTCCCATTTCCCACTCTCTGCATATTTCAAGTGAGGGACAGTCTGCCTTTAAAAGCCAGACAGATGAAAAGTATACAAATCACTCGGCTACTTGGACCGGGTGGATCTACTCAGCGACGTGCCCGCCGGGCCCCCTGTGTCTCGTGGCCCTTGACATCGAGGTGCGGTGCACCTGATTTTAAACAGCTAACAAGGATGATTTTTCTTTGCCATTGTTGGACCATTACTAAAAATAAAATCACCCTGTTCAAACGCTTACTGTCCTAAAAAGAAACGCTAGACCACGGGTGCCCAAAGTGCAGAGCGGGGGCCGTTTGTGGCCCATAGCTTGTTCTTTCTACCGAGATATTTTTTTTAGATATGACACTAATTTGCTTTGTCAACTAAAAGACAAAGCTTATAGTACAGTATTTATAATAATAATACTACATTTTATTTGTATCACGCTTTTCAGAGTACTCAAAGACGCTTTACAGTAGAGAAAAAGAAATAATAGAGTAAAAGATGCATTAAAATACAATATCCATACATTCATTCAGAGCTAAAAACAAGGCTAAAAGCAGGGCGGGGCGCAGCAGTCAGGTATAAAAAGTCAGACATTAAAAAGGGATTTAAATAGGTGGGTTTTGAGTTGTTTTTTGATGGTGGGAAAGTCGGGGCAAGCATGGAGTGAATGGGGCAAAGAGTTCCAGAGAGTGGGGGGGGCAGCGATGGAGAAGGCTCTGTCTCCACAGGTTCGGAGCTTGGTCTTACAGGGGCGTGCCAGGAGGTTGGAGTCTGAGGAGTGAATTGTGTGGATGAAGGAGGTCTGTAAGGTATGGAGGGGTCAGATTGTGGAGAGCTGATTAATTTCAGCATCTCTAACGTAGACATCAAAGTGACCCCCATATCATTCAATTCTATATCAATATTTTCTACTGTCGTCAGCTTATTGGGGTTCGGGTCATGGGGGTCAGCAGTCTCGGCTCTCTGCAATCGCCTTGTGACTGACAGGAAGAGCCATCCATGTGGTCTGCCTGTTCGGACTACATTACTTTATGATCAGCGTGGAACGTAAATGAAATCCATGGCACCAATAGCAGGTTGGCATTTTCTTATCAGCCTCAGCATCTCTGCATGCGGCAGCCTGTCAGCGCTTCCCAGAGCGAATTACCAGCCAAGACAATAGCGTACGTTGGAGTTATTTTCCACCCCAGCCGTAATGAGTCCTGCTCTGCTACCGCTCTCAAACCTGAGGCCCACGTTAGGCGCACTCTCCTGTCCAAGCAGGTGGGTGGCAGCATCAAATGCAACATATGCAGAGAGTTGGGGTGGCATAGGAGAAATGCGGTACGTGTTCAGTATGGTATATCGTCTGGAGTGGGAAAGTAGGTCATGAGCGGCGCAGGGAGCAGCTGAGCTTCACTGCTAGCTGGTCTGTGTAGAGAAGCACAGAACAGCACAGAGTCGTGTACGCACCAGCGATTAATCCCTTTCGTTGCGTTTGCTCGCCAGTGGGCGGCTGCACATGTGGTGAACGTGACCTGGCTACTTAATATACGTCCAGCGAGTCATCACAATGCACCCTAAACGGCACTACAGGAGGAATATTTTACAGCGGCATAGCGGCTTGGCATGGACAACATGCTATGATGGCGCATGTATTCATAATCCCATTTTCCGTACGGTACAGAAGTGTTCCAGGTTCCTACGCACTACAGGATATCTATCGTCTTGTGTCTATTCTGTCAACAAATACAGTGCAGGAATCTGAGATAAACCAATCAATCAATCAATTCCACAACAAATGAAAATGAAGTGAATAATTTTGTGCATTGCCTTCAGCACCTTGGTGCATTTCTTCCATAGAACAATGGCACGAACAGAGTGAGCCCTTTTCAGTCAGTTATACAGTCTCTGTCTCGGTGGGCGGCGAAGGGACCGCTACCTGAGGGTGTCACGAGACACCCATCCATCCATTTTTTTATGCCGCTTATCCTCACTAGGGTCGCGAGGGTATGCTGGAGCCTATCCCAGCTGACTTTGGGCGAGAGGCGGGCTACAAACAACCATTCAGACTCTCATTCATACCTATGGATAGAGTCGCAAATTGAGCTAACATGCATGTTTTTGGAATGTGGGAGGAAACCGGAGTACTCGGAGAAAATATTACACACTTACAGTTACTATGGTACCCATTATGTCATTGTATGGTCATAATACCTCGTACTTCGGTACGTGACAAAAATTCATTAATTCATTCATTCATTTTCTACCGCTTATCCTCACCAGGGTCGCGGGGGGTGGGGGTGCTGGAGCCTATCCCAGCTGTCTTTGGGCGAGAGGCGGGGTACACCCTGGACTGGTGGCCAGCCAATCACAGGACACATATAGACAAACAACCATTCACACTCGCATTCATACCTATGGACAATTTGGAGTCGCCAATTAACCTAGCATGTTTTTGGAATGTGGGAGGAAACCGGAGTACCCGGAGAAAACCCACGCGTGCACGGGGAGAACATGCAAACTCCACACAGAGATGGCAGAGGGTGGAATTGAACCCTGGTCTCCTAGCTGTGAGCACTAACCACTCGACCGCTGTGGTGCCCGTGACAAAAATAATAAAATAAAACTATTATTATAATAAACTATTATTAGGAAAGCAGGAAGTGAACAAATGTAACAGTTATTGATTGTAAAAGTACCAGATGGAGGGGCAGGATTTAATAACCTCTGCTTCTTCCTACTCCTTTTGGACATGTGGAACTGTGAACTGATTATGGGATGCACTCAATTGTAACGTGATGCATGTTCAAATGAAATAAAACCATTAGCATTACCATAATCCTAACATGCCTAATTGTGGTATCAATATTTGTGTGAGGTAGTATCCTGTGTGGTGAAAAACGCTACACTGTATCTGTAGTGGATCCTAATGAATGTGTACTTCACCTGCAGCATGGACAAAAGAAAACCCAGGCATCTAATTGCTTCTTCCCAGGCTCACGTGGCGTTATGCAGTCCTAGCTACTAATTGACAGATACAAGTGAAAATCTTCAAAAGACTGCCGTTGCACATAATTACAACAAGGGCCAGGCAGATGTAACATGACATGCATACCAAATGTGGGCATTATAATCAATCACACAACCCACCCGAGGATGCACGCTGGGGCTGTACGGACTGCAGCATGAAGTGTACAAAAGGGAGGTTCCTTACTATGAATACATTTACTGTACACCGCAGTGCATCCTTCTGCACGGTTAGCCATCTACAGCATAGCGTCCACTTCACGCTTGGGGACGTGGGTGGGCGTCACCGGCACTGCTCTTGACCGCTTCACATCAGCCAGCAGCGTAATGAGTCACTCATCCTCGTCATCGTCATCATCTTCCCGGTGCTGTGACAGAAGCCTCGGCTCTTTTTGTCTAATCTTTGCCTTTTTGGATCAAAGTGACACATGCTGTGAGCGGTGCCAAGTGTTCTGCCTGATCCGCCGTGACGGACAGTACCAGTCAGAAGAGACGGCTGCGTTGTACGCAGGGAATACAGTATTGTCGGAGACTCTACTTGGTTAGCGTCTGACGGCTGAGGGGCTAACTCTTCAAACAAATGCAATTCTGCCTCAAAGATATGAATACGTTTCAGCCGAATAAAACTTTTCTCGACTGGTTTGAAGAGGGAAAAAGTACAAAAAGCTGTTTTGAGGATTTAAAGGAACAGTACATCATCATCATCATCATCCACAATCCTTATGTGAGACATGAACACACCTATTTTCTGTGTGTTCTAAAGATATTAAAACAGGTAAAATATTCATTCATTTTCTACCGCTTATCCTCACGAGGGTCGCGGGGGGTTGCTGGAGCCTATCCCTAGCTGCCCTCGAGCGAGAGGCGGGGTACACCCTGGACTGGTGGCCAGCTAATCACAGGGCACATATAGACAAACAACCATTCACACTCACATTCATACCTATGGACAATTTGTCGTCAATTAACCTAGCATGTTTTTGGAATGTGGGAGGAAACCGGAGTACCCGGAGAAAACATGCAAACTCCACACAGAGATGGCCGAGAGTGGGATTGAACTCGGGTCTCCAATCTGTGAGGTCTGCAGGGTAACCACTCGACCACCGTGCAGCACCATAACATACAAAAAATGTAATTCTTGTCACAGAACATACATCAATAGCCAGTGTAAGATGGCCAAGTTAGCTTAGTTTAGCAGCGCATGCTAGTTCGGCTATGTATGTGCCACTCTATGGCTGTGTGAGTTGTGCTTTAGGTCATGTGACCCCACAGGTTATGACAGCAAAAAAGCCAATATCGGACATCCCTAATTTAAATAGATAATTAAATTGCTACCTTAATCACATGAGCTGGTCTATAGGGCTCTGATTGGATGTTTCCAGTGTTTTTAAAAAGAAGCTGCTGTACATAACAACAGAAGCACTGACCAACCTGACCTTCCGCTACGTTCTGAATTACATCAATGGGACAAATCAATTGGACGTTTTGAGGGTCTGATGTCACACAGCAGCTGAGATGTCAAATCAATTGAAAGCCCGTGGTCCAGTGGGGGACGGAGCACTGGAACTTCTATTCAATATGCACTCAGCCTCACAGGATTCCCCATCAATCCCACTAATCAAGTGACGGCGCATCGTTAAATCGATGGCAACACTTGACATGCGGAAGCTCTTTAGCGAGACTGAAAAAGCGATCCTTAAACAACTCGATACGGCAGTCAAAGAGAGACATGTCCGACATGATGTTTGTGTTTGGAGCCTTAAAAGCAAACATGGAGACCCCGGGACATACGTTTGTGTGTCATATACCACAGCGAGCGACGGTTGACGTGCTTGAATAAACACAAAAAGAATGGATGAGATTGATTGGCGACAGATGAAAACTAATTTGTTGTTTTGAGGCGGCAGCGTGCCGGAGCGCAAAGGATAGATGTTTCATTACTGCTGACCTGACAGCAGCATCATCATCATCATCTTCTTCTGGGAGACAAATGGGATGTTGTGCCGCTTGCGCTGGTAGAGCGTGTTTAATTGATGCCATATGAAGGTGTGACCTCATTCGCTTAACAGCTTCCCCTGCACTCGGAGGTGTGGAGGGGTGATTCAGCCATTTTTCTCACTTGTAAAATTCAGAGGAACATTGAATGCAGCTTCGGGATTGAGTATCTCACTTGTAACTGCCTCCATTTATCCTTTGAAAAGATGAAGGTCCATCACAGATGAGACGACTGACACTGCTTGAGAAGTATTTTTTTAGGTCATAAATGGTTTATTTACTCTTATTATGTCTACTATATGATGTAATAACAGACTGTGTACATATATTTATACTGTTTATTCTGTATATTTTGTATTTTTAATTCTTTTTTTAATTGCACCTACTATACCAAAACAAATTCCTAGTATGTGTTTGATCATACCTGGCAATAAACCCTTTTCCGAGTCTGATTCTGATTCTAATACAAGTGTAAAACCATTTAAAGTTGCCATTACAATACATTGATGAGAACATAGCCACCACAGGAAGTTCACCGTCCAGAAAAAACAACAAAGAACTGGATCTTCTTATGTCTAATATGTCCTATTACCTCTGATTATGTCTACTATATTGAGTAATACAAATGTAAAGGTGACTGTAGGGGTGTTATTTCATGTCTAGAGGGCTCTAATAATGATAAACCCCACATTTTGAAGAGTATAAACAACAAAAACTATTTTTAAATACTGAATCCGAAGCGAACCGAAATGGACATATCGCAGTCGGACGTTAGTTGGTTCCACGACCATCAAAAGAGGGACGACCGGACTGTGGTGCGGCACCTGAATGTGATGTCATGATGGAAATTAAACACGTCACGGCTCAGTCAACACAAGCGCCTAGCATTCTCTGAGATTGACGACTATGTGACAACACAGGAGGTCCAAAAAGGATGCACGGACCATTTTGATACCCTCACTTTTTTTTGTATAACTTCGACAATATGTCAAAGCGACTATGAATACAAAAAGGCAAAACTGCAGCGATATTCCTAATCTGATTTTAGGAAAATGCACCATTGGGTTAGGAACGCATTGACGCCGGGCTCACACCGAATCCATCATGGCTCCGATACGGTTCCCGGAAGCATTGCGCAAGATTAAAATCCCTGGTGTAGGCTCACACTAGCTCTGTGCTCCGTCTCCGGCGGGCGTAAGACACAACGGAAAGACTCTGTAATCCCGCAAAAAAAAAAAAAATACACAATGATCATATTTGCACTACCGATGTGATACCAAGAGTGTCTACGACCTACGTTACCACTCCGAGTTCATACACGGTAAGTCGGGGGTCTCCAGCCAGTAGCTCCTAACCACTTTTACCATTTGTCTCAACAACGCTCGATCAAAATGAAAAGTTTGCCAGCATTTTTTCCCCCCAAATAACCCCCAGCAAGCACCTCGGAGATCAGCTGGGTTGGTGTAATTACACGGATAGATTGAAGTACTGAAGTCAACACGGGAAGCGTCTGGATGAATACTTGTCCTGAAAAGACTTTGCCACTTGCTGCGCCACTCGTGCGTTCCTCACCCGAGAAGACAAGAGAAGTGTGATGAGGACGAGAGAACAAGGGCGAAGGAAGGAAAGAAGGAAGGAAGGAGATATTAGACATTCTGAATTATGAATGGCGCTCATAATGGAAGTGTGATTGGAAAATGAACGATGGGGGCGGCTCTGATGAAGATGGAACCCGACGGAGGGAAGCGAGGTGGCTCACGTGAAGGTGTCGCATCTTCAGTAGCGATGGTAAACGCCATTCCTTTTAAACGACTCCCGTTTTTAGCAGTCACTCGCTAGAGTGAATAGAGAAGTTATATAATTTAAATAATTAATCGGCAATAGTTTGTAGGACAGTTTGAGGCTAAATTCGTTAGCATGACGGTCTAACAATAACAATATGGGCTACAGGTGGGGCCATAACCTACTACAAGCTAAAACTCAACTCTGAACTGCCAACATCACTTCCTGTCCGCTCAGCAGTAAGGTCCCCTAGGGAACACATTTAGTGTGACACTGCTTTGAGAAGGAGTTTAATTTTTTTAGGTCATAAATGCTTTATTTATTTACTATTAATATTATGTCTACTATATCGGGTAATACAAGTGTAAAACCATTTAAAGTTACATTACATTGATGAGAGCATAGCCACCACAGGAAGTTCACCGTCCAGAAAAACAACAAGGAATTGGATCTGCTAACATGTGAGTCTTTATCTTCTTATGTATAATATGTCCTATTATCTCCAATTATGTTTACTATATTGAGTAATACAAATGTAAAGGTGACTGTAGGGGTGTTATTTCATGTCTAGAGGGCTCTAATAATGATAAAACCCATATTTTTAAAAGTAAGCAACAAAAGAAAAATGTTAATACTGATTCCTACCTGGGCGGCACGGTGATCGAGTGGTTAGCGCGCAGACCTCACAGCTAGGAGACCAGGGTTCAATTCCACCCTCGGCCATCTCTATGTGGAGTTTGCATGTTCTCCCCGTGCATGCGTGGGTTTTCTCCGGGTACTCTGGTTTCCTCCCACATTTCAAAAACATGCTAGGCTAATTGGCGACTCCAATTATGAATGAATGAATCCTACCTCACGGAAATGGACTTATCACAGTCGGGCGTGGAACCAATTAACGGCCAACAAGGAGGGACGACTGCACTGTGGTGCGGCACCTCAATGTGATGTCATGATGAAAAACAAACAAACAACACGAGCACCTAGCATTGTCTGAGATTGACGACTACGTGCCAACACAGGGGGTCCAAAAAGGATGCACGGACCAATTAGCTAAAATTCCCCCCATTGTTGTTGCATTTGTTGAACACAGGCCAATAAAAAAAATGTTTGGACACTCGTACAATATTATTTAGGAATACCCACAAGGCATGCTGTGTACTGTAGTGGCAGCTCCGCTCCGCTACAATATGGTGAGATATGAGGAGGTGCACATTTGGACACATTTTGTGTGCAGCAGTCGAGGCGTAGAAGAGGAGCTGACATGTCTCCTGTTTCCTTGGCAAGGCTTTCCCAGTGTGTGTCTAATACACCACATGTTCATTATGGGGCCTAAAAGCAGGCACTTTCACTAAATGTGCATCCACAATGACTCATCCTTCATTTTTAGCATGTACTCAACTAAATCATGTGGTGATGACGGAACTTTCGGGAAAAAACATTTAAAAAAAAACACAAATAAGACGCTTTCATGATTGAGTGGCGTCTATAGGGTGACTCATGTACATACTCTCACACAAAGGCCACAATTACGGCATGCACAGGGTGTCCTTAAATCATCCGCAAAATTGACAAAAGAGAACAGCGGATCATTTCACACGGAACCCACTCAAGCGGGACGCTGTCGTCACTGTCGGCTGTGTACGCACGACCCCGCAGCACTATCATCATCATCATCATCATCATCATATCAATACAAGAAATGTATAGTTTTTGTACTCCCAAGTAGTCAAACAAAACTAAATAAAGTTGTCATTTTTGGTAAACGTTCTAGTCAAAATATTATAAAAATAAACTTTCATGATTGAAGAGGAACTTTGAAATATTCGGAAAAAAGCAAAAATGGGAAAGAAAAACAAAGACCAAAATTTACACTAATGTGCTTTTCATGTACGCCAAGGCTGACATGTAGTTTTTTTCTGTCTGGATATAAACGCTAACGTCTTAGCATACAAACAACCACTGCCATCCCTCGCCTATACACCTGGCAACCCCGTTATTGAGGGAGTGATAAATCATTGGAACGCCCACCTTGCACAATATTTTCATGGTCTGAATTCATCAAGATTTTATGCACTGCTTGATGGAGGACACACACACACACACACACATGCACACACACACACGGAAGGAGAGACATTGGCTGCTCGTGGACTAGTCAGCTGACTAGCCACGCTGCAGCTCGCCATCCTGGCTTGTGTTAACAGGTTGTCACAGCAAGATGACACACGTCCTACAACACACACACACACACACACACACTTACATGATGCAACAATACACATAGAGGAGAAATACAATGCTAAGCTAATTCATACAATTTATTCCTGGACTCCAAACCAAAACGATACAGGGATGACCAGGTGAAAAATTAGTACACTCTGCCCCCCCCCACCCCCCACCCCCCGGGTCATGCTCCAAATGTTTAGGAAGTCGTGCTAGCATACAAATTAAAGTATAACATGGTGGCATGCTTGAGATTTGAGAATCTACTTAAACAGGTGCCGCAAAGCATGCTGGGAGGGATGTCGGCTTAACGTTGCATCACATGTCTGGTTTATTCTACCACATACTAGTAGTAGTAGTAGTAGTCGTAGTAGTAGTGATAGTGGTGGCTACCCTACAAAAAACATAAAAGTGGGAAAATGACCTCCGTGACGTCACAGCAGCTGCTCGGAGCATGTGCCCGAATACAGTGCACCTTGCTGGGCCACAGCAGGTGGCTCCCTCCCTTCCTCTCTATACTGTGGTTCTCCTGATAGTAGTCATGTCATCCTATTTCATTAGGACTAAACAACAATTCCTCATTTCTTCCAGTCCTTATCACCCCCAAATGTACACAAACTGCACTTATATCGAAATGTAAAAAAGAAAAGTTGTGTTTTCGGTACCAAATCGGTCTTGAGAAGTAAAGGTATCGGTTTGGTGGAAAGCTAGTGGTAGCTCACGAGCTACTTGTTGTAGACCCTTACTTTAGCTTTTATTTTAAAAAAAATATGTCGTATTTATTAAGTGTAGGTATTCGAACCTCTTCATAGTGTACAGTAGATCGACGCCAAGGTTGGAAGGTAGTTCATGTGTTGGCTAGTGAGATGTTCTGGATCACAATGATCTCGCTTACCTAATAGTAGCAGTTTGACTTCTCTGGCCGCCTTCTCTCCATCTTCTCGGAGGTTCTTGTCGATCATTTTGGACCTCTCGGCAGCCGCCTTGTCCTCCGCACTCACCGTGCAGCCCATGGTGGTTCCAAAGACACGGCAGCACCGAACCGAAAAAAAAGGGCTCACCAACAGAAAGCCAATCAAATCCCAATTCGTGATAAAAGTCTCAATAGTCGCTGAGAAGCTTCCAGGTTTTGTGTATCTTTCCTCCAAAATGTCACCGGTGGTCCATTTCCACTCACTCAAAACGGCGCGTCCTGCTTCCTCGAACCAGCTGACATTCTCCTATTGGACCTGGTCCTGGTCCTGGTCCCGGTTGTGGTTCCGGTCTGGCTAAATGCGTCTCCCTCGACGACCACCACAAGTTGACTGGTGTGTTACTGTTCCCTTGAAGTCGCTTGCTAGCGACACGCCAATTAAAATGGGAAAACAGGTGAGTGAGCTCAGCACATTATAGGAAGTCCATCCAATTAGAGCAGGGGGCGGAGACTGAGCCACCAGGGGGCGCTGTGGTGACTGGGCTTGCTTTGTGGCGAGATTGCGTAATCAGGTTATAATGTATTTATCGGTGCACAGCGACCTCTAACGGACAAATGTAGATTGTCACCGAAATAACCACTGGTCAGCTATATGGACTGTAGTCCACTCTTATGATTCTATATATTAGATTTTTTTAGTTAATATTTGTATTTATAAATAAATAATACATTTTAGAAAATGACAAAAAATTACAAAATTAAACCGGTCCAAGTCTTCGTTGTGTCATGATAGTGTCATCAGGCTACAATGTATTTGGGCTTAACAGCGCCCTCCAATGGACAAACGTAGATTGCCATTAAAGTCGCCCCGCTGGTCTCTTATGTGTACTTTACTCCACTGTCATGATACAGTATTTGTATTTTTTAAGTCGTAATATTTGTATTATAACTGTATACTGTATAATACTTTTATCAAAGGCCTAAAAATATCAAAATGAAACAAACTTGGGTCTGCGTTGTGTCATGATAGTGTAATCAGACAAGAATGTATTTGGAGCTTAACAGCGCCCTCCAATGGACAAATGTAGATTGCCACTAGAATCTCTCAGCTGGTCTGCTATGTGTACAATACTCCACTGTGAGGATACAATATTAGATTTAAAAAATAGTGTTCAATTTTAACTGTATGATACATTTTTAGTTTCTGCCTGTTTTGAGCCTTCAGAATCAGGAGCGCAGGCCCCATGCCACTCCAACTGTATTAGCATAGGGCTTATTCTTTCATCAATCATCATGTTATTAGCTAAATATTGATTTTGAACTGCATACATAAGCCCACCCTCCAATGGAAATAAATACTGAAAGGATATACATAATAACAATAATAGAAATACAAATATTGAAATGATGACGGCAGACATGATGGAAAAACAACACATCTTTAATGATTTAATTGCCAAACTAAAACGGTCGATGCTATTTACAATTTACAGTCTACTGAGAATATGCCTGACAAATATAAAATGTTTACATTTCTATACATCATCAATATAAAGCCACGTCTTATTCACCAAAAAAAAGCCATTGATGAAGTCGGAATATGACATTTCCACAGACGGGGGTGCTTCATGGCACCGCCAGGCGCCATGGACAGCATCAGGTCCAGGAAATGCACGTTTGACAAACTACGCTGTCATTCCTCAAGCTTGCATGTATGGTTTGAGTTGAAAAGGCATTTTTTTTTTAAACCAGTAGGTAGTTTGTTGTCATTTTGGCATGATCCCTTCAAAGAAACACTGAATAACTGCAAATACATTGGAAGGGACGGACAATGATTTCCTTGAGTTCTTCATCATAATTTATCAGTGAAAATATCTCATAAAGCATCAATGCAGCCTGCTAAAAGCCATATACAGTAATAAAGCTGTGCATAAATAAAATGTGACATCTGTTGCTATAATATAAAAGCCTCTGTAGGTCCGAGCAGCAGTGGAAAATATCTCTTTGGAAATATTTTATAAGTATATTGTATACACTTTCAGTTTATGGATTGCATGTTCGTATGTAATGTGTGGGATTAAAAATCAGCATCGTTGTGACAGGATTCAGCAGCCAAGACATGAAAGGGTGCTCATCAAGTCACATGCTGACAATAATAACAGAAAAATACTCATCAGAACACATAACGTCACCAAGGAGACGACATATTTGCCTCAGAAGAGCTCAGTTTTTTTTTGTTTTTTTTTTGCATTCAAAAAACCCACCAGTGGGTTCATCTTCACATCGCATTAGAGAGTTTTTTAAAGTAGTTCCCCATAAGATACATTTTAAAAAATCCACACCAACTACGGTAATCCCTCAGTATAACTTGGTTTTTCAAATAATTAAAAATGATGACTGTTTCATGGTTGACTATGGCCTATCATAGTCCCAAAATATTGACATGTTGACATACATGTTATATGTAGTATTGTGGTTGCCAAGCCTTGGTAATGTTATGAGACATGACATTTTACGCTGCATGAACCAGCAAAGTTACACCCAATGCCATGGCCGAGACGGATATGCCATGGCTGAGACGGACATGCCATGGTTGATACGAACATGCCATGGACACGGAGGACATGTCATGGCTGAGACAGACATGTCATGGCAGAGACGGACATGCCATGGCTGGGACGGACACACCATGGCTGAGACAGACATGCCATGGCTGAGACAGACATGCCTTAGCCGAGGTGGACATGCCATGGCAGAGACGGACATGTCATGGCTGATATGAACATGCCATAGCCGAGATGGACATGCCATGGCTGAGACAGATATGCTATTGCTGAGACGGACATACCTTAGCCGAGGTGGACATGCCATGGCAGAGACGGACATGTCATGGCTGATATGAACATGCCATAGCCGAGACGGACATGTCATGGCTGATACGAACATGCCATAGCCGAGATGGACATGCCATGGCTGAGACATACATGCCATGGACTAGGAGGACATGTCATGGCTGAGACAGACATGTCATGGCTGAGATGGACACGCCATGGCTGAGACAGACATGCCATGGACTAGGAGGGCATGTCATGGCTGAGACAGACATGTCATGGCAGAGACGGACACGCCATGGCTGAGACAGACATGTCATGGCAGAGACGGACACGCCATGGCTGAGACAGACATGCCATGGACTAGGAGGACATGTCATGGCTGAGACAGACATGCCATGGCAGAGACGGACACGCCATGGCTGAGACAGACATGCCATGGACTAGGAGGACATGTCATGGCTGAGACAGACATGCCATGGCAGAGACGGACACGCCATGGCTGAGACAGACATGCCATGGACTAGGAGGACATGTCATGGCAGAGACGGACACGCCATGGCTGAGACAGACATGCCATGGACTAGGAGGACATGTCATGGCTGAGACAGACATGTCATGGCTGAGATGGACACGCCATGGCTGAGACAGACATGCCATGGACTAGGAGGGCATGTCATGGCTGAGACAGACATGTCATGGCAGAGACGGACACGCCATGGCTGAGACAGACATGTCATGGCAGAGACGGACACGCCATGGCTGAGACAGACATGCCATGGACTAGGAGGACATGTCATGGCTGAGACAGACATGCCATGGCAGAGACGGACACGCCATGGCTGAGACAGACATGCCATGGACTAGGAGGACATGTCATGGCTGAGACAGACATGCCATGGCAGAGACGGACACGCCATGGCTGAGACAGACATGCCATGGACTAGGAGGACATGTCATGGCTGAGACAGACATGCCATGGCAGAGACGGACACGCCATGGCTGAGACAGACATGCCATGGACTAGGAGGACATGTCATGGCAGAGACGGACACGCCATGGCTGAGACAGACATGCCTTCAGTCAGACATTAATATTTACTCATATTGCAGGTCTACAACCAATTAATTGCGATGAAGTGTGGGGTTACTGTAAACTGTTTCAAAGGTGCTTTTGGTATTATGTCTTTAAAATGTCTCTTTAAGAATGACTACAAACTCCTTATAAAGCTAAATGACCATTTACTGACAGTTCAACCCAGAATAATGACACTCCCTGGCCTAATTCACATAAAAGTCACTTTCTTGTGTCATTTCTAGAAGAATTAACTCATAAAAATGTTCAAGAAAGTTAAGATTTGAATACATTTGGGCTTAACTCCAAAGAGAGTTATTAATTATTCCAAAATCTCTGATCAATGATTCATCATAAGATGAATAAAAAACAAATCATATTCTCAAAATGTGGGTGCCATCTAGTGGTACAAAGGAGATTTTTAAAAATAAAATAAAATTATATTGGCAATATATACATGAAATAATCATACAAATACAAATTTATTAAAGAAATTAAAGTCATGTTTCATATTATTGTTGACTATTGTTAATTCATCTTTACTGTTATATGCCACAAGCTGATTAGAGCTGAGGTAAGAAAAACGGTGGCAAACAAAAACAAACTGAGATGATTTTTGGTGTGAAACGTTCCAGAACCACTGGTATACACGCCTGATCTAAATCTTAACAGCAGCTGAAGAATGTACATTTGGCACTGTTGGATCTTAAGAAGGTTCCAAGGAGAGCTTCAAAATGCAAAATGAAGAAATGGAAGCAAGACAAAAAAAAAAAAAACGAGTAATCAATTTCTTGCTAGCAGCATTAAAGGCTTCAACTAGCTAAAACGTCTTTCCAGGAGGCCAGTGGGAATGTTGCTTCTGGGGCTGAAGATGGCTTCACTGTCTGGAACTCATGTCCATTTTTGTAAACCCATCCCCAAATGTTCTCCATTGGATGGTCCAAAAGAGCCAGAAGTAATTACCACACAGACCAGGGCCTTCAGTCATGCAACAAAATCTGCCGTTTGACGCCCCTGCACGACTTGAAACTCCATTGAAGGATGATGATGGTGGAAAACCTCTCAGGTGGGATCTCATTGTCATGCAAGTAACGTTGGAAGCCATAACTTTCCTCCACTTTTCAATGTCCCATATTTGGTTATCTAATGCTCGTTCCTGCACGGCGGTCGATTGGTTAGCAGGCCGCACAGCGTGGAGACCCGGGTTCAATTCCACCCTCGGCCATCTTTATGTGGAGTTTGCATGTTCTCCCAGGTTTTCTCCGGGTACTCCGGTTTCCTCCCACATTCCAAAAACATGCTAGGTTAATTAGCGACTCCAAATTGTCCATAGGTATGAATGTGAGTGTGAATGGTTGTTTGTCTATATGTGCCCTGTGATTGGCTGGCGACCAGTCCAGGGTGTACCCCACCTGTGTATCCACATTTTTTCCTAATATTTTACCTTTTAAAGGCTGTCCTCTTCGCCTATTTCACTCCCATTTCTTTTTTTTTGCATCTTCAAGCTCTACTTAGAACCTCCTTAAGATCCACCACTGCCACATGGACGTTCTTCACATTGACCAACCGGTTTTAACATTTGGATCAGGAGTGTATCTAATGAATTTGGACCTGTAGTTAAATATACTGTAGTCCTTTTGAAATGAAAAAAAAACCATAATAGTAGTATAAATACACACTCCTGTACCACGCCTGTCCTCTACTTGTTTGTTTACATCAACTAGCGATGTGATCGAAGTTTTTTTCCTTACAGTACCAGTAAGTAAGAGTGGCCAATGAGTGTCAAATCTTATTTTGTTATCCATACACATGTACTATTTGTTCTCTATATGGAATATATAAAAATATAGATATTTCATAGCAAATGCCAGGCTTCATGTGGTTTCTTTTCAGTGAGTTGACTCTCTTCCACTGCCCGCCTTTTTCCTTCTCTTCCTTCTTTTTCCACACTCACACAGCTTCTAGTGGCCGCCGCCGGCATGGCCGCTCCCCGTCGTCCAGTCCATGATGATGAAGCTCAGGCTCATGATCATGAAGGAGACGCCCAAGGCGGCAAAGCAGGCGGCCTAAGAACAATACGTGCATGGGCGTTAGTGCATGGCAGAGTCATACCTCGCTACGGTTTCAACATTGTATAAGATAGGCTGGGATAGGCTCCAGCACCTCCTGTGACCCTCGTGAGGACAAGCGGTAGAATGAATGAATGTCTGCTCTGTTGACTAATACGAATATGAATCCATTTAAAGCCGCCATTACAATTCACTGATAAGACAATAGCCAGTACAGGAAGTACGCTGTCAACACGGCTCACTTGGGGGGCCTATAGGGGTGTTATTTAATCTCTGGAGGGCTCTAATAATATTAAAGGGCAAATTTAGAAGATTGTAAACAGGTTCTCCAAGCCATAACAATAGTAATATTACATTTATTAATATCGAATCTTACTTATAACAATTTTAATTTTAATTTAATTTTAAACAATTAACAGCAATAAAGGAGGGACGACTGTAATATTTGATTTCCTCAAGGGTTCGCTCTGCGTATTGCGTTTAGCACCCTGACACATTTGTTCCGTAGAATAACCGCATGAACGAAGTGAGCCCTCGACTTATTTATTTTTATTCATTTGTTGTTTCTTTGCTTTTTAAGGACACTTTTCCATGGCGCCATTGTTGGCCCGCTGCATATTGTATTTCTTAAGTATTGTAAAGTAGTAGGAAGTAAACAGGAAGTGGATTAAAAAACAAGTTCTGCTTCTTCCTGCTCCTTTTCAGACTTGTGTAATTGTACAAAGGTAAGCACATAGGAAGCAAATAAAAGCAAGGCAGTATGACAAGGAAGTGGTCTCACCAGGATTTTGGGCCTGGAGTTGATGGGTTCCTTGTCTCTGGGAACAATGCGGATGTAGAAGACAGCCGGGAAGATGAAAATAAGGCATGGCGCAGACGTGGCTCCTGGAACCGTGAAGCACAATCAGTCGTGATTAGAAGGTAAAAAAAGAAACATATTACAAAAATTGCTTATATATGTATACACACACATATACATATATACATATATACATATATTTTGATTTGAGAGCATGATGAGCTGGTATTGTTTCGGTATCGATGTGGCATGCATGTAACATACAAACAGGGCGGCGTTGGTGAAGGCGCTCGATCATCGACAGTTGACGTGAAGGACAAGTAAACGTACAGAGAAAAATGAACCTTGCCGCCAATGTCCAGCATGTTTACGTGCACTCTGTGTTTACGTGCACTCGCCGCTTTGAAGTCGTCCTTGGCAGCACGTCAACGGAAATGCTTTCAACTTTCACTTCTGACCTGCGAAACATGACCTCCCATCCGAGGAATGAGTGGAACAATAATATTGACTCAGGTCATACGCTTTTTCACCCCGCCCCTTCCCCCGTCCCCCTTTTCTATTCTCAGTCAACATGCGGCGGTCACGTTTTGGGACCGCCTCGAACGCTATGAGCTCAGACTGTAAACAGAGACACAATAAGTAAGCCATGATGCTAAAGTTACAGTACGCGACTTTAGCTACAGTCGATCAGAGACTAGATACTGAGACCACAATGCTCAGATGTTCAAAACACGCTAACTTCAGAACATTCAGGAACACAAGATGTCGACTTAACCCGGAAGTGATCACATTTTTTAATCAGCCTAAAATGGAAAGGCTGCAAAAAACGTCATTTTCATCTTATGTGTATTATTCTGAACATGTGAGCATTTCTATTTGGACTACTGATTTTTAGCTTGCAATTTCTGCATTTGCCCACCAGATGGTGCTACTTTTTCCCCATTCAAAGCATGCAGCAAAGTTTCTTTGGCCAGGGTGCCTTCCACCTTATTTGTGTGATTCATTTCAAAAGATATTAGTATTTTAGCTTTTTTTTTTTTACATATGTAAACATACTGTTAAAAGGTTGAAATCCTGCCAAAATAACAACTTTTATGTATTTTTATATATCAAACAGAAGTTTTTTTTTAAGAAGGAGTCATTTCAAGTAGAAAAATTGTTTATTATTTTATATATATTTTATTGTTTTTTAATAGCAGTTAACATTTTTCACAGCCTCAAGTGTGAGTTGTTGGTTGAAATCTGTATAAAAAAAAACCTGCAGGAAAATCCATGTTGGTGCTAATGATTGACCCATTTCAGAAAATAATAATTATACTTTAAAAAGCGATTGTAGGAAAATATTTGGATTTTCAGCTAAAAATAATAGATTTGTGATACATTTTAACATGGATTAAAGATTTTTAAAATATTTTTCAATATACATACGTATATAAAAATTATTTTGAATGGCAATATGTTTACATTCTTTTAATTTAAACCTGACATATAATATATACTAATTATATGTATACATAATAGAATACTTTTTTGAAAAAAAAATATGGAAAATATTTGTATTTTTCAGCAAAAAATACATGTTTTAAAATAAAAAATATATATACACATATAAATATATAATTATTATTTTAATGGGAGTGTATTTACATTTTAAAAACACATAACATAACATCTAATATTTATATAAAAATGTTATTATATATTTAAATATTTTAATATTTAAATTAAATAGTAGCAATTTAATAGTAATATTTTATTTTAATAGTAGGTGTGTATTTACAGCGTGGCACTCACCGATGATCCCAAAGATGCCCAGAATGTTGGGAGCAAAAATGACCAGCATGTTGATGAAAGTGAGCAGCACCAGAGCGATGGCGATGTGACGCAACCAACTGAAAGACTTGGTGGGAAACAACATCTGCTGGATGGCTCGACGCACCTGTGCACAACAACACACAAATACACACAAATCAGCCGTGGAAGGAGGAGTATCCCGAGTAAGAAAGTGCAGACTTACAGGGAAGAGCACGATGGGCACGGTGAGCGTGACGGCGGTGAGGACGGCCACTCGTACGCACAGGATGAGGGTGTCGTAAGGATCGATGCGACTGTAAGTGTGCAGCAACTCGGGCTCAACGTTCCCTGCGTGAAGACAAAAAAAATCCGCAATTTGAACAATTCATGACAAAAGCAAATTAAGTCTTTTATCAGGGGGGAAATAACACACTTGTTACACCTAATATAACCTAATGTAGTAGACACAATCATAAAAAATAAAGCTAATTAAGATGTTGGGAGCTATCGTCTCATTCATGTAACTTTATTGACACCTACAATACTTCATACACTTCATTTATCATTAGCTAGCTATTAACTAGCTCTCTACACTGCTAAACTCCTGCTAGCATTCAGCTGACAGTCAACTCTAGCCGGCTGACATCACACACTAAGGCCCCGCCTCTTAAAGGCACATACCACTACACGTCATAACACTTCCTTGAAATCCTTGAAAATGCTTTATTTAGGCCATGAATATGTACAACGTGCTTAAACGGGACCTGTTATGCTCATTTTGGGCCCTTTGTATTGAGATGGGGCGGCACGGCGGTCGAGTGGTTAGCGCGCTTAAACCTGACAGCTAGGAGACCAGGGTTCAATTCCCACCCTCGGCCATCTCTGTGTGGAGTTTGCATGTTCTCCCCGTGCATGTGTGGGTTTTCTCCGGGTACTCCGGTTTCCTCCCACATTCCAAAAACATGCTAGGTTAACTGGTATGAATGTGAGTGTGAATGGTTGTTTGTCTATATGTGCCCTGTGATTGGCTGGCCACCAGTCCAGGGTGTACCCCGCCTCTCGCCCGAAGACAGCTGGGATAGGCTCCAGCACCCCCCGTGACCCTCGTGAATGTATGAATGAATGAATGAATGTATTGAGTTGTGGACTCCTATGGAGCAGCTACACACAAAGCTTTCTAGATCTTCCACAATCTGCACCTATTCCAGACCGATTTCCTTGGATTTCTTTGTATTTCCAAAACACTATTTTAATTTATTCCACCCACGGCCCACCTCTCGGCACACTAGATCCACTGTGATTGGTCACACTCAGCTTGTACGGCTTATACGCCCATATAAGGGAACTTTATGGGCGTTTAATCGGTTTTAGCGTGTTTACAAAGTGAAGACCTGCAAAAAGGTTTGATTGTTCAGTATGCTAACTGGAAAAAAAACTACTAAGCCTCGAAATGCTCACCATAGAAGGTCAAGTAGCCAAAGAGCGCTGCCAGGAAGTACATGGTGTACATGACGAAGATGGAGATGTTGGACACCTTCTGCATCTTCTTCTTACTCGGGCTGGAGTTCAAGAAAAAGACGATTTGCGTGTGATATTCCAGATCCCGTATTTACGACTAGACAAGCCACTCACTCGCGGAGCTCCGTGTAGATGGGGAGGACCTCCGGGTGGCAAACGAAGGCGAAGGCCAGGATGGGGATGGTGTAGGCCGTCTGTGAGGAATCAAGGGAACCTGTTTAAAACCAATCCTCAAAGATACATCCGTGGTGCGTTTGCTTACCTGTGAGTTGATGGTGAACATGCGCGGGGTGCAATGGTGCTCGTCCTCTTGGTGAGCGAGGCCGTAATCAACACTGTGGCTTGACAGGTTGAGACTCAGCGTTTTGTTGACTGAGAACTCCTCAAACGGGCAAGGAATCTGGAACTTCTTGTAGATGACCTACAGTCACGATGACAGTCATTAGACTTGCAATGTGTTGTAAACAAAGACTGAATGTTAAAACGTTTATTTAGAAGGTTTTAATGTCTAATATGTCAGATTCTCTCTTATTATGTCTACTATATTGGGTAATAGGACTGTAAAGGTGACTATAGGGGTGTTACGTCATGTCTGGAGGGCTCTAATAATGTTAACAAGTGTATTTAGAAGGTGGTAAACAGGTTATAATGTCTAATATGTCAGATTTTCTCTTATTATGTCTACTATATTGGGTAATGGGAGTGTAAAAGTGACTATAGGGGTGTTACTTCATGTCTGGAGGGCTCTAATAATGTTAAAAAGTGTTATTGGAAGGTGGTAAACACATTTTAATGTCTAATATGTCAGATTATCCCTTATTATGTCTACTATATTGGGTAATAGGACTGTAAAGGTGACTATAGGGGTGTTACGTCATGTCTGCAGGGCTCTAATAATGTTAAAAAGTGTTATTGGAAGGTGGTAAACACATTTTAATGTCTAATATGTCAGATTCTCCCTTATTATGTCTACTATATTAGGTAATAGGACTGTAAAGGTGACTATAGGGGTGTTACTTCATGTCTGGAGGGCTCTAATAATGTTAAAAAAGTGTTATTGGAAGGTGGTAAACACATTTTAATGTCTAATATGTCAGATTCTCCCTTATTATGTCGACTATATTGGGTAATAGGACTGTAAAGGTGACTATAGGGGTGTTACGTCATGTCTGGAGGGCTCTAATAATGTTAAAAAGTGTATTTAGAAGGTGGTAAACAGGTTTATAATGTCTAATATGTCAGATTTTCTCTTATTATGTCTACTATATTGGGTAATGGGAGTGTAAAAGTGACTATAGGGGTGTTACTTCATGTCTGGAGGGCTCTAATAATGTTAAAAAGTGTTATTGGAAGGTGGTAAACACATTTTAATGTCTAATATGTCAGATTCTCCCTTATTATGTCTACTATATTTGGTAATAGGACTGTAAAGGTGACTATAGGGGTGTTACGTCATGTCTGGAGGGCTCTAATAATGTTAAAAAGTGTATTTAGAAGGTGGTAAACAGGTTTATAATGTCTAATATGTCAGATTTTCTCTTATTATGTCTACTATATTGGGTAATAGGAGTGTAAAAGCGACTATAGCGGTGTTACTTCATGTCTGGAGGGCTCTAATAATGTTAAAAAGTGTTATTGGAAGGTGGTAAACACATTTTAATGTCTAATATGTCAGATTCTCCCTTATTATGTCGACTATATTGGGTAATAGGACTGTAAAGGTGACTATAGGGGTGTTACTTCATGTCTGGAGGGCTCTAATAATGTTAAAAAAAGTGTTATTGGAAGGTGGTAAACACATTTTAATGTCTAATATGTCAGATTTTCTCTTATTATGTCTACTATATTGGGTAATAGGAGTTAAAAGTGACTATAGGGGTGTTACTTCATGTCTGGAGGGCTCTAATACAGTTAAAAAGTGTATTTAGAAGGTGGTAAATATGTTGCTCTAATAATGTTAAAAAGTGGTTTTCTATGCTCTAACTACAAAAATATTTCATTTATGAAAATTGAATCCTATCCAATTCAATGATCACGGTAGGGTTGCCTATTTTAATCTGTTTGTATATCTCTATAATGCACTAAAAGAGTGTTCATGTCGCACATAAGGAATGTGAATGATTGTCAAACGCTAAAAAAAATGCACTCATGCAGCTTTATCTTGCATATTGGCTCATTTTCAGTGGATACGACACATTTGTACGAGATGCAAACGTACCGCAGTGAGGAAGAACACCATGCAGCTGAGAGAAAACCCACTGGTGTAGCCCAGATAACCTGAAAGAAGACACCACTTAGCAAACATTTAGGAGCAAACGTGGATATATGAAGTGTACTTTTGGGAGCTGTTGTTGGGAGCCAGAACAGACAAATGCCCGGAATTTTACCGTTCCTATTACTCAAACGTCTGAAAGTACTTTGTACCGCCGACCACAACGTCCGTCAAACAATGCATTGGAGGATGATTAACACTGAAAGTGGTTTGCAGATTTCTTAAGATGAAATGTTTGTTATGAAGGCGTGTGTTTGCACCGCATGCTAACATATACGTAGAATATAAATATAAATTATTAAAGCAACACCAACTAGTGTTTCACTCATTCATTCCCAGACAGTTTTCAAAAGAGAACCTCTTCAGTGGCGGACATTGGAGATGATTTTGACTGATCTTTCAAAAGACATGGAATATTGTGTTGTATGGCTATATAAACACGGAACCTACCAAAAGAAAGATCAGATCCCCGTCTTTCATTAGGAAAAAAACTTTTTTTCTACCTGTTTGTGTTCTTTAGTAATCAGCAGTAGAACATAGGAAAGTTTCGGGAAAATATCAGTTTCCGACTAAAAATGAAAAACAGCTTTCCCATGCATAACTTTCACTTTTTGTGACTGTTGAAATATCCTCACTAGGGTGGTGGGTATGCTGGAGCCTATCCCAGCTGTCTTTGGGTGAGAAGCGGGGTACACACTGGATTGGTCGCGGTCGCCAGCCAATCACAGGGCACATATAGACAAACAACCATTCACACGCCAACACAGATTACAACACAGGTCTTCCCCATCTCCTGACTGTGTGGCCTACATGCTAGCCACTCACCCACCGTGCGGCCCATCAAAATAAACATTTATTTACAAATGTAACACTTTTCACATTTGGAACGGAACTATGTGTGTGCACGCGTTAAAATTTCCCAACAACCTTCTGGACAGTCCAGTCCTCCACGCGCTCTCACTTCCTCCTTCCTGTCATGTGTGATTTTCCAATCACATGTCTGCCAAGTTCAATTCCACCCTCGAGTTTGCATGTTCTCCCCGTGCAAGTGTGGGTTTTCTCCGGGTACTCCGGTTTCCTCCCACATTCCAAAAACATGCTAGGTTAATTAGCGACTCCAAATTGTCCATAGGTATGAATGTGAGTGTGAATGGTTGTTTGTCTATATGTGCCCTGTGATTGGCTGGCCACCAGTGCAGGGTGTACCCCGCTTCTGGGATAAATCAATAAATGAATGCCAAGCTCTTATCAAATGTACTTCTGCTACCTTGTGGCTGTTTTTATGCCTTCAAATTGCTCTGCAGTGAAATCCATAAGTAGAGAGTTGCATTACTTCCTGTAAATGTAAACACATTGTTGGGATGGGGTGTTTGGGTTTATAAAAACGTATAAATATGTATTTTGTATTGAATGAGTCAACATAACAAGAAGCTCAGTGACCTCAGACCTGTGTTGAATAATGTGTGCACTCACCCAACTGCTTCATGAGGGCGAGGGGCAGGATGACGCTGGCAGACACCATGATGACCAGATAGTTGCCGTTTAAGTACCACAAGCTGTTAGGGGAAGAAATCATTGTGTACACGGTTAAGAATTATATACTTATATAGCCGTGAGGTTATGGAGAAACAAAAGTTTTTGCTTATGTAGCCATACAGGAATAGAAGCTTACATAACAAATGATTTACCACCGCAAAGAAAGACGCCTGACACTGAATATACCGTAGTACCCGCTTGTCTCACTCACATATATTTCTTTTAAAAGGATGTAATGGTGGGAAAAACACATTCCATATCCAATCCTGGCATAGCTCCTGTGGTGCTGACCCATCATCTGCTAAACGCAGACGCCACATGATCCATTCACTCATAAAAACCTACAGCACATATGCACTGCACATAGTCACATAGTTTATGTATATATATACAATATATATATACTATATCAAGTAAGTCATACACCTTCATTCCGTTTCCAAAGCTAAATAAGCTGTCACCATCATGAAGCTTTAGTAACCGTCTAAGTCATATTTAACTCGGGGTGAATTATGACGACAATCTGGGAACATTAAAAATACCCTCCATAACCGGTTATTAAAAAAAAACACTCCAATGAGGCAAGATAAGTCGTAGAGAGGCGCTCTGTTTGAAAAAGTTCACCAGAGACCACTGTGCCTCACACAGGCTGCTCGGAGCGTGTACCCGAATACAGTGCACCTTGCTGGGCCACACCAGGTGGCTCCCTGCACTCTATATTCTGGTTCTCCTGACCTCCATAGCAGCACATTGGCATTGAAGTGTGTACCCGAATACAGTGCACCTTTCTGGGCCACGCCAGGCGGCTCCCTGCACTCTTTACTCTGGTTCTCCTGACCTCCATAGCAGCACATCAGCATTGGAGTGTGTACCCGAATACAGTGCACCTTGCTGGGACACGGCAAGTGGCTCCGTCCACTCTACTGTGGTTCTCCTGATATTAGGGATGTGGTGATATCACAAGAAAAAAAAAAAAAAACAAAGTTGTAATTTATGGAAAATTAGGTTGGGGAACAAGTTCTGATATTAGGAGGCAGGTTTTTGCCAGATGTAACCCTTTTGATGGTTTTACTGTGCTAGAAACAAGTTTGTAGTCATGACCGACTTCATTCTTTGATGGAACAATGAAGCTGTGGTTGATTTGAATTGTTTACAGTCAACATGAAATGTGTGCAAGAACAGTAGAAGGACGTCATCAGTCCTTGAGGCAGGCGGCCATTGTGATGCTTGAAGGAGCAGGGAAATAAATAAAGATTCCTTACATGGCGCGCTGAGCAGAACAAATATCTCCAGGAGACAATGGTGGTAAGGTGAAGCAAAACAGAACGCCCGTCCACGAAGGGCACACCCCCCCAGCGGCATTTTACTAACTGACATTTGTAGCGCCCTCTACTGGTTGTGGTCAAATTGCTATGGAAGACATGAAATATCCCAACAGAAAGTCACAATTATGAGATAAAAAGCCAAAATTATGCAATTAAAAGCAATAATTATCAAAACTCTGAGATAAAAAGTCATAATTATGAGATTAAAGGTACAAATACAAATTTCTATCCGATAATTTCAACTTTTTATTGCATCATTTTGACTATATATCTCATAATCATGGCTTTTTATCATATAATTTCAACTTTTTTATCTCATAATTATAACTTTTCATTTTTTTAATTTCAACTTTTTAATTTCATTATTTAAACTTTCTTCTTGGAAAGTTTCTTTTGATAATTATGACTTTATGCCTCATTCTATTTTTAGTTTATTCTCCTAACACTGACTTTTTCCTGCAACATAATTCTTTACAAATTACAATCTTATTTGTTGTTTTGTTTGTCTCTCATTATTAAAAAATAAAAACATAATATATAAATATTTAGATTAAAAATTTGAATACATTTTTTAAAAAAATTTAAACGTCAACTTTATATTACTAATATGACATTACTTGTCCCTCATAATATTGTGATATTTTTCTCATTAGATGAATATTTTGGCTTTATTCTTGTCAAATTGACGGTTTGTCTTCGGGTTGATGTTCCACTCGCAATGTTTATGTAACACTGCAAGCCGACACTTCACAGCGGTCAAGTGCAGGTTTCAAGTTCATGTTCACGACTTCAGGTCGGCCTTGTTTGGCCACCCACACGCACCCACACACACACACACACACACACACACACACACCTCATTTGTGATTACCTGCCAGTGTGTTCACATCCACACTAAATATATATTTTATATCTAGAAGCATTTCTTAAAAGTGGAAGGGGGGTGGCATTTTGGCCGTCAGCAGCACGTCATTGCTCCTCTATTTTAAGAGGCGGGGGCGTAAATTCAAGTGTTCCTCCCCCCACCCCCCCACCCCACCATTCCAGGCATGGACATGAACCTTCTATGAGGGGGTGGCGCCGAAGGCGACCTGTCAGCACGCTTGGCATTAAGCCCTCGTGTTGCAACACCTGCTGCTGCCGCTTACTGTGTACTTGTGTGTGTGTGTGTGTGTGTGTGTGTGTGTGTGTGTGTGTGTGTGTGTGAGTGTGTGTGTGTTCACACTGGAGGACAAGCTGGTGTGTTTCAAGTATGCCACCAATGATAACATTCACCAAATGACTGATAAAGCCAAACTTACATTCAGGTTTTTTTTTGTCGCTAGCATGATGGCCAACACGTCCTTCATATTTTGCAGACCTGACGTCTCGAACAATTGCACAATTCAACATGTCGGAAAAGGAAAAGGCTTGAAAGATGGATGGGCGGGAGCGCCATTTTTAGACTACTCTAGCGGGGAGGCGGTGGGGGGCGTTGGGCATCCACACCAATCCAAGGAAGGGTTGATGTTGTGTGTACATCAGCTGACTGACAAGCCTCCTCTGGCTCGGTCAATTATAAGCTTCCATTCTCGACCCCCCCCACCCACCCCCCCACCACCCCAACCAAACACCACTTCCACCCTCCACTTCAGCGACTTGTGCAATATCGTAGCCCTTGAACCCCCCCCCCCCCCCCCAGCATGCCGTAGCTATTATTGCTTGTACTCACTCTGCGTTGGGGTCGGCCTTCAAGAAGGCCTGGATGACCAGCGGTAACTCGGACTTCACGATGTACAGGTAGCTGGACATGGCTGCCATGATAAAAAAAATAAAAAACATAAATATGAGGCGTCATCGTCTTCATTCATAACTTCAAGGTCATCTAGCTTCCTCTTTGTGGAGCATCAAGCATCAAGGGAGATGGAAAAAAAGAAATTTATTGCAAAGAATCATCCATCCATTTTCTATACCGCTTATCCTCACTAGGGTCACGGGAATGCTGGAGCCTATCCCAGCTGTCTTTGGGCGAGAGGCGCCAGCCAATCACAGGGCAGATATAGAGAAACAACAATTCCCAACCAATCACTCCTCTACATTTCTTTTTTTTTCGAAATGCATCCGTAGTAAGCAATCCTGTTCCGTAGACAATCTTTGACCGGCTGAGATGTTAATCAGATCATCTCCTGTACGTCTGTGTTTTCTTCCTCACCTCCGATATTCTGCAGAGTGATGGCAATGCCGGCCGCCATTTTTCCAGGAATACCAAAAGCTCGGAAGCCCAGCTGTTCGTATGCTCGAATTCCTGCAAGCAGAGCACGATGCGTCACGTCTGCACGGTGGACCCCAGATGCTTTATCGCCACCCAGAAGGTGTCATGAAAGCGGCCTGGGGACCGTCTTCTCCCAGTACCAAACCGCAGTCATTTCACTTTTGCGAGATGGTGTAAACCCGCCGAGACAAAGACTGACTTACCCACAATGCCAGAGGACTTGAGCAGCAGATGAATGGAATAAGACGACAAGGCCGCCACTGCAGTCAGAAGAAACCTGCAACGGCATTGAATAAAGTCTCAATAAAAGCCTAAAAAGTCGCCACATTGAAAAGCCGTCTCCCAGGACATGACAGTCAGGCATCTTTCCAAAGGATCAAGTACCCACGGACTGTAAATGTACACAGTCCAGAAAGGCCACGGCCCGGAATAGTCCAACTTCATGCGGAATTTGCTTATTGGTGTCTTCTTATTGCAAGCAGGCTGCAGGCTCCCATGTATGGTGGCCTTGGGACCACCTGGCCATTTAGTCTACATCTTGTTTGGGTGCCAACGTAGCAGCGTTGGCACAGATAAAAGCTGGCCCGGGTCCGTGTGAGACTACAGAGCGCAACATTCCTCTGCTTTGGAAGTATAATCATCAACCTGGAAGGAATCTGCACGTTTGGCTGACACAAACTAACTAGATCACGCTGCAGAAAAGTCACTACAGTACGGCCCTGCATCCATCTATTTACCCCTCTAAGCCATGCAATTCTCCACCAAAACACCAGGGGCAGCGTTCTCCTGAAAGTGGGCAATCACTATCTAGCTTGTGTTGTGGTATAAACATTGGCCTGTTGGTGCTCTAAAATGGACCTGAATGCAACACCATTCTTCTTCATTAGTTCCTCAGGAACTACTCTAAATTTAAATGCCTTATTTCCACAATAACTACTCATTACTTCATTAGTTCCCCAGTAACTACTCTAAATATATGTACGTATGTGCCTTAGTTCCACAATAACTACTCATTACTTCTTCATTAGTTCCCCAGTAACTACTCTAAATATATGTGACTTAGTTCCACAATAACTACTCATGACTTCTGTATTAGTTACCCAGTAACTACTCTAAATGTATGTGTCTTAGTTCCTCAATAACTACACATTACTTTATTAGTTCCCCTGTAACTACTCTAAATGTATGTGCCTGAGTTCCTCAATAACTACTCATTACTTATTCATTAGTTGGTCAAGAACTACTCTAAATGTATATGCCTTAGTTCCACAATAACTACTCATTACTTCTACATTAGTTTCCCAGTAACTACTCTAAAGGTAAATGCATTAGTTCCACAATAACTACTCATTACTTATTCATTAGTTCCCCAGTAACTACTCTAAATGTAAATGTCTTAGTTCCACAATAACTACTCTAAATGTAAATGCCTTAGTTCCACAATAACTACTCATTACTTCTGTATTAGTTACCCAGTAACTACTCTAAATGTATGTGTCTTAGTTCCTCAATAACTACACATTATTTTATTAGTTCCCCTGTAACTACTCTAAATGTATGTGCCTGAATTCCTCAATAACTACTCATTACTTATTCATTAGTACCCCAGTAACTACTCTAAATGTATGTGCCTTTGTTCCACAATAACTACTCATTACTTCTACATTAGTTTACCAGTAACTACTCTAAATGTAAATGTCTTAGTTCCACAATAACTACTCATTACTTCTTCATTAGTTCCCCAGTAACTACTCTAAATGTAAATGTCTTAGTTCCACAATAACTACTCTAAATGTAAATGCCTTAGTTCCACAATAACTACTCATTACTTATTCATTAGTTCCCCAGTAACTACTCTAAATGTAAATGCATTAGTTCCACAACAACTACTCTAAATGTAAATGCCTTAGTTCCACAATAACTACTCATTACTTATTCATTAGTTCCCCAGTAACTACTCTAAATGTAAATGCATTAGTTCCACAACAACTACTCTAAATGTAAATGCCTTAGTTCCACAATAACTACTCATTACTTCTTCATTAGTTCCTCAGGAACTACTCTAAATGTATGTGCGTTAGTCATGAGTTTTTCATTGGTTCCTCAGTAACCACTGTGATACCACCTGATAGACATGATAGGTCCTACTCACAGGAAGAAGAGTATGCCGGTGTTGGCCATGGCGTAGGCCAGTCCCAGGATTCCACTCCCCATGATGGCATTCCCCAAGTTGAAGACGGACATGCCAAAGGAGGTTTTCCCTTCAAACTAATCCGGAAAAAAGGTGGCTGTTAAAAAAAAAGAAGCAACAGACGAGGAGTTTTGTGCTTTGTCACTCACGTCAGTGAATCGCACGGGTTTCTTTCCATCAGCATTTGGCAAAAACTCCTCATTCTCCAGAGCTCCATCGGGGTCATCAAACCTAGCAGATGGTCATGATTTCAATACAAAGCCTTAAAGGAAAAGTGCACTTTTTGGGGGGAATGAAACTCCATTGGTAATAATGAATAAATGGTGTCTTGGGTTGTGTGTGCAGTTTGACGCCTGTCATACCTGATAGTCTGAGTGCCATTTCTGAGCAAGGATCCACCCATTCAGGCAAAAATGCAAGCATGCATTAAAAAGAAACAAAGCAAACAAGAATATGAGTCGAGCAGGCTGTTGCTAAGCTAAACGTTGACATGCCAGCACGAGCGGCGGGGGGGTCGAGCGTAGCAAACACTCACTGATCTTCCTCCAGCGACGTCTTCACGGGCACGCCCACATCGTCTCCGTGGTCGTGTCTTTTCCCGTTGGATAAGATGTTCATCTCCGACTGAGACGGCTCCATCCCGCCAGGTGCAGCAGATGTTCTTCCACAAAAATGGACGGCGTCTTTAGTACTGAATTGAAGAAACATCTCATGTCAAAACATTAAGGTGGTGAGTGGTAAGTAGCCCTAACAATGCTAATTAGTAGGAAACGACCTTTCTACCAGATCTGTGGTGACGACCTATGACCTGATGTGTTATTAATATGGAAGCACATGATGTGGTGGACGTTCAGTCAACAGATGAGAATGACAGTAGGAATCTGCTTGATTGCCGAGTGTCACGATGTACGTGTGCAGTGAACCCACCAGGACCGTGTCAAACATCAACTACTGAAGTTCCCTCTCATGCAACATCAACTGTGCCTCTGATAGCATAGCAGCCTTGGATAAGGGGCATTCATTGGCAGCGGATGCTAACTGGAAAGAGGCTGCTATTTAGCATAAATAAACACCAGCCGTGTAACCAGGCACTCCATTCACCAGATGATCACATTACTTTTAAGAAAAGTACAATGAAAAAAAATATCACAACTATGCCAATGTACTCATTTCTACTAGGCTACATTCTGTGTGTATGCTAGCGGCCCCGCCTCCACCCATGGAGACAAAGAGACTGACCAAAGGGCTCAGTCAGTTCATGCCATTGATCTCTTATTATGTCTACCATATTGGTAATAGGGGTGTAAAGGTGACTATAGGGGTGTTAGGTCACGTCTAGAGGGCTCTGATAATGTTAAAAAGTTTATTTAGAAGGTTTTAATGTCTAATATGTCAGATTCTCTCCTATTATGTCTACTACATTTGGTAATAGGAGTGTAAAAGTGACTATAGGGGTGTTACTTCATGTCTCGAGGGCTCTAATAATGTTAAAAAGTGTATTTAAAAGGTGGTAATCAGGTTAATAATGCCTAATATGTCAGATTCTCTGTTAATATGTGTACTATGTTGGGAAATAGGAGTGTAAATGTGACTATAGGGGTGTTACTTCATGTCTGGAGGGCTCTAATAATGTTAAAAAGTGTATTCAGAAGGTGGTAAACACATTTTAATGTCTAATATGTCGGATTCTCCCTTATTATGTCTACTACATTTGGTAATAGGAGTGTAAAGATGACTATAGGGGTGTTACTTCATGTCTGGGGGGCTCTAATAATGTTAAAAGGTGTATTTAGAATGTGGTAAACACATTTTTTGCATCTAATATGTCAGATTTTCTCTTATTATGTCTACTATATTGGGTAATAGGAGTGTAAAGGTGACTATAGGGGTGTTACTTCATGTCTGGAGTGCTCTAGTAATGTTAAAAAGTGTATTTAGAAGGTGGTAAACACATTTTAATGTTTAATATGTCAGATTCTCCCTTATTATGTCGACTACATTTGCTAATAGGAGTGTAAAGATGACTATAGGGGTGTTACTTCATGTCTGGAGGGCTCTAATAATGTTAAAAAGTGTATTTAGAAGGCGGTAAACAGGTTTTAATGTCTAATATGTCAGATTTTCTCTTATTATGTCTACTAAATTGGGTAATAGGAGTGTAAAGGTGACTATAGGGGTGTTACTTCATGTCTGGAGGGCTCTAATAATGTTGAAAAGTGTATTTAGAAGGTGGTAAACACATTTTAATGTCTAATATGTCAGATTCTCTCTTATTATGTCTACTACATTTGCTAATAGGAGTGTAAAGATGACTATAGGGGTGTTACTTCATGTCTGGAGGGCTCTAATAATGTTAAAAAGTGTATTTAGAATGTGGTAAACACATTTTTTGCGCCTAATATGTCCGATTTTTTCTTATTATGTCTACTATATTGGGTAATAGGAGTGTGAAGGTGACTATAGGGGTGTTACTTCATGTCTGGAGGCCTCTAATAATGTTAAAAAGTGTATTTAGGAGGTGGTAAACAGGTTTATAATGTCTAATATGTCAGATTTTCTCTTATTATGTCTACTATATTGGGAAATAGGAGTGTAAAGGTGACTATAGGGGTGTTACTTCATGACTAGAGGGCTCTAATAATGTTAAAAAGTGTTTTTAGAAGGTGGTAAGTAGGTTTTTTTATGTCTAATTTTCTGTTATTATGTCTACTATATTGGATGATAGGAGTGTAAAGGTGACTATAGGGGTGTTAGTTCATGTATGGAGGGGTCTAATCATGTTAAAAACTGTATTTAGTAGGAGTGTCACTCATCTCAATATGTCAACTCAAGATTAAAACGTGACTGACTTCTGGTTGAGGAAAAAGGCCACCCACTTGCGTTACGTAAGCGATGGTCATGACGGGGTGAGCGTTGTGAATGTTTGATGTTTGAACAGGCGCTGCCGTCTTTTTTTCTAGACTCCACTGAAAGGAGTGATTATTAGGAAGTTATTTCCCCCCCCCCCCCCCCCCCCGTTGTGTCAGTTAGACAAGGGGCGGGGCTTGCAAGCGGTATCAGGAACAGGCACGAGGTTCAGCCCAGAGCGCCTGGCAGCACCAGCTCATCCTCGGCCACGTGCCTGCTGAGGACACATGAACACACGCGCTGCCGTCATGGCGGCCCGCCACTCCATGCACCACGCTCAGGCACCCAGCAGGTCACTTTGGGACAGCACCTGTCTCTCCCGACAGTCATTACAATAGGTACACCTATGTACCCACACACACTCTGCTGCCTTCTCATTGGACGATGTCTGCATTGCATCACACTGACTCCTTCTATCTAATTATATTATTATTACATTAATTCTATATATATTATGGAATTTTAAACATTGAAAATATATTTAATTAGTAATTTTTATTTATTTGTATTAATTAATATATTTTATTGTAATTAATTGTAATTAATATAATTATTAATATATTTAATTAGTAATTTGTATTTATTTTAATTTTATTTCATTTAAAAATGTCAAATGGGATGGCTAATGTGTGCCTAAAACTACAGACAAAAGACAAATAAAAAAAAAACAATAATCAACATTTATGGTATCAATAACAAAATGGAAAGAGGAGATCAGAACATTCAGGAAGAACATTTTTTTAAAACGTTATTTAAAAAATAATGTAAAGTCAATAATAACATCATTGGTTATTTCACTGATGAATACTTCTCATGCTGATTTTACCAAAGCCAAAACGAGACAAACGGCCATGTTAAAATTCCGTGTTTGAAGCCAAACAGACAAAAAAACAACCAAACTAAACTAAAAAAGACCCGATTACTGACATTCCGTCCTCATGGAATCCACCTGAATGAGCAAATAGTTTGTTGGTTTTTATCATGTCGGAGTTAAAGTCCACGTTCATGTGTTGCCTCTTCCCATCAGGGTTTGGCTAACCTTGCAATGGCAGCCGGTCCAGCATCCAACCATCACGCTTGTTTGCCCGCTTGCTCGTCGTGTGCAGCCTGCACGAGTATCACGTATCCTCCGCTTAGTATTTCTATCCCGTATCCTCCGCCTAGTATTTCTATCCCGTATCCACTGTTACCTTGTAGCACACCTGCCCGGTTATTTCCTTCTGTCTTAAAGCCAAAAGTGAAAAATGCTGAGTTCAGCTAATACTGCACACAAATACTAAAAAAAACAAAAGCATACAAGCGGCACCAAGTACTCGAATCCAAACCATGATTGATTAAATCATTCATTAAGACGTACAAAAATGCCAAATAATGGATTGACAATGCTTAGAGTAGTCAGTGTACAGCAAGGCAGGATATAATGGCTGAGTATTCATTCATTTTTAGTGGATAGCAAATACTTATACTGCTACACAAGCTGGACACTGACTACTCTAAAGGACAGTGAGCATGTATACACAATACATACTTCTCAACAAAATGTTAAGAACAGTTGAGAAATATCTCAAATGTACATTTTGAAATGTTGGGAGGAGGTTCTAAGGAGGTTCTAAGGAGGTTCTAAGGAGAGCTTCATTCATTCATTCATTGTAGCGCTTATCCTCACAAGGGTCCTGGTGGGGTGCTGGAGCCTATCCCAGCCAATCACAGGGCACATATAGACAAACAACCATTCACACTCACATTCATAGCTATGGACAATTTGGAGTCGCTAATTAACCTAGCATGTTTTTGGAATGTGGGAGGAAACCGGAGTACCCGGAGAAAACCCACGCATGCACGGGGAGAACATGCAAACTCCACACAGAGATGGCCGAGGGTGGGATTGAACCCTGGTCTCCTAGCTGTGAGGTCTGCGCGCTAACCACTTGACCGCCGTGCAGCCCCGACCTTGTTGTTCTTTGCAATAAATTGCTTTTTTTTCATCTGACTCCCAATTCTTATTTTTGCATTTTCAAGCTCTCATTGGGGCGGCACGGCGGCCTAGTGGTTAGCGCACAGACCTCACAGCTAGGAGACCAGGGTTTAATTCCACCCTCGGCCATCTCTGTGTGGAGTTTGCATGTTCTCCCCGTGCATGCGTGGGTTTTCTCCGGGTACTCCGGTTTCCTCCCACATTCCAAAAACATGCTAGGTTAATTAGCGACTTCAAATTGTCCATAGGTATGAATGTGAGTGTGAATGGTTGTTTGTCTATATGTGCCCTGTGATTGGCTGGCCACCAGTCCAGGGTGTACCCCGCCTCTCGCCCGAAGACAGCTGGGATAGGCTCCAGCACCCCCCCGCGACCCTCGTGAGGAAAAGCGTTAGAAAATGAATGAATGAAGCTCTCATTGGCGCCTCCTTAGAACCTCCTTAGAACCTCCTTAGAACCTCCTCCCAACATTTCAAAATGCACACAAATAAATTACCTGCAAAAAATGCGACTTATACTCCAGTGCGACTTACGTATGTTTTTTTCTACCTAATTATGCATTTTTGTCCTTGTGCGACTTATACTCCGGAGCGACTTATATTCCAGAAAATACAGTATTTATTATTTCACAAATTCTCACTCAAATGATCTCAAAGTTGACTTCTTTCGGAATGAAGAATGACATTCCAAACAAGGAACAGTCCAACAACAATGCAGTACATGGGAAGCATGACACAGCATATTACTGCATTCCTACAGTATAACCAGTGTGTACTGTGTTTTTTTTATGAGATAGCGTATACATACACCACAGCTGTGGAATAAAAACACCTGCAACGCCTGCCGCTTAAAGCAATGACATGGGACACACGCCGGGGTTCGCTGACCGACCGCGGCTCGGCCTTATCTGTCCGCTCGCCCACTGGGATGAACCCAGCAGGAAAAATCCATACAGCGGGTTAGTGTTTGGATTGGGGTGGGGGGGCCAAGGCCCCTATTTACTTGTAACAACACAGGAGTTTTTTTTTTCTTCTGCTTTGATGACATTGCCTCCATTAGGTACACCTGCACCATGTAAGGAACTTTTTTTTTTACTTGAAGTAATAAAACTCAATTTTGATTGACACTGTCATAGTAATATTCAAATAATTGTTCCAAAATAGTAGTACACATTTCTTTGCTCAGCAACCTGGAAAATTATAATAGACTGATACATTATTCAAATAGGACGTCATAGACAGCAAGCTTATTGACTCCGAATCGACCCAATAGCGCCTCAGCTGGTGGCAGTAAGTACTGCACCCGGTTGGTTCCAACAACCACTCATTTCTAGCGAAATGCATTCTTAATCCGGGAATGAATAATAATCATAATTACATTTATGAATATATTTTAAAAGCCTCTTTTAGTTTAAAACCGACATTTTAGTATCAATTTGACATGAATATCATAAAGTTATGCCTTATTTTAATCAATGTCAGCATTATATTTTTTAAATACATACATATTTAATCTAGTATCTGGAATGCTTAATCTACCGAATTAATTGTAATTAATTTGTAATATCAGACCTTACAGGTATGTGTTGTAGCGTGTGTTGCATTAGAAAATATACAATATGTGTGTATTTCTCAGTGAATTTATGGATTGTGTTGTAGTACTGCAGTAGTACTAGCAGTATTCATACATTAATACTTAACTATGAATGAAATATAGCAGCTTCAAGTTTATTCCGGTACTTTTAAGACCATAAGATACAGACCACGATCTGTCAAGAGTCCCCCTGAGCCACATGGTGGTCCTGACGTCCGGACTTGTGTAGTTTGTTTGTTTGCTGGTTTAAAACCAGTAAGACCCCCCCTCCCTTCCCTTTGCGGAAGAGACATAAATCATAGAATTGATTTATTAGTTTAAAATCACCATTATTCTTATTTGTCACATCTTATGAGATATTCTATGGTATGTAGTTATATTATATTATTTTATATTATCTGCTGAAACCGGATCGATCCAGTGAGGAACACGCGTGGTGAAAGCAAACACAATGAAAGACATATTTATATATTTGAGATAGAAGATAGGACTTACCAAAAAAAAAGGGGTTTTGTTGAGGAGATTGTCAGATTAATTCCTCAGACGTGGAAGGAAGGGAGGTTCTTCCTGGTGATTTATTTGGACTTGTTTTTAGGCGCAATGGGAGCGCCAGCAGCGAGGGAAGCTTGTGGAGGAGAAATGGTCGGCATTGTGAAGCACATTGGAGCACAAAACTGTGGGGGTTGGAGAAGGTCCGCCTCCTCTGGACGATCCAACCCCCCCACACACATACACACACCTCCCACGCTGCCGCCTCCTCCAGGGTGAGGTACGTATGGGTAGTTGACAAGCCAGGTCAGTGTATTATATTAAATCATGTAAATAATGTAAATGATCTATTATCGTCAAACCGATACCTCAGACTTCGTGCTTCTCAGGACTGATAACTTTTTATACCTTTATATATATATATTTTTTATTTTTATATATATATTATATATATTATATATATAATTATATTATATATATTATATTATATATATATTTATTTTTTTTAAATTTTATTTTATTTTATATTTTAATTTTTTTTTTTTTACACGAACCTGTAGTTTTTGCACACCTGGAGGAAAGGAGGCCTGGTATTACAATAATTTGATTTGTTTAATATATATTTTTATATACAATATAATTTGATAATTTTGATTTTTATATATAATTTGTATATGTAATATATTTGATATTTATTACTTATTTTTACAGAAAAAAATCTGACAAATGTCATATAAGGCAAAAGTATGCTAATATTAGCCACCAACTACTACTACTATTACTTAGTAGTACTAGTAATAATCAGAAGAATAATGATTGCAATAATAATAGGCTAATTATTTTAGGGGGCTTCAGCCCTCTTAAAATAAATTGATATTTTTTATATTTAATATTATTTTTATATATATTATCATTTCATATTTTTAGATATATTATTTCATGTATATTAATTTATAATTTTTACAAAAAAATCTGACAAATTTCATATAAGGCAAAAGTATGCTAATATTAGCCACCTACTACTACTACTACTTAGTAGTACTAGTAATAATCAGAAGAATAATGATTGCAATAATAATAGGCTAATTATTTTAGGGAGCTTCAGCCCTCTTAAAATAAATTGGTATTTTTTATATTTAATATTTTTATATATTATAATTTGATATTTTTAGATATATTATTTCATGTATATTATAATTTTATAATTTTTAATTTTTACAAAAAAATCTGACAAATTTCATATAAGGCAAAAGCAGGCTATGTAGGTATAAGATATATGTTGTGATAAAGAAGAGGTGCATTAAATCTAGTGTTTGCTTAGTATGCTTTTGTTTTGTTTTTTTAGAAAGGCCGGATTCCTTAGCAAAGGTGGAGACATGCCAATGTATATGTATCAATTCTATTTTAAGACAGCACAGAAACTGTATTATTTTACAGCCCTTCCCTCATTTGCAAACCCAAGTTTTAACAATGACACTGCTGTAAAAGAGGATTTCTCGTGTAATTTATTTTCCCTAAACAGACAAGAACATTTGTATAAACTGTACAGTCTTAATATACTTAAAAGGAAAAGTGTATTTTTTCCCCCGTTATCCACAACCCTTGTGTGACACATGAACAAACAACTTCTCTTCTGTGCGTTCTAAAGATATAAAAGCAGATAAAAAAGGAGTCATCAGCAAGAATGGGATGCACTTATAAAGCCTGCAGGAAAAAAAACATAATACAACATTTCCATATGACCTGCATATTGACCAAACTATAGCCACACCACAACTGTGGTAGTGGCTAGCTTCAGCACAGACTGGCTCCTGATGCCTCAGGCTACTAGCCAAAATGAAGGCTACAGCCACTGTTTGATGCTAGGTGTAGCGTTCCTGTCCGTGTTGCCGTGTAAAATCAACGCACCCAAGAAGGGCTTTCTGCTTAAAATGAGCAAAATACTGTTAAGTATTCCATATTATCATGAATGTATCTGTACACAGCATGAATAGAAAACCTTGGAGGTTTCTGGAGGCGTTTTAATAGCAGCCTTTCTAGGCGGAATAGGTGCGTGTCCCATTACGGGCATTATTAGCTGCCTCTTTTTCCGTTTGTATATCATTAGAACGCACAGAAAACGTTTGTCCTTGTCACATAAGGACTGTGGATGATGGGCAAAATTAAAGTGTACTTTTCCTTTAAGTCAACATCCCATTAGCACCACAAAAAGTAAAACAAACTGTACGTATCCTGTGCATATGTACAATGTATAATTTATATTTACTATTTAAGTTCACATGCCTCAATATGAGATTGGTTCCGTTGTGTGGTTTTTGGCCACGGTGGCGAGAGGCAAGATGGAGGAGCGGGAGAATGTCCTGCCTTCAAGGAATCTTGGAAGCATTCACTTTCGTCTGAGGCTCATCATTCACTCCAGCTCAGTGAAGCGAGCAAACATGGCTTTGCGGACTGCATCTTTGTACGTGTCTGATGCCGACAGGGTGTAGTTGCTGCCTTTGGTGCCGAGGCCGGCTCCTTTTGTTCTCAGTTGGGCCTTAAAAGAGGCAAATGGATAATGAATGAGGTGATGTGGCACGTTCACCTCAGCGTTCCACTCCAACTAAATGAATACCTCGATGGGAGTCGTGATGCCCTGCTGGTTGCGACCAAGACCTTTACCCTCCTTCCAGCCCATCGCTTGGAGCATTTTGTTGCCAATGTTGTCGCTGTTGAGGCCATCTTTGGTGGGCTGCTCGTAGTTACTACAAGAAGGGACAGATTGGATCTTGAGGAAAACATGACTTAAGTAAATCATGCTAACTTATTAGCAAGATACCCACACTGCTGGAGCTGGTTGGGAGTATTTCTTCTTTTTGGCAACGGGAGGTTCAGGGATGCCATATTTTTCTCTTCTCTCAGCTGCTCTGTCTCGGTACTTCAACTGCACACACACACACTTTGTAAGAAGCAAATATTCCACTCGCACCGTAATTATCTTTGAATCAAACCTCTGATTCGCTTCTCTCCAGCTCCTCCAGCTCTGATTCACTCATTTTGGATCGGCGCATGACTTCCAGGTTTTTCTGAAAAGACGGATGACATCCCACATGAGCAAAAAGTTGAATGCGGTCGTGAAGTCAACAGACGGCGCGAGAGTGCTCATTACCTTGTGGAGATCTGACAGTTGTTGGTGTCGAATTAAACTTTCCTTGTTGGGGAACTGCCTCCGGCACAACAAGCAGGCCAGCTTTTTCCAATCGGTCATCTTGTCCTGGCCTCCGTCGGCACCCTCGGCTGACTCCTCCGGGTCACTGTCGCCACTGTAGGCTGCCACTAGGCCAGGCTGATGGCACAGCAGTAGCATAAACACATTTACTTCTAATGCCATAAGTCTTTGCCGTACACACAATATGGCAGAGGTGGAAGAAACACTCACCTTGGAGGCGTTGCTAGAACTGCTGGTCGCTTCCTCTTCTGGGACATTCATCATCTCGGGAGGGATTCTGTCTAGAACTCCGGCTTGCTGAGAATGGAATGAATACATTAGATAAAAATGATGTACACATGATGAGGTGTCACAAGATCTCATCAGATTCAAACGTGACAGGTATTTCTCGTGGGCACTAGGCCTGCTACGATATTAAATAATTAATAATCACAATAAATGACAACAAAGTGGTTTCCAGGTGGAGGGTCACTCTGTGCATTGTGTTTTATCGCCTTGGCCTGTTGCATAGAACAATGGCACAGTCTGTCTTGGTGGGCGAAGTAGCAGAAGTGTGCAATGCAGTAGAAATTAAACGAGTAGAACACAGTCACATGTACAGGTACTTGTTGGATTTTTTTCCCCCTACTGTACTTTTCTTTTAAGTAATGTTGACATCTCGTCTCGTGACAGCCCTTCAACTAAATGAAGACAACAACTCAAGCTTGCTGGCGTACCTTCTTCTCAAATAGCGTGAAGCCCGCATCAGCAGCTGCTGCCTCCTTCCTTTCCTCTTGGCTGATTGGCTGGAAGCTGCTCTTAAAGTTATCCTTCTGCTTATTGAGACTTTTAGCCCACCGCTCCATGTCTTTAGCAATCTGGGGTGGGACATCAAGAATAAAAAAGGTGAGGAAGTGAATTGTACTGATATTTACCAAAGTATGCTACCTGTTGAGCAGTTTTGCTCTTGGGTTTTTCCTTCTTCTCTTTTCCTTCTCGAGGTTCTTTGGCGCCGGCGGCACTTTGTGCAGAGTTTGCGTCGACCGAGGCGGGGACATATGTCTGCTTCTCGTTGTCCCAGTAAAGATATTGCTGAGTCTGAGAGTTGTAGTAATACTGCGGAGGAAAATAAAGGAAGTGCATCATGACATTGTTCAGGACATGGACTAACGTTGCGACTGTGTACTGCTTTACATGCGTGTTTGGGTCGTAGTACAGGCCAGTCACAGCGTCATAATAGTAACCAGAGGCCTCATCATACTGATAAGTGGATGCATCCGGAGCACCTGTACCAATCACAACATATTACAAACTACAGCACATAATCACTCACAAGTCAAATATGGTGAAGATGAGTAAGTGTTCATACCGGGGGCAGCATCTGTAGCCTGTGCAGAGGTTGTGGCTGTACCGGCAGCTGTTGTCGTGGCAACAGGAGCAGCTTCAGCAGCAGGGAGAAGTCCGGTCTGGGATTTAGCCTCCAACTGCTGGCCAAACGGCAATCCCTGTGAGGAATCAACACGCCGCGCTTGTTTATTTGTGAAGTGCAACTAACCACAGCCGCATTCCACGTCAAACGAAAGTCACTGCACACGCTACCTGAAGAGCAGGCTGGGCAATTATATGAGGTTGGTAGACTTGGACAGCCGGGGAGAGGACGACGCCAGCTGCAGTCGGAACAATCTTCATTCCAGGAGCGGCTAACATTGGACACAAAAGTTTTACACATCAGTGCAGTCCATTTATCTGCTTGCATTTCAGCTGTGACCGAATGGTAACATTATTTTATGTAAATATTTCGTCAAACAGTCGTCCCTTGTTTATAACGGTTAATTGGTTCCAGACATTAATTTCTGTGATATAGGCTTCAATGTTAATGGATTATGTTTGTAGTTGAGCACAGAACACCTGTTTATGACTTTGTAGATATTGTTTTTAACATCAGAGCCCCGTAGAGAAGAAATAACAACCTTTAAACTCCTGCAGTTGTTTATGACACATTACAACTCCTACACTGCCGGGCTAACCCATTAGCCTGTCTTCTATATTTAAGACTAAACCTTAAAAATTGTGAACACATGGGAGACAAACCTTTTCCGATCATGTGGAACAATGCCATGGCTGTCTGCAGTATTAAGGTAATGTACTGTAAAGTATCAATGTTGTGTCAATACTGCCACCTAGTGGCCAGATTATACTTTGACTAATAATAAACTAGTCTACCACAAACAGCCCACATTTATTACTTTCCTGAAAACACACGATACAGCAAGGGACGACTGCGTTCCATACAGGACGGCCAACATCTAAATTGTGGTTAGCGACCGTTACCTCCAAGAAGCCCATTCTCCTGCGAAGTGCTGGCTCCTGCAGCTTGATAAAAAGCCTGAAAAAGGATGCAGCAAGGTCAGTGGAATACATTTGATTTTGAGGTTTACCAATCGGAATTAGGATGTGTTGATTGTGCAGTGTTAACCGCCACAAATACAATTTTACTTAACTTCCAACTACCACCCATCCAACCCACACACCCGCATGCCAGTGCTACTAACCTGTGACATTGGAGGGAAGCCCTCTTGCAAGAGGCTGTACTCCGAAGGTCCCTCTCCGCTCGGCTGGGGTTAAAGAGGCAAAATAAAAGCAAATATTGGAGCTGAAAACTTGCAACAACAAAAGGACTGATGCTGACAGAAACGGCGCCTACCTGACTTGAGGACCACTGAGCTGCAGCAATTGCTGTGCTCGCGACAGAGAAGGCGCTGACACGATTCCCATCAGGGAGCAAGAGGTCCCTAGTGAAAACCAAACAATTATTCCAGCTACACTTAACATACTGCATGTGTCAGATTCAGAAATCGTAAGATAAAAGCGGCTAGGATGGCTACACACTTTCTGGCACTCTTGGCATAGTCCACTCCAATTGTCTTCCCATCCAGTTTTAGTGGAGGCTGCAGTCCTTGCAAGATGGTGAGCAGCTGAGAGGCCTCCTGTGTTTAAAAATAATAATAATAATAGATTACCTCCCCACTGGTGTGGACATTCAAAGATCAATGTAAATTAGGGCTGTCAAACGATAACTTTTAATCATTAATTCCACTGATTAATCACCATTTTAAAATTAATCATGACTAAGTACCATTTGCAACTATGTCGGCAATATGCCCGCTACTGTATTGTACTCCCCTTATCGGCCCGATAATTATCATGAACCCCAGTGATGAATTCAATAATTACCATCATTATATACTGTGTGTGTGTGTGTATATATATATATATATTTTGTTTTTTTAATTTACCAGAGGAGAAGACAGCTGAACAAAGGCAAAGCCCCTGTTCTGGCCCGTCTGTTTGTCCTTGATGAGGCGAATGTTGTTTGGGGAAAGATTAGCAAATGGTGCCAGGACGGTCATGATGGCTTCCACGGTGCTGTGGGGGGCTATATTTCTCAGGATGATTGCTGCGAACGAGAATGAACAAAATGAGTACATTTCCACACGTAACACCGTGTTCCAAATTAGGGGGTGCAATAAAAAGGGCTTACTGTCGCCACAGTACTCTCCGCTGGCTTGAGTCTCGGGGACATCATTACTGTTTGAATCTTCTGTTGACAGACAGACAAGACGAGGTGCAAAACCTTGACTTTCAGAGTAGTCAACAAAATGCAACTGCAGCTACAACCCATGACAGGATACAGGTTTGTAATTAAGCCAATAGTTTGAAGTACATGCTCTCTCCCATCTAAAAAAAAAAAAAGTGACAGCACTGTATGTCTTGCTTGTAAGCTTTCACAACTCCAAAAAACAAACAAAAAAAAAAGGCTAATGTAGCATCCCAACACTGCTGCCTCTGACTGCTCGGATGTTGGAAGTCGGTGGCCTCCTGTTGATTTCACTACTTACCAACTTTGGCTGCTCCACACCTGAAGCACTTCAGCCGCCTCCGGAAATTGTACAGGCCACACTGCAAGTAACCGTTCACATCATTTTTATTATACACCTGCTAAAGCCCCAGCGGCACTGCCTGTGACAACTTGCAGTCAATATTGATGCAGCACACCTTACTGATTAACCCCAGATGCCACCTAAGTTCTACCATTAGTCTACACACAAGCTAACATGACTGCTGCTAATCAAGCATGAGCATATGTGCTCGTCTATTTCATGGCATAACAACAGAGCACTAACTTACAGTATTGCAGAGCCAGTCGGCATAGTTGTGTCTGGGATGACTGTAGTGCATGTCCACACTTTTCCCTTGGATGACCAGGCGTTTCTGAAAAAGGAATGCAAGTGTTACCCGCCTATTTGTGGCGTGTGTTGATCTCAACTCAACAGAGTAAGCATTCTGGAAGGGGAGAGAATGGGGGGGGAATGTGAGGGACCCCCAGCACATATCCTTTGTGCTAAAGACAGACATGTGATGTATGTGATGTGTAAGAGGGTTTCTTTAAGTGTTTGGGACCCGAGTGCCCAGACTGAGCTGGAGCAAAGTGTATTATGTGACCCTGAAAGACAATGCTGACTGCTCTCTGCAAAACCATACATGAGCTTCCCACAAAAATGTTGGAGAAAAGGTCTAAAATGAAACAGGAGATTAAAAAAAAAAAAATCACTCCATGGCTTATAAAAAGTCTGTTTGCAGTTAACTATCAAAATCTAATCAATAATACCAGTATTGATATCATGATCATGTGTTAACTGTGTTAATCAAAAGAGATGGCCTTACAATTCATAAAAAAGGGTAGATGGTACTATTAAACTATATACTTATATATCCACAAACCAACAATCATAAAAAAAAATCTGCTCTGTGGCATAGAATCTATTGGTCTAAAACATTTTGGTTGCCTTTGGGGTTATTTTCCCTAGATCTCCAAGATTAAAACTAGACTTGGCGATTGTGAAGCAACCTGATTGGTCTCCATCCATCGGGTAGCATCTTGCAAGTGATAAAAGTCCACGAAGGCGAAACCACGGCTTATACCTAGAGACAGCATTCAAATATAGACGGGAGGCGTGTTAGTTAAGAGTCCAAGGGCATATTATTAAAACTGTTCCACAAACTGCTTCACGACCCAGGCCTTGTGTGGTAAACAACAGGCCGCTCCTTAAGAGTTTTACCATAGCAAAAAAAAAAAAAATTAAAAAAAAAGGGAACACCACTGATACCAATGTTCACGCCAGGCTAACTAATACAATGTGCGCCAATGGCTCTTGTTACTTACCTTCACAGGATTCATAATGAACTGCACTGATGGCACTTGGAACCACCATTTTACGTTGCTTAAGAACTAACCCGGCCATGCTGCTATGGGAAAATGGGTCTGAACGGAAGCAGATTTGCCCTACGGTCAAAAAGACTAGGGGAAAGGCAGGGTGCATCATGTGTCCCACTCTCACCTGTCTTCTTTTTCATCAGTCTGACATCGGCGGGCTGGGGACCCTCCAGCTGATCAATGGCGAAACAAATCTGAAGGACAAACGGGCAAGAGGATGGTTTAAAAAAGGCCTTCAGCCACAACACAAGGGGCCGCAGACGTGCACAAGATGCATACATCTTCTTCGGTGACGTGAGGAGAGAGACCCCAGAGCATGATGGTCTTGCTTCGCTTCTCATCGCCAGCTTCTCTTCTGTAGTCTTGATCTGGGTAGTCTCCGTCCGAATGGTACCCATCTTCTGATCGATCGCTGTTGCGTCTTTTCCGTTCTCTTGGCTTGAATACAAACACATCAGTTCAAACACATCAGCGTGTCTGTGTGAAGTTTTCATTGAAGTGTCTTTTTTTCTGAACAGAGAATCTTTATAATGTAGCATTGTGTAGTGCTTTACTACACAAGACTGGAAAGCACATAGAGCTCACATTCAGCATTAAGTGTGTCGCTGTGTGTCTTTGTAGTCCTTTCGACAACAGGAATAGGAATTGTGTGTGACGTGGTGACGTTGGAGTTCGTAGCCAATATGGTATGTCTCACACAGGTATACTACACCTGGATATATTGGAGCTTAAATACTAGAGATGCCGCCACTGCCACTTTGTTTAAGATGCTAGGTGTATCACTTCTACACGCTATGTACATCTGTGCAATACTTTGTTTTTTTATTTTCAGTATAGTTACTCCAGACTCCATTCTCTGTGCAATATCTGATCAACCTCCACGTGCAAAATATTGAGGCTCTAAATGCAATATATTAAGTTCTATGTGAAGTATTTCTATAATGCCTCATATTAACTCACTAGCAAGATCTCAGTGTATACACTGGTCATATATCTCATCTCGTTTCATATTATCTGCATACTGTATTTGTATATAACTCTGGGTAAAACTGTTGATTTTGTTAATACTTGGGTTGTTTATTTTTCTAAATTGTGTATTTTGTACTGCTTAACTGATTCTGTACTCTTGCTGCTGTGCAATGCAAATTTCTTCACTGAGGGACGAATAAAGGCATATCTTATCTTGTCGTTCTTTTTATGTTGCCATGTGAAATCAATGCAACCAGGAAAGAAGTTCCCAAAATACTACAAGGATGTTATTATAACTGTACCTGTTACTACATGCTCACAGCATGGATAAAAAAAAAACTATTTTAGACCTTAGGTGTGTTCCATAACATATATATACAAAAGAGAAAGACATGTCTCACACAAAGATTGCAGTTGATTATGATGGGCAGCATTCCAAAGAGGTTGCTTTCTGAAACAACAGGACTCCCACTAAAAACAAGAGAAGAAGCATACAGGCATAATCACCTCTGGACTGTCCCTGGATCCACGGCGTTCTCCCTCACTGCGATCGCTTCGCCTCTCTTCCGCCCAGCGGCGGTCACGCTCTTGATCCCGCTCTCGTCTGTCACGCCAATCGGAATCATCGCGTGTCTGGTCGGAGCCATACCTGCCGCTCCGTTCAGATCGACTTATCCTATTTGACAAAACATTAGAAGGACAAATGAAGCAACAACATAAAAAATATCGCCCCAACCCTAATGGCTATCTTGCACTTTCGGGTAACTTTTGGCATATCTTCTTCCGGGTGTTCTTCCGGGATATTTAGAGGTAGATGGTATTCCACTGTTCATTCCTGCTAAAATACAAGGTACTCGTCTTTCGTTCTTATTTGCGCTCCAGGTACAGAATTAGGTAGGCGGGAAGTTCATGTCCACTCAGTGACCCGGTAGGCTACCACATTAGCCAATTATAATCATGATTTGGCATCAGTCCCGGAAACAGTTGTGTCTGCATTTAGAATCTTTTTTTTTTTTTTATAACTGATTTTTGTAACTTTTTACTTTAGAATGTCAGTGAAAAAAATCCAAATTGTAAAGATAAAAAAACGTCTGAGAGACAGATGCAGACATTGAAAGAGCCATATATGGCACGCGAGCCATGGGTTCCCTACACTTGTGCGTTTTCATCTGTTGAGCTGCATTTCAATGTCTGCAACAATGACTAATAAAACTTGCATAAAACCCTTCTTTGAATGCTAACCAAATAGCACGACAACGTCCAATCGTACAACATACACTACCAACATGTGGCAGGTCGGTAAACCAAATCAATTTAATAACTACATTTGAAAGATATTTAGAACTCATAGAGCCAGGCAAAGAAGCTTTAGTGATACGTAGTTAAAAAAATGCATCGTCTAATATTTTTTGACGTCTGCGTGAAATGACCGTTGCATTACTGACATTCTAACCGACATGGCGGCGAACGCCGCTGGTACTCACCTCTTATCTGCTCCCATTTCTCCCCTACACAACCTCTGCAACACAAACATGAAAACATTATTAAAAATTAATTAGCCTGTAATTACATTCACAGGCACGAAGGGAAACTGCAGCAACTGAAACGTCAATGGTTATGGTGGCGCTAAACGCTCTCATTTTCAAGTCGTCATTTCACAAGCGTTAAAAAAACGACGTAAACTCACAGCCATTAAAGATTACATTTTGCAGTTACAAGTTAAATAAACTCACCCGTACGGTTAGTTAATGTTGACTATACTATGTGGAGATTTCAACGCAATATTTGCGAAATTGAAAACCGAATGCGGTCAAGGACTTCTAACAAAACGACGACACCTTCTTCTTCCCAGCATGCATTGGTGTTTTAAGCCTCCACAGTTCTATCCCGATTTTGCCTGACAGGCGCCTATCGGCCTTTTTGTTAATCATCCAACAGACGTGTATCCATCAATCTGAATTTCATTTATCGTCATTGTTTATAAAAATGTAGGGCATAACGTCAAATTGTGTGCCGTGTGTTTCGAGAGTCAGATAAATTTACTGATGTCCGAAATAGATCAATATTCTTACCTGAAAACAATAGATCAGGGCAAAGTAACGCCAAATTATCGCCATTTTGCAATTCTGCGGCCTAACCTCAAATATTTCAGTGGCGTGCTTAATTTTATACATTTCATAATATAATTTCTCAATAAATATGTATTAAGCAACATTAATGCATTGGTTAGGTCCAAGATAAAACATATTTGACACTATGAAAAACCACTGGTCTAAATTATTTTCAGCAATGTAACAATGTATTATTTGTCAAACAGCAACTCTGTTGTTTTTCTTATATTTTATTACAGTTTGCAAATGTTGACACGTGACCAACAGTACACTATACACATCAGTCCTTAATAAAGACCACATAACAAGACTTGTTGAACTTGGCACGAGAGGATGTTCCCCCACTCATCACTTCTGAGCTGTGTTTTTGACATGGTGTATGACACATTCCCTTCCCTTCCCTTAAGCGACAACCAAAATCCACAAAATGTTATCACTTTAAGTTACTTTCTTAAAAATATCATGCCGAGGAGACACGTACAAATGTTGGTGGCATCAGATGAAACAAGCAACACTAGGAATATAATGCATTCAAATAAATGTGCAGCAAAACAAAGGGTGGAATCCATCACAAACAAAGAAGATAGTCTGGGACAGCGGGAGTTGGGAAGACAGCAGTGGGAGGCTGCGATGGTCCATGAAGACGTTTATGTCAAGGTTTCTCCTTTAGTCACCTATAATGACAGATAAACATATAAATGGTACACGTGTTGGATGCCACACAAAATACAAAACTCATACTATTACAAGCATTGTTGAGGACATCTGATTAGACAAATAGTCAAAGGAGGTCCTTGGTTTTATGGAAGGATGTTATGGACTTCAATATGTCTCCCTAGTGGCAGCGCGCCAAAGAAAAGGAAAGCCGTCACCAAGGAAGTCAAAATGAACAACATAAAGGCTCAACATCAGCTGCTTGATTGGTCCTAGCCACGCCACTACTGCAACCATCACTAAGGATAAATATTATTGAATGCTAATGAATGCTAGCGGTGTCATGGAATCTGTTACAAGGATCTGGGAGACCCAGACTAGCCTGGGATAATATTTTAAGAAGGTATAAAATGCCTCCAAGCTACCACCATTGATAAAAGTAATGTGTTTCAATTAGTTTCATTTCATTATTGGATTTAATATTTCTATTATTGTATTTATATGTCCTTTATGTGCTGTGTATAGTGTGTATGACTTCAGTTAATTGAAGATTTCCAACTGGCAGTACATGAAACGTGGACATACATCACAGTCTAGGAAGGAGGACCACCTGTATTTTAAATACAGTATGGCAGCTGCTGCATTCAGGTTCGTGTGGGAATTTTGATAAACAGGCATTCAAATTACAAGTTACATTTTGTTCTCCAGAGCAATACTAGTTTATTCTTGTGATTTTACCACGTTGTCTTAATACGTTGTCTTAATAACACCCTTTATACTTACTCTTGCTTCGATATATTCAATTCTCCTCTCCAAGGCTGTCAACTTCTCATTGAGCGTAGCCAGACGAGATCGACATGACATGTCTAATGGGGGACATGATGCAAGATTACATTTTCGACTTCATCCAACTATGCATACATCTCCAAATGACAGACTAATGCACATCATCAACAACACAAAAGCATGTATCAATTGTAAATACATGTTTACAAGAGCGAGAACACTAGCCACCTCGCTAGCATTAGCAGATTGCTGTGACCAAGCGGCTCGAATAAACTTGCTTAAGTTTAATTTGGGGGTATTTTAAAACTAACATTAGTTAATAACAACAACAAAACGTAAATACAACTCGACAAGGACATGCCACTTTCACAAAAAAGAACAATAATACGCTCACGAGCCTATCTGGGAGTGGCTAAAATGAACATCACTAGCATGCTAACGACGACAGGAGAGGCTAATCTCTCGGTTTGGCGAAGCATAAACATACACCGTAGAACGCTAATCTTACCGAACGAGTTAAGGAAGTCGGCGATTTTCTTGATGCTGCTCGTGATCACTTCAATATACTCCCGGTTGGCCCAGTCTTGGTGGATTTCTCTCTGCACTGGGTCTTCCTGGCCGGCCATGTTGGATGAGTCGAGTCGCTCTTTGAGTCCAGCTGTGCAAACCGGAAGTAGACCGTAGAACGCCTTCGTTATATATTATACGTTACTTGTTCCTGTAATTCTGCTTATACTGTTTTGTACAATTGAAGTTTGTAATAAAATATATATTACAAAAATTATGCGTTACTATTTACAATAAAATTTGAAAATTTGTATTTTCAGAATTTTAATATTAAAGTAAAGCCACTGTCTGCAATATCACACTAATTAAACCGCGTTTCTATGGTGGTCCCCTGACTATAGCTGATTTTTTTGTTGTATAAAATCAATTCGTCTTATTTATGTAGTATGGTATGTCAAACATATGCTTCCAGATTCTAAATAAGGTCTTAAAATGTAAAAAATTAACACATTCAATTGATAAGGACAGAATAGTATTAATTTAACAAAATAATTATTATGCATTTGTTGTAGAAGTGCACAGCATCATTAAGTTGCACACACCTCCCAGGTAAGTACTTTAAACAAAATTGTTATCTTTGTAATGACAATTTTTGAGCTTGCCTCGGATCTCATTAAACTGTGCAGGTGTACCTAAAGTTGTGTCTGATGACTTATGTGCTTATGTGCATTGTAAACCAGACAGTTATGACCCATATCCTTTCAAATGAAATGTTTATTTTTGTCGTCAAATAACTTGGCGATATCAGGCCACGCTGTGTCTGAATCAGTCTTTTACATTGACATCAGAAACTCCCCATCCAATATTTCAAGGAGTATCATCATTGAGTAAAATGGCTGAACAGTCACAGTGTAAAGCAAATATCATCCATCATTCATTTCACTCGACTTGCTTAAGAAGCTCCTTAATATCAGCTTCTATGTCAATAGTGTGGAAATTCCTGCTGTATCGCTTGTAGGGCAGCCCACCCGGACTCACTAGGAACTTTTCAAAGTTCCAGGAGACATCACTCCGACGGACAGGGCTCCAAATGATGAGCTTGGGATCTGTCATGAAAGCCATGGAATCATCACAGGGGAACGGGAGCTTTTCTTTCAGATAGACAAACAACGGATGAGCATCTTTTCCATTCACATCCACTTTCTCCAGAAGCGGGAACTTTGGTTGGAAGCCATTCCCTGGACGGATGTACTGCAGGGACCTCAAAATCTCCTCATTTTTGCAGTTTTCCTGTAATAAACAATAATGTACTGTAATCCATTGATAAGAATGAAAAAAGTACAGACTATTATGACATTGTGTGGATTATGAAATACTTAACCAATTTATTTAACCACCCTGGTGGTGTTGTTTTGACCAGTTATGCCATAACTAACAACTTAAAGCGCCCCCTGGTGGTGGCCAATTCAGTTACCAATGTATTGTTAAATAATTGAGCGCTTTTGGAGCTCGGCGTCTCTCCCTACCTGATGTCCAAACTGATTGCAGGGTACACCCAGAACAACGAGGCCTTTGGAAGAGTAGCGGGAGTGAAGGTCGTTCATCTGGGTGTAATCCCTGGTTGTTGTTCCTCAGAGAGACGCCACATTCTCAACGAGGACCACTTTCCCTTTCAGCGAAGAGAAACGCAAAGTTTCGCCAGTCAGTAACTTCGCAGTCAGATCGTAAAACCTTCTTGCAGCCATTTTATTCCGGAAGTGTGCACAAAATGTAATGTTTATCTTTAGGTTGACCCAGCCCAGCCCCTTTTAGTCATAGATAAAGGGCTGGCTAAGATGGATTGTACCACTTTATTACTTGTTTAACTGTACTATACCATTAAGTAATTTAAATGTCGAATACATTACAGGAAGAGGAAATAAGAGAGTAATTTAACTAAGTTAGCTTACTAATAATGCAGCCATCTTTGTAACATGCGTTTGAAACTATTACCTCCACCCCTGAAAGGGCTGTAATGGTACGTTCCAGGAAGTTTCATTCATTGCGAGTCCAAGTGATTTCAATGCTATGTTCATCCAAAGTTCTCCTCGCAGTGAATGAGTGGAAGTAGTTTGATTATTTTCTATACAATAACATTCCACATCTACAAAACAAGACGAGAGTTATTTATCGATAATGTCCGAGTGGACGAGCGTGTGTGTGGCCGTTAGCTTGTCTCTCGTTCTTTTGCTGCTAGCAGGTTACTTTTTGTACTCGGGGCTTTTCTCACAAATCATCGTATTCACTGGATATCCCCCTATAAAGAAAGCCACATTTGTTTACAAACTTAAAGAGGGACCGTATAAAAACTGCGGGGAAGTTTTTAAGGAAGCGAACAGTATCGGACCGACGCTTTCTTGCATGGGGATATTTTATGATGATCCTAAAAAGGTAAGCAAAATACAAGGGAACAGATAAAGAACATTTGTCATGCCGCTGCTTTTAGTTTTGCACTTTAAAGTGTACTTGTTTAATTAAAAAAGTCAGTGTTACGGATCAGGGTTGTGCAGTGTTTGCTTTTGGTCGCTAGATGGCGACAGTACTTTTCCATCAAGACCAATCGACGCTGAACTAGAAGTTACATTAAATCAGCACAATTATCATGCATCACGTCAGAAGTATTTAAAAAAATATATAGCAGTCAGCAATGACCTTTACTGTTTTCATAACATTTTGGATGCATGACTTGTGATACATATGCATGAGGTGTTGGCTGGTGTGTTGATGTTCAGATTCCAAACTTAATTTGTAGTTTTGGGGTGTCCTAATTGTTTGCATTTATAAAACCTTCTTTTTAATTGAAACAAGGTTAATAACAATAATAATAATAATAACAATGTACTTCATATACAGCTCACATGATAGAAGTGGAGCATTGTTGGTGCTTTTTGGAGGCTTTATGCTGGAATAGGTGCGTCCCATTACATGCATCCATTTTTTTAATCTCTTTTTATATCTTTAGAACAGACAGAAAAGAGAAAGACACATGCTCATGTCTCACATAAAGATTGTGGATGATGGGCAAATTCCAAAGAAGGGTAATACGAGTGTAAAGGTGACTATAAGCACGTTATTTCATATCTAGAGGGCTCTAATAATGTTAAAATCCATATTTAGAAGTCATGAACAGGTGTTCTACACCGTAACTAAGAAGTATTTTGTTGAAATACACATATCACGGTCAGGTCTGGAATCAGTTATTACTGTATACCTTGGCCACAATAGGAGGTCAGATCAAGTCTACGTGTGTAGACTCAATTCCACGCCATCGCACGACATATAAAATGTAGTTAGTTGGAAGTGTTTGAGATGTTTTCCTGCCTTCTGTTCTCGGAGAGCTTGTCCAAACATATCTGAGTCTGTGCACAGCAGGCAATAATGTCTGTTGGAACCACCCCTGATACCTAATCCCACACAATGTCTGCAGCCTTCCAACTCATGCGGTGCTTTTTCCCACCTGTGAATCGACCAGGTGTACTTTATTTTCCAATAGTCTTTATCCAAACAGACCTCGCAAAGAAGCAAAGCAGGGTGGAATCCTGGAATGGTAAATGACGTACATATTGTTCGAACGCAACACCCCCCTGTGGTTATCACATGTACACATTTTTCATGTTTTCATAAAAAAATATGAGCTGTGTTCATTTTATGGTAAAACAAGCATATTGAGGCTGCACGGTGGACGAGTGGTTAGCGCGCAGGCCAACCCGAGTTCGATTTCACCCTCGGGCATCTATGTGTGGAGTTTACATGCTCTCCCAGTGGGGGTCCTCCCACATTCCAAAAACATGCTAGGCTAATTGGCACCTCCAAATTGTTTATATAGGTATGAATGTGAGTGTGAATGGTTGTTTGTCTATATGTGCCCTGTGATTGGCTGGTGACTCGTCCAGGGTGTACCCCGCATCTCGGGATAGGCTCCAGCACCCCCGCGACCCTTGTGAGGATAAGCAATAGAAAATGAATGAATGAATGACTGTTGCTTTCCAACATGGACCCAAGCTGGAGCACACTGACCTGAATATAAAACGCTATTCATGTCTCAGAATTCAGGGTCTGGAGAGGAATACAAACAAACGTGTGGCACTAAGCTTTTCTTCCTTGCACTCAGGCACACCAGCTGAAAAAAAAAAGACACAGCAGTTTTTTGCACAATAACGTTCCAAAAGATATGACCAAAATCCAAACACACAAAAGTGGAATCAATTTGGTCCCGGGGGGTGCTGGAGCCTAACCCAGCTGTCTCCAGACGAGAGGCGGGGTACACCCTGGACTGGTGGCCAGCCAATCACAGGGCACATATAGACAAACAACCATTCACACTCACATTCATACCTATGGACAATTGGATTCGCTAATTAACCTAGCATGTTTTTGGAATGTGGGAGGAAACCGGAGTACCCGGAGAAAACCCACGCATGCACGGGGAGAACATGCAAACTCCACACAGAGATAGCCGAGGGTGGGATTGAACTCAGGTCTCCTAGCTGTGAGGTGTGCGCGCTAACCACTCGGCCGCTGTGCAAAAAAATATCAACTAAGAATGAGGGCTGTCACAACTAGCTCGTTTTACTTATTTATTTACAGAGTGTACCCTGCCTCTCGCCCGAAGACAGCTGGGATAGGCTCCAGCACCCCATGCGACCCTTGTGAGGATAAGCGGTAGAAAATGAATGAATTTGTTTCATTTTGTGAAGGTATCTCTCCCAAGAGAGGTTTGAGAGCCGTGGTATGCTGTATGTATTTGCTGATGATGTTTTTCAAACCGCTTCATTGTTGGCCCCTCTGATCTCAGCTGTTTCTTAATTTTCGCAGAACCTTTCAAACGTCTCATCAGTAGACTCTTCCTTTAATCCTCTTTTCCCCGACTGACAATTAAGACAGCATTTGGGTGCTGGCGCTGCACCGTCTCAGCCCCCTGTTCTGATTTAAGTTCAAATAATTGGTGTAATGATCTCAGCTCATTAGTGTCCGAGCCGCTGGATGCTTTCAGTCCCCGACAGGAACCCCAGAGAGTGCTCTCAAATAGGAGAACTTCCATTTGGAAGTGGAGCTGGGGAGACACTTGCCATTGATGTTTGCGGTGAGAAGATTTTTCAAAAGGTGCAGCTGACAGAGGAGCAGTGTCTGCATGACTACTCTCGCCCCCTCGCTCCTTTTTCCTCCCCTTTTTCTCACGTTTACCAGCGTTAATCATTTCCTCTGGGGAAACCAAAGACCTCAACAAGGGCTTGAGTTGGTCCGGAGATGGTTGCCATGGATACAGGACTGGAGTGGCTCTTTTTTTGTTCCTTGAAAAAAAAAAAAAAAAGTAATCACATATTCTGGGCCCTGCTCATGAATTCTTTCTACGAGACAACTCTTCAGCTTCAAGAGGTGTTTCCCTGACCTAATGTGCCCCCCCGTCCTCTCCCCTGCGGCTGTCTTCATCCCCTACTAAGATGTTTACGTCCTATCCACCTTCCCATAAGCAACCGTGGGCCGCTGTGGTGACATTCATTAAAATGTAGCGAGATGAGGAAAGTTTCAAGGAGCCGCGGTGAGGTCGTAGCATGACGGAAGCCGCAGAGGACAAGCTGGTCAGGAATTAGTGCGGCTGGTGTTCTTTGTGGAGGCTGATGAAATAGTCGACAACCGAACAGAAAGTCCATGTGAAAGTCTTTTATGAATATCAAGTATGTTATGCCCCTCATAGTACAGGATCACGGGTAAGCTGGAGTCTATCCCAGTTGATTGGAGGGCAAGAGATAGAACTGGACCTGATTCTTCCTTTCTTTTAATACCTTAGAGCCGTGGTTCCTAACCTTTTCTGATCTGGAATTGTTGGGAAATGCCGGAAAACCAATCCTAATGATGTCAAGCTTTGACCTTGTGAAATGCGCGGGGTGAAAGTGTACGTCATAATCACGGATCGGTGCATCGCTTCACTTTTAAGGACATGATTTCCTTTGTTTCGGGTACAGCAAGGGAACAATAAATAGAATACTCAAAATATGTAAATAGGGCTGCACGGTGGTCGAGTGGTTAGCGCGCAGACCTCACAGTTAGGAGACCAGTGTTCAATTCCACCCCTCGGCCATCTCTGTGTAGAGTTCACATGTTCTCCCCGTGCATGCGTGGGTTTCCTCCCACATTCCAAAAACATGCTAGGCTAATTGCCGTCTCCAAATTGTCCATAGGTATGAATGTGAGTGTGAATGGTTGTCTATATCTGCCCTGTGATTGGCTGGCGACCAGTCCGGGGTGTACCCCGCTTCTCTCGCCCGTAGACATCTGAGATAGGCTCCAGCATCCCTGTGACCCTCGTGAGGATAAGTGGTTGAAAATGAATGGATGAATGAAAATATGTAAATATCCATCCATATATTTTCTATGCCGCTTATCAGCACACCCTCGACTGGTGGCCAGCCAATCACAGGGCACATATAGACAAACAACCATTCACACTCACATTCATACCTATGGACAATTTGGAGTCGCCAATTAACCTAGCATGTTTTTGGAATGTGGGAGGAAACCGGAGTACCTGGAGAAAACCCACGCATGCACGGGGAGGACATGCAAACTCCACACAGAGATGCCCGTTGGAGATTCCAACCCAGGTCTTCCCCATTTTCTGACTGTGTGGCCAGCATTCTAACCACTCGGCCACAGTGTGGCAATATGTAAATATATACTGTATAATGTCATTTATAGAGCGACTATAAAGCGCATTAGTATGTAAGCCACACCCACTAAAACAAGATTTGTCCACATATAGGCCACACCCCCTCACCCTCCTAGGAACTAAAACCTTTCAAGTCGTCTTCTTCAGCATCACAATTGAACAGCCTCACAATTCCTTCATCACACACTTTGTCAGTCTCTCTCTTGCTCTCTTTTGTTGTTGTCTCTAAGCAAATTTGGCATTTAGCTTGGGCTATCCTCTCCACGAAAAAAATGACACACAAAGGCTTTAATCCCACTACAAACCGTCACCTTCCCCTGCTTGCACTGCTCCAAAATGTCCCCAGTTCGACCTCCACAGCCAAGTAAGAATGTTTGTCAACGTTTCTCACATCTGCTGTTGACAAAGGCTTGAGCAGGTTCCATGGAAAATGTGTATGAAGACTGTATCTTTAGCACGACTTCCAAGTCTTCATCAACCAAGACAAACATTCTTTCGGCATCGGAATCCCGGTGGCAAAACAAAACTGTTTCTGTTGACTTGATTGACAGCCAGACAAAACGCATACGATAATATGATTTAAAACAGACTCGTATGTTATTTTTTTAATGATTGGAATTGTAGCCGAGCTAAGTCCACAAATGCTGTATAGCCTATACGGTATATGCATAGATAAACAGAACAAGAAGCTATTGCTCTAGCTGGAAATGGAATCCTGTGGTTACCCAAAAAACACAGTGAACTCCCACAATGTCAGTGGAATTGAGTCTTCACATCATGTTTGACACATTATCTTTTTGTTTAGGAAGCTCGTCCCATACAATCATTAATATCGATGTGGAACAATGATTAGACGTTGCTGTCAGATTGACTCAGACTTTATTGAATGTGTCGTAAAATGCTTATAGCTCCCCGTTCGCATTTTTACACTTTTTAGATCTCCACCAAGATATAAGATTGATGGAAGCGTAGGGTGCCCTGCAGACGTATTGGATCCGTGAGGTCAATACCTCCAGTTTTGCTGTAGACCCAAAACATTTGGGGTTGATAGCAAAAGATGAATATGAGCAGCAAGAGTTTATTTGCAGCTATTCTATTGTTTTCACCTTTTGTTTGTATTGGAACATGTGACTGACAGGTGTGTCCTAAAGGGTCAGGCACCGTTGGAATTTGAACGATTTTGGTTCCGATTCTAAACCTCAATTCTCGATTCTGATGCTTCTAAGTAGCTGGGTCATAAAAGTTTGTGGCTTCTCCTGATGGTAATCATGTGCTAGTATTCATTCATTCATTTTCTACTGCTTATCCTCACAAGGGTCGCGGGGGTGCTGGAGCCTATCCCAGCTGTCTTTGGCCGAGAGGCGGGGTACACCCTGAGCCTTTTTTCTTGTAATATTGTGTCTTTATTTACACAATATTTTGACTGTATTATTCTAATATAGTGGCGGCACGGCGGTCTAGTGGTTAGCGTGCAGACCTCACAGCTAGGAGACCAGGGTTCAATTCCACCCTCGACCATCTCTGTGTGGAGTTTGCATGTTCTCCCCGTGCATGCGTGGGTTTTCTCCGGGTACTCCGGTTTCCTCCCACATTCCAAAAACATGCTAGGTTAATTAGCGACTCCAAATTGTCCATAGGTATGAATGTGAGTGTGAATGGTTGTTTGTCTACATGTGCCCTGTGATTGGTTGGCCACCTGTCCAGGGTGTACCCCGCCTCTCGCCCGAAGACAGCTGGGATAGGCTCCAGCAGCCCCGCGACCCTCGTGAGGATAAGCGGTAGAAAATGAATGAATTAATGAATTCTAATATAGTAATAAAATGTCCTAAAATTGTGACTTTATCTTAGTTTTGGTTGTTTCTCATGATATTTAAAACTTAAAAAAAAAAATTATATTTTCATCTCTAATATTTCATTCATTCATTCATTTTCTACCGCTTATCCTCACGAGGGTCGCGGGGGTGCTGGAGCCTATCCCAGTTGTCTTTGGCCGAGAGGCAGGATACACTTTGAGCCTTTTTTCTTGTAATATTGTGTCTTTATTTACATAATATTTTGACTGTATTATTGTTATATAGTAATACAATTTCCTAAAATTGTGACTTTATTCTTAGTTTTGGTTGTTTCTCATGATATTTAAAAGTTTTAAAAAAATGTTTATATTTTCATCTCTAATATTTCATTCATTCATTCATTTTCTACGAGGGTCGTGGGGGTGCTGGAGCCTATCCCAGCTGTCTTTGGCCGAGAGGCGGGGTACACCCTGAGCCTTTTTTCTTGTAATGTCTTTATTTACGTAATATTTTGACTGTATTATTGTAATATTACTACATTACAATAGTTTCCTAAAATTGTGACTTTATTCTTAGTTTTGGTAGGGTCGCAGGGGTGCTGGAGCCTATCCCAGCTGTCTTCGGGCAAGAGGCGGGGTACACCCTGGACTGGTGGCCAGCCAATCACAGGGCACATATAGACAAACAACCATTCACACTCACATTCATACCTATGGACAATTTGGAGTCGCCAATTAACCTAACATGTTTTTGGAATGTGGGAGGAAACCGGAGTACCCGGAGAAAACTGGGAGAACATGCAAACTCCACACAGACATGGAATTGAGGGTGGAATTGAACTCGGGACTCCTAGCTGTGAGGTCTGCACGCTAACCACTGGTCCACCGTGCAGCTTAAGCAACAGTCAATTCATGCACATACATTTCTACTACTCAGCAGCTTGAGGTGAACAGCACATTTGTCCTCATCAGTGTTTGGGAATAGGAATGTGCGCATGTTGGCATTGTTTGGAAAACACCGTGTGACGGCTTCTTGCACACATCGACTCTTCTGGTTATTTATTCTGGTGCTTTTAGTGGCGCTCAGCCCAGCAGGCTTGAATATCCCAGGAGGTTTCGTTTGTTTAGAGCATCTTCTCCTCCCTTATTTAATTGGCATCCGGGTGCTCCCAATACCCACGACGGCAAAAACTGCAATTAGCGCTCTAATGAACGAGCGGATTTTCTCTTCAAATGCAGCACCTGGCTGACAATATCAAAATATCCGTACTGTCAGCAAAGAACCCACGCTGCCTGTGCACGTTATGTTTAAAATGCTCATACTTTGGTGTTGATTTCATTGAAAGGTGCCTGGAGCTCAGTGCCGCTGCGCTGTGGGCAGCATTGTGAGCGAGGGAGAGGACAAGGCGGACGAGGAGCTCCTGAAGCGCTACGAGACGTCTGGCTTCCGCGTCTTCTCCATGCCTGAAGTCACACACGTGGTCACCACTTCCTTCCCTCACAGGAACATTCTCTCCGTCCTCCTGGGAGTGAAAAGAGTCTATCCAAGGCTGGAGAGCTACATCAAGGTATTTTGCTTTTGCGAATCACACGGAAATGTCATCTAGCTTCCCACTGTGAGGTTGCAATAAGACCCACCAAGAAACACAGGAAGTCAAGCCCAAAAGCATTCATACGTATAATAATACAAACGTGGGGATCCACTGTCTCAGTTGTGTGTGTTTTGTCAAGTGATATCATTATAGGTTATCACATGGTTTGTCTGGTATCAGGCCAGGTATCATGCCCCTAAGTGTCAGTATCAGCCCGAGACCAAAGGTCTATCACATACTACAGTAAACCTCGGATATATCGGATTCAATTGTTCCCACTGGTTTTGTCCGATATAAGCGAAATCCGTTATATGTATACCGGAAAATGTCCGTTTTACGCATATATCAGATTTATATCCGGTATATGCGTAAATAGGATTTTATCCGTTATAAAAAGGCACTTCCTTGACTATGTTTCCAATGTACCTGGACGCGCAGGCAACGCTGCAAACGCTGCAAATGACGTCGTATAGCGGCCTGTCACGATTCGGCGAATCGGAGCGCCACGATGCGGCCAATTTAATGGAAATGCATTGGAACGGGACTGGAGATTTTGTCCGAAATAGGCGAAATCCGTTATAAAAAATCCGATATATGCAATGAATTTTTATTGGAAATGCATTACAGAAAAATTGGTTCTTTTTTATCTGTCCGTTGTGAGCGAATTTCCGATATATCCGAGTCCGATATATCCGAGGTTTACTGTACTATTTAATCATGAGCTTATTATCACGTACTATTTAATATTTACTATTATACTAAGACTACTATTATACTAATATTTACTATACTATTTACTATTTAACCGCTGACATGTTGACCGAGCACAGACGGCAGCAAAACAAACGCTGTGTGTTCTCTGATTGGTTGTTTCACGGGCACGATACCAGAGCAGCGCGCTCTGAGTGGACAGCTACGGGGGCTGATACTGGACATGGTTTTAAACTCTATATTTTATCAGTATCACTGCCCTGGGCTTTGACACAGTATCATTTCGGCCTTTTCCCGTATCATTCATGGGCGGTTTCTAGGGTACAGGGCCAATTAATACTGTAGTATGTGATAATGTATTTTATGATTCTTTTAGACTTTTTTTCCCAGCATCCTCAGGACTTGTGTGTTATTTAGCTAGTGCGCTAAACAGATTTATTGACACAGAGTCAACCGGAGGGCAAAAAATCGAGGAAAGGAGCGTTTTTTCACCCTGAAATGAAGGACCTGGTCAGGTGCTGCTCGAGGGATACCGTGGGAATGAGTCATCGGGATGTGGGCGACTTCTGCGGCTATTGTCTCATGATGCAGCGTGCTGGAAGCAGGTGGCGGACACCACAGGTTGTCTCGGTGGTTTTGCTTCTGTTGGAGAATGTGGGCGGGTGTCCCGTTTGCCTATGCCTCCGCCATCTGTTTTTTGGACGCTGTGTAAATCTGGCCGCCCTCCAGCGGCACTTAAGACGGTCTAAGAGGTCAACGTGCACAGACGGTCATCTCCGGCCATCGGTTTTCACATAATTACATAACATTTTTTTTAATCTCTGCTTCCGCTCACGTCGTGCAGATATCTTATCGGAGTTCCCTTATCCACTTGTGTCCCAAAGATTGGACGGTGGTGTTTGTGTGTGGGTGAGTCGGTCCATTTCCTGGCTTTATACGTGTCACCTTAGTCACCCTTTGGTGCCCACCTTGCTTTTAATGGTTCAGCTCATTTTGGCTACGTTAAGGGAAGAAATGATACACAATATCCTGATTTTAGTTCATCTTCAAACAGCTAAAATAATGCATAAGGCTACAAATAACAAATTACCTAAAAATGTCATCCAATACTTTACAAAAGATGAGAAATATGATCTCAGTGAAGAACTAAATTTGAAACACTTATATGCTAGGACTAGTGTGAATGGTTGTTTGTCTATATGTGCCCTGTGATTGGCTGGCCACCAGTCCAGGGTGTACCCCGCCTCTCGCCCAAAGACAGCTGGGATAGGCTCCAGCACCCCCGCGACCCTCGTGAGGAAAAAGCGGTAGAAAATGAATGAATGAATGAATATGCTAGGACTATGTTAAAAAGCCATAGCATTTCAGTATGTGGAATCAAACTATGTAATGGATTGAGTAAGGAAATCAAACAATGCACAACAATGAGCCAATTCAAGAAACAATACAAGCAGTTGATGTTTGCTAAATACAAGCATAAAGGATGATTATTTTATCTGTAAAAGTGTAATACAGTCTGCTATATGTTCTTGTGTCCCTTTTTTCAGGAGCACTTTGTAAACAACAGACCACATTAAATAACGAAATCTATAAAACAGCTACTTAAACCCATCAAAAGGTTGGCTCAAGCGATGATTCCAGATTGTATTCATTCATTCATTTTCTACCATTTTCATGATATTTAAAACTTTAAAAAAAATGTTTATATTCTCATCTCTAATATTTCATTCATTCATTTTCTACCGCTTATCCTCACGAGGGTCGCGGGGGTGCTGGAGCCTATCCCAGCTGTCTTCGGGCGAGAGGCGGGGTACACCCTGGACTGGTGGCCAGCCAATCACAGGGCACATATAGACAAACAACCATTCACACTCACATTCATACCTATGGACAATTTGGTGTCACCAATTAACCTAGCATGTTTTTGGAATGTGGGAGGAAACCGGAGTACCCGGAAAAAACCCACGCATGCACGGGGAGAACATGCAAACTCCACACAGAATGGAATTGAGGTGGAATTGAACCCTGGTCTCCTAGCTGTGAGGTCTGTGCGCTAACCACTAGAGCCGTATTCAAACACTTGGCGGGCCGGATGTGGCCCCCGGGTCGTATTTTGCCCACACCTGACTTAGGTGATCAGGAATGTATATACAAGGATATACTGTACATCGGCTGATCAACTTTTGCTCAGATTGATTGATTATTTGTCATATAACATTAGCATCAGCTAGCTACGAGCAGGGAAATCCACACATTTGAGCCCGGTTGATATTCCAAGTTGAGGAATTTGGAGAGCGTTTTTCTTAAGCTTTCTTAAGCAACATTTGCAATCTCTAGTGTGACTCTGCTGTCATGTTGTGTTATTGATACATAGCTTTGTGTTTTGCCAAGTCAAGCCCACCCTGCACATAATAATGAGGTCTCAGTAAACATTTTTTTCCTCAACAACTCAAGTGAATTATGTGCATTGGAATCCAGCTTTTGTTATACTTAATAGCTGAATGCCTTGCATCACCCGGGATGCATCTTGACACTGCACTCGCACAGCCAGCATGTACTATATGGAGGCGCTGTAGGCTATTCAAACGTATTTCTCATGCAAATTATAAATACATACATTCAGAGTTCTCTCTGAGTGCAAGAGTAACCCGGAGAAACAATTGGAGAGGGAATGGAGAACTTGCAGAACATGAAACCGAAAGACCGGAAGAACCCGGAATGGTAAAGTTTAAATTACTCTGGAGTTGCTTATCCTTCAATTATGGTTTCAATATGGCTTATTAATGCACATAAAGGGGTCTTCATAGCCTGATTTGTTTCATATTTCATCGCCGTTGCAATCGAACTGTACATTTTTGTTTATTTTGGCTTTTCCCCTAATTACGGGGTCCCCACACTGGATATTTTTGATCCGTATACTGTACATATGGCTGTGTAAAGATGTTTATCTAAGCTGCATAATGCTTACAGCCTTGTCGCTATCATGGAATAGTGCTTTTTGACAATTTTACTCTGTTCTGTGGCAATTTTGGCTTTTGGTTTTTTTCCTGTGTACTGGCGGAATAGCATCCATTTTTTTTGCGTACTTTCAAGACAAATGCTTCTTGTAATTCTGGTCCTTCATAGCAGTCATCAGTGAAATGATCACAGCAAAGGACAGAACTCGACATGTTACACCTTCTCTGCTCTTGCTTTGTCCATTTTTGTCTCGAAGCTTCCTCTTTTGGGAACGAAACACTTATAGTACCTCTGAGAGAATGTGAACATCCAGCAGCAACGCATTGTTTTGGCTCTGGTATTGTCCTGTGGGAAGATGTGATAAAAATGGCATCGGACTTTTGTGCGATACTGTAAGATATGCAGACAATAAGCCGGTTTCTCTTGAATAAAGCATGCAGATGATGTCTCACACATAGAATATCCCAAGTGGCCAGACCTTTTCAAAGCAGCTCATCAGAATTTAGCAGATCTGGCTCGGCGTGGCAGGACGATTCCTCGCCGTCAGACGCTTTGTTTTGCCACCCCACGGTCAGGCCTGATATTTGCCGAGTCAGACCATCGATCAGCCCCGGGGTCTTTCTTCCGTGCCCCACCCTCCCTCCCCCCTCGGGGTGGCCGTCTACATCACAGCTGTCCCGGCGTCTTGAGGTTTGATTGGCACACGGTGGCCGGGCCTTCAAGACTCGTAGTGAGGACTGGTGTGGGAAGATAATATTGCTGACATTCAGCGAGATCTAAAGGTTTGAGAAAGGCAGACTATGGAACATTTGTTTGCTTGAGGGCACTAAAGTTGATTGCCAGTACTGAGGTTGTGTGCTGAATATAAAACACGTTTGCCTTTGTTCCTCCATCATGTTCTTTTTTTAGACACACATGGCAACATGCTCTTGGAGAAGTGCCTCCTCTTGCAATTTTACACTGGTGTTGCCGATATGGTGGGTCGGAGTGGTGCAACCCAGTGCACATCTGCTCATCCTCGGGGCTTATTAAGCATGCAGACATTTGGCTGTGATGTCAATTCAGAAAGGTCAGAATAGGTCATGGGGTTCATATACTGGATAAAGACTGGAGGCAGAGTATGCTGCAAAGTTGCGTGGTTTTTATTCAAAGTACAAAGTACACATAGTGATTGTCGGAAACGGGAATTTGACATTGTTTCCTTGATCGGGGATAGTCACATGGATTTGTTGCTTTTTGAATTTTCCAGGAGCGGGTTGCACGGCGGTCGTGTGGTTAGCGCGCAGACCTCACAGCTAAGAAACCCACGTTCAATTCCACCTTTGGCCATCTCTGTGTGGAGTTTGCATGCGTGGGTCTTCTCCGGGTACTCCGGTTTCCTCCCACATTCCAAAAACATGCTAGGTTAATTGGCGACTCCAAATTGTCCATAGGTATGAATGTGAGTGTGAATGGTTGTTTGTCTATATGTGCCCTGTGATTGGCATTGGCATTCGGATTGGCACTTTTTTGTATACAAAGGTTAAATTATTTCCGTTTGAGCAAATAAACCGAATGCAATTGGAATATTTGGATCCATGTATACATGTATACATCATTTCACCCCAAAAGTGACTGTGGATTCATGTACTGTATAGGTTTTGGGTTTACTTCATGTTGGGATCTTGTGCCAGGTCACCATCTGAAATGACCTGCTACAATTATGATGAAAAAAAAAAGTTCACTTATACCTTCATTCATACATTTTTGGGTACCTGGAATGGTTGAATTGGATTTGCAGGATTTGGTTCCTTCTGGAGCGTATGAACCAAAGTTCCACTGTAATTGAAACCCATTCTCCTTTTCCCTTTTCTGCCACTTGACAAAGTCAGCGTTGCTACTCGCCGTGCGTCTCGTATGAGGCGTGTTGCATCACCAGCCTGCGAGCGAACAGCAGCTCCCACTGGAGGGGCTGTATGGAGTTTGCCCGTTCAGAATGTTCAAACATGACTTTTATCTGCAGGCAACTGGGACTCCACTGCTGGTGTTGAATGTCACATCTCCATGTGATTGATCTGATTTTAAACTTTACCCCGTCGCTCTGAATTAGGATCAGGCTGCCGCGTGTGATGGTAATCTAAGAGGGCTGCTTATTTTCAGACGTGCGGCCGACTGTTTTGCGTCACGGACGATGTTATCAGTGTGATGTTATCAAGCGTTACGCTGCCTTAATTGATAATAGAAGTTAGTTCTTGTGCTTGTCTTAGATGTGACACCTGGATGTGGTTTCCTCTGATTGCTGGTTGTTTCGTGTCATTCAAGAATGGAACAGTGTGCTATTGCTCTGGGTAAAATGCTAATCTATCATAACTTTAAAACACTTTGCTGTAATGATCCTGTTTTGGGGATCTCAAGTCTCCAAAAACTCTAGTATCATCACTCGTAAACATAATCTGGCCGACCATGTTCTTGTGTCCTTGGTGAGATAGGAGTTCAAATGAACAACATCAGAGTGTGTCCTCTTGAGGGATTTTGTGACCACAAAAAAAAAAAAAAGCCATCCACGAGGCAATTTTGAAGCATTCAAGTATGAGTGCGACAGGAACGGGTCTCCGTTTAAGCAAGGTGAAGGGATGTGGGACCACGGCGAGTGTACTCCGGAAAATGGGAAAGATAAAGGAGAGGCTTAGGAATTAACTGCTTTATTCAGGTCAGTGACTTTTCAGGCAGGCCTTTTTCTTACTGTCATGGCTGAACACGTCAATGTCGAGAGAATTGGTGCTTGAGTGACACTTCTGTCACTCGGGTCCTCAGCATCTTTTTTTGTATAAAAGGTAGACTATAGGATAGCTTCAGAGATCATGTCTGCCATCATATATGCTCGGGTGAGATAAATAGAGAAATACACTCTTGATCAAAATGTTAAGACCAGTTGCAAAATGTCAAGAATATACAGTTTACACTGTTGGATCTAGGCCAGGGGTCTCAAACACGCAGCCAGCGGGACACTAGTTTGAGGCCCCCACCTTGATATGAAAGTTTAATGTTAGTGCGGCCTGCGTAAGTTTGATATGGATGCTGTATGGTATCATGTACCCAGAAAAAAATTATTAAGTTTGATTAATGTTCATGTTAAAGGTTAAATAACTGTTAATAGTTATCCTCCCTATCCGTGTGGAAGTGGTAAGTTTTTGGCTATTTAAGTTTAAAGGAAATAACTTGAAGGCTACCGTTTAGGTCGCTAGTTCTCTAGTTTGCGAGTTAGCATGTGTCTCAAGACCCTGCAGTTGCGCAATATGTTGTAAATAAAAAGAGTATAAATGTGACTATAGTCGTGTTTTGTCATGTCTACAGGGCTCTAATAATGCTTTGTTAATTTTAATCTGAAAAAATAATTTTTCTACCCACCAACTATATGTGCTTTCTTAAGTTTTTATTAATTGCCGTTTTATTATTATATTTATTTATTTATTACTGATTGATTGATTTTCTTTATTCTTGATTTGTTTATTTATTTTTCATCTTATTTTGTGCAGAAAAATAAAAATTAAGATATTTGAGAACAGTGGAATGTTTTATCAGAGCTTTTATTGTAGAAAATCGGAACCAAAGCACTGAAAAAGTTTGTATATTTTTCCGTTTTTAATAAATGTGTTTTTTTTTTGGAAACACAAACGACACGGCAACAACGTGTGCAGTTTGACAAGGATGTGGCGGCAAATTGTTGTGAAGAGAAGGAAGGTTTGTCTCCCTGTAATTTTACGATTACTGTCATTATTAGCACATGGTGCGGAAAGGACGTGGTGAAATGTCGCTTTGCTGTGCCGCAGCCCTGAGCGAGTGACGGCTCGGCCGTGCCGTTTAATTTCCAACGTTTAATTAGCACTTCAACTTCAATCTTATCTGGCTATCAGTGTAAAAGCGGCTTAATACGTACTGTAGACTTGCTTCACTCCTGATTGATAAGATGAAGACTTTTATTGAACTGGTGTAATTCAGGTTGTGTTTTGCTACTGAATAAATAGTGTGGCACCACAGTGGGAATCGCTTATCTATACTTTGCTGGCAGCAGCGTTCACGTCTTCACGCTGGGCTTCTCTGGAGACAAGAGGCTTTGTTGGCTGTTTGCATCTAATTATTATTTGTTGACTGTTTTTCTTCATAAAAACAACCTTTGTGTTACCAAAGATGACTTATTCCCCGTAGAGCCCAGTAGGCTGAACGCCCCCCTTGGAATCCGGAGGCATTCTCAACTTTTGCTTCTGTTAAGTCGCAATCAAATGGATGTGTTGATTTTCCCCCCGAGGACAAATTCTGGCGCCATATTCTCACCCTGTGCTCAGAGCTTGGAGCTTGGCGCTTTATTTACAGTACAAAGTTTTACACCAGAATAAACAGTAGAGGCTTGGCTGACCTCATCTGCATCAAATTAAATATGTAAAAAGTTGCAGCAAACTTTCTTAGAAGTCGATTCAGTATGTTTAAAACAAAGCAACAAACAAATACAGTCACCTCTCACAAAAATACCGGAGTTTGATGATCATTCCTTCGCTATATTGTGGTTTTTCAGAAATGAATGGATGAATAAATGATGGCTGTTTGGTGGTAATAATAGGCTATGGTCTATGGTAATAATAGGCTATGGTCTATGGTAACAATAGATTATGGTCTATGGTAATAATAGGCTATGGTCTATGGTAATAATAGGCTATGGTCTATGGTAATAATAGGCTATGGTCTATGGTAATAATAGGCTATGGTCTATGGTAATAATAGACAATGGTCTATGGTAATAATAGACAATGGTCTATGGTAATAATTGACTATGGTCTATGGTAATAATAGGCTATGGTCTATGGTAATAATAGGCTATGGTCTATGGTAATAGTAGGCTATGGTCTATGGTAATAATAGACAATGGTCTATGGTAATAATAGACAATGGTCTATGGTAATAATTGACTATGGTCTATGGTAATAATAGACAATGGTCTATGGTAATAATAGACTACGTATGGTCTATGGTAATAATAGACTATGGTCTATGGTAATAATAGACAATGGTCTATGGTAATAATAGACTATGGTCTATGGTAATAATAGACTATGGTCTATGGTAATAATAGGCTATGGTCTATGGTAATAATAGACTATGGTCTATGGTAATAATAGACTATGGTCTATGGTAATAATAGACTATGGTCTATGGTAATAATAGACTATGGTGCATGGTCATAATAGACTATAGTCTATGGTCATAATAGACTATGGTCTATGGTCATAATAGACTATGGTCTATGGTCATAATAGACTGTGGTCTATGGTAATAATAGACTGTGGTCTATGGTAATAATTGACTGTGGTCTATGGTAATAATTGACTGTGGTCTATGGTAATATTTGACTGTGGTCTATGGTAATAATTGACTGTGGTCTATGGTAATAATAGACTGTGGTCTATGGTAATAATAGACTGTGGTCTATGGTAATAATAGACTGTGGTCTATGGTAATAATAGACTGTGGTCTATGGTAATAATAGACTATGGTCTATGGACATACAAGTAATATGTGGTAATGACACAAAACATTGAGACATTAGCTTACATGATATTTACCTTAATACTGTCAGCCATGGCGTGTCCTACATGATAGTTCTCCTCCCATTCCATGTGGAAGTGGTAAGTGTATGGCAGCCATCCAACCGGCCATTTTGACAAATTTTTCAAGGCACACAGAAGATTTTGTTCTATGACTGTACAAACATGAAACCTACCCAAATAAAGATTAGACTCTTAGATCTTTCATCAGAAAAATAGCTTTTCTACCTTTTATGAGCAGTAGGACATAGATAAGTTTCAGGAAAATATCAGTTCCCAACAAAAAGTTCCCATTTTCTATGCTACTTATCCTCACTAGGGTGTATGCTGGAGCCTATCCCAGCAGTCTTTAGCGAGAGTCAGGGGTAAACCCTGGACTTGTGGCCAGCCAATCACAGAGCACATATAGACAAACAAACCATTCACACTCACATTCATACCTATGGACAATTTAGCGTCGCCAATTAAGCTAACGGCATATGCGGCATAGAAAATGGAAGAAACTGACCGCATTGAGATATCATATGGACACTTTTGGACGACAAGCTTCTTGTCAAGATGTAAAACATAATTGAAATTGTATATTTGTCAATCATACCAAATGTGAAATGATTGTGATAGCGCAAGCTGCCTCACTGACTTTCATGACTTTCTATAGATTAAAAAAAAAAACACAAGCTGTCAAAGCATAATGTACAGTAGACTAAGTGTATAGCTGTGTTTTACCATGGGATTCAGAAGTCTTAAAATGCAAAGGGAGCATGATGCACTCTCATGGGGACCCATGTGAAGATGTCGTCCCCCAGGCTAGTGACCTGGAATGGGAAAGACTATGCTGCACATAGTCAGGATCTTCAAATGTGAAGCATGGGTGGATTAAGGGGGGGTGTAACAGGTAGACCGGGGACCGGGAAGTCTGGGCTTCCCTACTAAGACTGCTGCCCCCGTGACCCGGACTCGGATAAGCGAAGGAAAATGGATGGATGGATGGATGGTAACAGGTAGCACGATATAGAGAGACTTGGAATTGGAAACAACCACATTCCCGTCCAGTCCAGTTTTTGGCTAATGGGCTTCATGGCTAACAACGGTGGCCACACAGTCAGGATATGGTGAAGACCTGGGTTGGAATCTCCGCTTGATGAACATCCTCCTGACTTATTTCTTGAATTCAATCATGTTTCTCGCCTTCTTTATCAGTATGTTGCCACTTGCAGGTTTCTTTACTCCATTTTGGGTCAGTGAGGTGAAAAAAACAGAATTTGAATTCAAGAAATAATTACTAGCCATCTTGCTGCCATATGTTGTCTTTAAGTAACCTTAAATGTTTATTCATCATGAATGAATCATCAATCATCAATGGATTCGGTTAGCATCCGTTTTGGTTTGAGTCATCCCTTCCAGAAGGAATTCATGTACAAAAGTTTCAAATTGCTAACATTAAGGAAATTAACTGAATAATAGACACTTAATGTAAAAAACGCCGTCTCTGATCATCTTATTTTCTAAGATGCAGCAGTTTGGCCTGTTACAAGCACACAGTGGCACAAATCAAACATGGATGGTCTCTAAAGTTCCTCATTTATAGACAATTAAAGTAAAGAGAAGAAGACAAAGTCATGTAATTGGGTAATTTCCCCTTTGGAATTCTTTCATTACAAAGTGGGATCTGCCCGTCATGTGTAGCATGTGTATAGTATATGAAGATATGACCTTCACATGACCTTGCTATCTTTACTCCCTTTATGTGTTTGCTGCGGTCCCGGCGGTCCTGATTGTGCAGAGTATGGAAGGAATCTGACAAAAATCAATAGCGCGCTATCCACAATCCCCTCCCCAATTATACAAGTCTCTGGTGCACTTTGTGTCGGGGATTCCACTGCAGGTCTTATTATTTGACTGCCCTTTGGCTGGGAGCGGCGTAGACGAGGACTTGACTGTGCAGCACGGCTCCCGGGGGTTTGGTCTTTACCGATGAAGACAATGGGTAATCAATGCCGGCTCCATTTTTCACACGGCTAAAGTCACAGGTCGGCTAAAGAAGCACACCTCGGGTCTTAAATATAGCCAACAGTCAAATTATGAAAAGATTGCCGATGATTTGATCCTTGAAACGAGCGTTTGATAGGCCTGTTTGCCCTTGATCACCGCCGTGTTCCAAAAATGTTTCCAACACATGAATGAGGCGCCGTGTGAGACCGGGCGACACATTCTGTCAGGACAAGAAACAAGGGCACTCCAGTTTATTTTTAACTTCATCCTAACAACACCTTTGTGCTGCTATTAATACTCACCTGCTCATATTAATCTGCTGCTGAAAATAGTCAAAAGCAACGTTGAACCACGAGCTCCGCAATTAAGCCTGAGCGGTAAAAATGCTTTGTGAGAAAGCGACAGACGGGCACAAATGCATAAATACAAAACAATCTTTGGACTAATTAGTGTATGCAGTGAAAAGGCATTTGAATTATGCATGCGATCTAAATGAGGCAGTGCTTCAGTTTTAGCTGGACACGCTACAGCAATAATTGCTAAACGATGCCTCAGGTGTCTTTTAGTGGCACTTTCACGGGGGACGTACCGGGACCTGTAGTCCTGGTAAGGCTTCATTATTGCTTCAAACTAGCGATGCTCCATATGGGCCTTTTATGGATATTCCATACGCAGGCGCTCTTAGGTTTGAGTGGACATCCGGTCACTAGCATCCATAGGAACCGGGACTGACAGTCCGAGTCTGAATTGTTCCAATGTTTTTATTTATTTATTCCTAGTTTCGGGCAGCACGGCGGTCAAGTGGTTAGCGCGCAGACCTCACAGCTAGGAGACCAGGGTTCAATTCCACCCTCGGCCATGTCTGTGTGGAGTTTGCATGTTCTCCCCGTGCATGCGTGGGTTTTCTCCGGGTACTCCGGTTTCCTCCCACATTCCAAAAACATGCTAGGTTAATTGCCGACTCCAAATTGTCAATAGGTATGAATGTGAGTGTGAATGGTTGTTTGTCTATATGTGACCTGTGATTGGCTGGCCACCAGTCCAGGGTTTACCCCGACTCTCGCTAAAGACAACTGGGATAGGCTCCAGTATACACCCTAGTGAAGATAAGTGGCATAGAAAATGGGTGGAGGTTTTTCTCCTCCTTTTTGTTGGGAACTGATATTTTCCTGAAACTTACCTATGTCCTACTGCTCATAAAAGGTAGAAAAGCTCTTTTTCTGATGAAAGATCTAAGAGTCTAATCTTGTGATTGGCTGGCGACCAGTCCAGGGTGTACCCCGCCTCTCGCCCGAAGACAGCTGGGATAGGCTTCAGCACCCACGCGACCCTCGTGTGGAAAAAGCGGTAGAAAATGAATGAATGAATGAATATTCCTAGTTTCAATGCCAACTTCACCGACCGGAAGAAATGTGGGTCACAAACGGGCAGGAAAACGGTTCACTCTTTAGTCATCTTGTCGCCATGTCTGTTCCGTAGAACAACGGCATGAACGGAGTGAGCACCTTTGTCAGTCTCTTTGTGTCAGTGGGTGGAGGCGGGACCGCTAGCATACTCATAGAAGACAGAGAAGTGTAATTAGTACTTTTATTCAAAGTACTGTTAATACTGTCTGGTCTCCCAATCTTGTTTATGGTCTGGACTCGTGAACTGAGTGTCTCCTGACGCCCCGACTGGGTGGCTAACATGCTAACCATGAGTCCACCGTGCGGCCAGTCATCACTTTTACCCTCAAAAACTTTAGTTCCATCTCAAAAGGACAAGAATAAGAAACCGTTATCTGCTAATACATTTTCTGCCGTCTCTTTATACTGCAAATGTATTTTAAATGGGATTAATTTTGGATCTATTCCGAAGCAGCCCATTGGCCAGAGCACATGAAACAACTTGACGTGACGGCTAACTTTACAAAGCAGCTTTGATGGGGACATCACTTCATGTATAGATTGATATAAGACCTGTTTTCATTTAAACATATATTGCAAACCGCTCACGCAATTTTCATCTTGAAAGTAAATGATTGGTGTCTTTGCAGAGGGCAAAGAAAGGTTGATTGGTGACCATTTTTAGATTTAAGTTAGCTAGTCTTAAAGGAACAGTGCCCTTTTTTTTTACATAGCCCATTATCCACAATCCCTATGTGAGACATGAACACATCTCTTTTCTGTGCCTTCTAAAGATATAAAAACATATGAAAAGTAGCACATAATGGGAAGGACCTATTCTTCCTGTAAAGCAGGGGTCTCAAACACGCGGCCCGCCGGCCAAATGTGGCCCGCAGGACACTAGTTTGAGGCCCTCGCCTTGATATGAAAGTTTAATGTTAGTTTGATATGGATGCTGTATGGTATCATGTACCCAGAAAAAATTATTACGTTTGATTAATGTTCATGTTAAAGGTTAAATAACTGTTAATAGTTATCCTCCCTATCCGTGTGGAAGTGGTACGTTTTTGGCTATTTAGGTTTAAAGGAAATAACTTGAAGGCTACCGTTTAGTTCGCTAGCTCTCTAGTTTGCGAGTTAGCATGTGTCTCAAGACCCTGCAGTTGCGCAATATGTTGTAAATAAAAAGAGTATAAATGTGACTATAGTCGTGTTTTGTCAGGGCTCTAATAATGCTTTGTTCATTTTAATCTGAAAAAAATAATTTGTCTACCCACCAACTATATGTGGTTTCTTAAGTTTTTATTATTTGCTGTTTTATTATTATTATTATATTTATTTATTACTGATTGATTTTCTTTATTCTTGATTTGTTTATTTATTTTTCATCTTATTTTGTGCAGAAAAATAAAAATTAAGATATTTGAGAACAGGGGAATGTTTTATCAGAGCTTTTCTTGTAGAAAATCGGAACCAAAGCACTGAAAAAGTTTGTATATTTTTCTGTTTTTAATAAATGCGTTTTTTTTTTTTTTTTTTGAAAACCTGATGCGGACCAGCCTTGCCCAGACCCTAGCTCCAGTGGCCCCTAGGTAAATTGAGTTTGAGACCCCTGCTGTAAAGCCTTCTGGAAAAAGCTCCATAAGGCTCAATTTCCACCATATGAGCTGCATAAGAAGCACATTGTTATTATTATTATTATTGTGAAAATTGTTACGCCCAAGAACTACGTTACCGGCGTAGTGACACCTTGATATTAGCAGGTGTAGCGTTCCTTTCTATGTTGCTATGTGAAATCAATGCACCCAGGAAGGAAGTTATACTAAAATACTACAAGTATGACATGTTGCCATCAATGTACCTGTTACTACATGCTCACAGAATATATAGAAAAACCTTGTTGGAGCTTTTTGAATAGCCGCCTTTCCAGGACCAATAGGTGTGTCCCATGACATGCATTCATTAGCTGCCTCTTTTCACCTGTTTTTATATCTTTAGAAGGCACAGAAAAGAGAAAGACGTGTTTTCATGTCCCACATCAGGATTGATGGCCAACATTAAAAAAAAAAAAAAGTGCACTTTCCTTTAACTGCTGCTACTTGGCAGCTCCCTACGACTTTCCATTATTTAGAATGAAAGAAATAAGGACTAAAAGTGGAGCCACTGCCTTAGCGATCGTTAATGCATTGTTTGACATGTGACAATTCATGACGGCGTGTCTGTCAGTCATATGTGTACATACACACGGATGCATTATGCAGCATGATGTATACAGTACATGCTGCAGAACTGATAATTGAAACCACCCAAAATGGATGGAGATCCAGGCAGCACAGCAAGGCGTGCCACTTCTGTCAGAACTGGGTTAGCAGACAGATGGCAACGGAAGACGACGTGATGGAGTTTTGGAACGAAGTATGCCGTCTCCTGTAAAGAATATGCTTTGTGTGTGTGCGTGTGTGTGTGTGTGTGTGTGTGTGTGTGCATATGCCATACTGTGTTCAATTCTTCAATAACCTCACTGTCACTGCTGTTCCTTTATTCAAAGATCAGCAAGAGGCCTGCGGGACACACTTCTGCTCCCCAAGATTCGTCACAAAAAAGCCGCATAACTATCCTTACGATTGAAAGTCGAAGAAAGATACAAATTCACAAGGCGTACCAAGTTATTGATGCTCCAAACGCTCATGCCTACAAGCTACTGCAGCTCAAGATGGAGGCTGAACGTATAAAAGGTGCAACATGTGAGCGTCTTTTATTAGCTGGACTGAATAGCCTGGCGCTTTTCCTCTCATCGAATCAAAGAAAAGGTGTCTCTTCAAGAAAGAGCCATCCACTTTGGAATGTTCAAGAAAAATATGCAAAACCGAAATTACCATGAAGCATCTTGTCTCACATCCTCAGAACCTCAGCATCATCCACGTCAGCTCATTCCGAGCCTCGGAAAATATCATCATATTCAAATTCAATTCCAAAAAGGAATTGTTTGTGTTTTTTTCTGCCAGTGTTGCTGACTCACATCTCCAACTCGAATGCAACACAACACTTGACTCATACTCAGTCCTCACGAGAACACGTTGACCTTCACGGTCTACTTTCACAACGTGATCGATCGCACCGGCCGCTCGCCGCACGGCAAGCTGCAAGATGCCAGATGTGTAGCCCGTGCCCAAAGTGTGCAAGTAACAGACGTCGGCCTCGCATGAGCGGAATAACAAGAGAGAGGGGCGGCGTATGAAAGGTTAATGAGCGCCGTCTTCGATGAGTGAGGCGAACGGGGGAAGGAATTGGGAGATTTGACAGCGTACTCGTTATATAATTGACACGTCTACTCTGGTGCACTTGCAAAGTTTGAATGCGTTCACTTTAAGCTGGTGAAAAAGGGGAAGAGGAAGAGTCAGAAAATCTTGTCAAGTCTGATTTCATTGTACCAACATAAGCAAGTTCCCTCTGTGTTTCTGTCGATTTTCTGGCCTCCCTGCATTGGTTGCCTGTTCGTTTTAGGATTGATTTTAAGATTTTATTGTTTGTTTTTTAGGCGTTGAATGGACTGGCCCCCAAATACATCTCGGACCTCATCCAAATTTACTCTCCAGCGCGGTCACTGAGGTCCGAGGGCCAGCTCCAACTTGTGGTGCCTAAGACGAGACTTAAGACCAGGGGGGACTGAGCCTTTTCTGTGGTTGGCCCCAAACTATGGAACTCTCTCCCCTCCCGAGTAAAAAAGTCTCGTCTTAAAATCCACTTTTATTCTCTGGCTTTTAACTCGGAGTGAGTCGTATGGTCCTGTGTCTTTTAGTTCTTCGTTTTTATTGTAATTGGTTTTATTTTTTTATACTTTTATTGCTTTGTTTCTTGTTTTTAATATTTTAATATCTATTTTGGATTATTACTTTTTAATTGTACTAGTCTGTGCAGCACTTTGGAAACTCTGTTTATAAAATGTGCTATATAAATAAAGTGGATTGGATTGGATTGGATTGGATTGGCTCCAGTGGCTTTGTCGCTTGTCAGTTTCGGGTTTTTTTTTTGTGGCAAATTTCAGTTTTTTGTAATTATTACTTTTGTAAGTTTGAACTATTGTGGATTTTTCTTTCTTTCATAGAATTGTTTCAATATTTTTGACTTTCTTTGCAGTGCATACGTGTGCCTGTCCATTTCCCCTTGCAAGTGAGTGTGTCTGCCCAACAGGCGAGGCATTCAGCCACCCCGTACCAGCAAAGCAAAGGACGCAGAGTTCTAACATAACAACAACGCATGACAGTACCCTGAATGTGTTTCTTATTTTCCCATTGCGATAGGAAAGAAAGCTGTGCGCGCACCCATTCCTTGAGATCTACAGGGAGGAGTTGATCCACTTCATGGCTCCGTTGGCTCGTCAGGGAGACTTCTATGTTCCGGAAGTCCGTCTGGCAGAAAGGAGGCTTTTAGCAGAAGGAGAATTGGACAGCGACTCCGACATCTCAGGTATGTTGACTCCATGTTGGACTATAGCTAACCTGGCGGGTGCGTACAAACCCCGGAAGAGCCTTTATGCTCTATATAAATATTCATCATAATATGATATAATTAGCATTATTACCATCTAATAATTCTTTACTGAACTTTAATGCTGCTCAGTTCAACACTGGCATGTAAATTGGAGTTCAGAACACTCAGAGAAGTTCTACGCTGTTTGCAGATGTCAATGAGTTTCTATGTAATTCTTGTGAGAACACGTTGTACCATATCAATATAAAATAGATTTGTACAGTGGTACATCTACTACGAACGTCTCTACATACGGAATTTTCACGTTACGACGCGCCTCAACGGGAAAATATTGCCTCTTTTCAAAATACTTCTACTCGCTGCTCAAAGGTGCATTAATGTCGGTAAGTCAGGGGTCTTCAAGTAGCTCTTCTAAGGTTTTATTCATTTATTATCAACTCAAGTGGGGTTCGGCAGTAGTCCAGAAGTACTTGGGAATGTGACCAATCACAGGGGAGTGAGTGGGTGTGCAGGGAGGCGGGCCGTGAATGGAATAAATAAATAAAATCCAAGGAAATCCATCTGGAATAGGTGCAGATTCTGGAAGATCTAGAAAACTGTTATAGTGTGTAGCTGCTCTATATGAATACTACTCGATACAACGGGCTGAAAAATGAGCATAACAGGTCACCTTTGACCTTGCCGGGTTTCAGCAGTCACTTACTTTGCTTTGTTCATTTCCTGTGTATCCAAAACAACAACAACAAATCTGCCCCTCACTTTGATGCTACTACTCTTTTGCTCATGAGCAACACCCTGCGCCTTTTTTTCTCATAAGGTGTTAATGAAACAAGTGTCCCAACACACCAGTCTGTGGTAGAAGTGTCGTGCCACTCGCCAGGCGGCTTGTCGACAAGACAAGTAGGTTGCCATATGGAAAACTTTTGACTGTAAAACTGCACGAGCGTCTTTAACGCTGTTCCGCTTGACACTAATTTATCCTCATGAGACTGCTGTGCATCTGAGGGAATGTTTACTGGGGATGCTGCCGTATGAAGCGCGTCCCATTATGCAATATGTAAAAAGAAGCTTGCGTGTTGACAACGGAGGCCTTATTTTTCACTTTAGTTCAATGAAAACAGACCTCTGACTGAACCCACATGACGCCAACTGGAGCACTGCATGAAAGACAAAAATAGACGCTGTGTTAATTGTCATACTTCAATGTATATGTACATGTGGAATACAAAATATTAATAAAAATGCAAAAAAAAATATGCTAATTTTTCGGGCCTTTGTTTGGAATTGGACGTCTGTAGATCTTCCAGATTCTGCACCTATTCCAGCTGGATTTCCTTGAATTTCCAAAACAATCGTTTTCATTACATCTACATCTACAATCGGTAGACTTTTTGCAACTCCAGACATGGGTGAGTTTGTAATTTGCATGAATGCAGGTAAGACGCTGCCTCTATATGCGCACTCTATAATGCTACACACAAAAAAACCCACTAAATACTTAAATACAAAATAAACAGAGTTTATTTTCTGTGATTAGAGCTTCTTCAACATCTTGTGAATAGTGGAATTTAATAAAGGTGTGACGCCCGCTGGGACACAGTGGGATCAAATAATTCCACGACGGCATCGCGGATGCTGGAAGCGGTGGTGACGGTGCATACAATGTACGTCGTGTGTGTGACTATCGTGCACTAGATGTAAACAGTACTTGACAAGGTGTAAATAAGTCATGCGGAAGCATCATTTCATGACAATTTTTGGTGTGTTTTGCGTGCAAAAGTGCCTAATTTTTGCGTAAACAGAACACAGTGCACAAGCTAGTCTTTACTCTTTTAAGGCATACCAAAAATGAACAATAAACTATATTGAGGCTATTGAGGTACGACAACGATTTCTCATTTTTAGCCAAGTTTTCCCACAGAAAAGCGAAATAAAAAGCAAAATACATGCAACCTCATCAATTTATTTTGCTGATTTATGTTCAAAATCCAAATTGCACAACTTTAGCGCCGATCCAGACTTCAGCAATTGCAGATTTTTTAGCATTCCTGCGCTCGATGTCGTCTTCTGTATCTAAAAGTGACCCGCACTGACAAATCCACCTCTCCTCACGTGTCACACGCACGGCCGGGAGAGTCCAGGCGACATTTGGGTCCGTGACCGGAGATGGTGATGTGACGGGTAGCGGCGCTCCTGTCACACTCTGTGATCAACTCAGTCAGGTCGCTCACCGCAGCCTTCACCGCTCCACTGACCCGTCTGCTCGCGCCCACGCGGTGTCCCGCCTCCGTGCACACACCCATCTTGTCTCGGTGAGCGATCAAGCTTCCAAATATTACACGTGGATCTGGGTTCTCTTGCGTGGTGGCTTAGAAATCCTCCTGTCACTCTGTGTTCATGTCAGTTCTCACAAGAATGGAGTAGAATTCTGTATGGAAAAATAATGACTTGTACGCTGAAGCACATTATACCGTATCTTAAAGGGGGAACTATGATGCTTTTTCCACTTTCTTGAACTACAAATGTGGTTAGAATGTTGTATTCTGGTGTTAAACCAACAGATAATTAGGTTTGTGCGTTTGGAAGTCAGCCCTAAAAGGAGGTTGGGATGGCTCTGAACCCTCGCTTTCAGGGTTTTTTTTTAACACTGGCTCACTGTGATGTCACAGTGAGCTGGATTTTCTGCTGCACTGTGACAAGTTCAAATTGTCATAAAAAATATATAAATATATTTATATATTTATATAAATATATTTATTTATTTTTAATAATATATATATTACGGCGGTCTAGTGGTTAGTGCGCAGACCTCACAGCTAGGAGACCAGGGTTCAATTCCACCCTTGGTCGTCTCTGTGTGGAGTTTGCATGTTCTCCCCATGCATGTGTGGGTTTTCTCCGGGTACTCCGGTTTCCTCCCACATTCCAAAAACATGCTAGGTTAATTAGCGACTCCAAATTGTCCATAGGTATGAATGTGAGTGTGAATGGTTGTTTGTCTATATGTGACCTGTGATTGGCTGGCGACCAGTCCAGGGTGTACCCCGCCTCATGCCCGAAGACAGCTGGGATAGGCTCCAGCACCCCCGCGACCCTTGTGAGGAAAAGCGGTAGAAAATGAATGAATGAATATATATATATTAATATATATTTATATTATATATATATTTATATATTTACTAAATATAAATATTGTAGATAAATGTATCAATTAAATTATTCTTAATTAATATAAATTTAATATAAATATATTTACTTTATATATACTATATATATATTCATTCATTTTCTACCGCTTATCCTCACGAGGGTCGCGGGGGGTGCTGGAGCCTATCCCAGCTGTTTTTGGGCGAGAAGTTTATATATATTTTTTAATATATATATATATATATATATCATATTTAAGATTTTTATTTCTGTACCTTTTGATTTTATCCGAATCAGACCTCAGGAGTAGCCGTGGAATTTGATCGGTGCCAATAAATATTGTTACTAGCCTTCCCTATCAATAATCTAAATAAGCTAATCGTCTGTCACTCGGATGCTGCATGGACAAATGTCTGCCAGTACCACAAAATGCTTCCAATAACCAAAAAAATCTGAAGTTTATTTTCCGACAGGAGTGGGCTTTTTCTTCCCCAGTGACTGACTCAAATGAATGCTTTCCTTTTGACATTCATTAAGCTGCAGTGTGAGATTTATTATACAGTACGTCTACCAAAGAACAGCAAGTTCTTTTAACGCTATTTTACTTCTGTCTTGCCTGCATTAATACAATAACAGGCATATACAGTATGTGTAAATGAATCAACACAAGCGTTCATCCGTGTACTCTGAGAGGATTATTCTCCTCCTCTCCTTCGCTCCTTTCATCCGTGCCATGGAGTCGATGCCCCGCATGTGTTCTCGTGGAGCTAACGTTTGTGCAGCGGGCTTGAAAATAACCAGCCAATTCATTATTATTACTTGTGTTCCAATCCTTTCAGCGTCGTCCCCGGTCTAATATTCTCTGTCAACACGTCTCTTCGCTCTAATATCACATCTTTGAGCGCTGGCGTTCCACAAAAGTGCAGGCCAGTGACAGAGCATAGTAGAACATTTACATGCACTCAGATTGGTGTCGTATGAACATCAGTAACTTGGGAGTATTTTACATCCATTTTCTATGCGGGTCGTAGGTATGCTGGAGCCTATCCCAGCTTTTTTTTTTTAGGACAAGAGGCGGGGTGCACACTGGACTGGTGCCCAGCCAATCACAGGGCACAAATAGACAAACAACCATTCACACTCACATTCATACCTATGAACAATTTGGAGTCACCAATGCGGAGAACCCGGAGAAAAGCCACATGTGCACAGAGAAAAAATGCTAACTCCACATAGCGACGCCTCTTGTGGGAATGCCTCAAACTGCCACCTGACACACTCAGCACGGAGACTTTTTTTTTCTGAAGGCACTTAATGATCGCTGCTGTTTGCATGCTGCTATTGCTCGCCTTCAGCTTGCCTTCGCCCTTTTTGTTTCATGCCAAAGGTTAGTTCATACTGTGTGTTTATCATCTTCATCCATTCGCCCGCTAATGACAGGCTTGCTGCTTATTCGGACGTATTGATTGGAGGAAAGTGTTGTGTGAAAAGACTCTCAAAAGGCCAAAAGGCCTGCAGACTGGCAGACGCAGGTATCAAATTGATCTCATTAATCTGCAAAGGATGTGCTGCACTATTTCCCACAGTACTTCAATCTATCTGTGGTTGGGTACATTGTATGATGTCATAGCTATTTTGAGCATGATCAAAGCAGGAACTGCTGCTCATGGAGAAGAGCTACACTTCCATACTTTCTTTAAAAATGTCCATTCGGAGCAGAAGAAGCCACTAGTTTAGTCACTTTTTGGAAAAAGACATCCAAGACTCCTGATAACATTTTCAGCTGGTCTTAGCATTTTAAGCAGTGTGTAGCAAGAGTTGGCAACAATGATCCTTCTTGCTACGTCGTCTTATTCTGGCAGATCAATTGCGTATGAAAAATGGAGTTGTACAGAGGTGTAAGCTACCTTCACCAACAGTCCCATCATAATGTGTTCATAAGCGAGGGCCACCACAAATAAATCCACATATGACACTGTCCTGACAAACAGAGAGGAATCATGAGGTTGGGAATGGAACATTACTTGAAAAAGAAGCCCTTTAGTTCATTTGGAACGTAGTAATGTTTAAAAAAGGGCTAATGTTGACCTTCCTCATGAAGCTACAGGGCAATGCGAAAGGTCACAGTGGTGGGATTAGCATAAAGGTTTATAGCGCATGTTTTCTATTGGAACATACAAAAACACCAGCAGATGAAACACGTTATGTTGTATCTTATTCTTGAAGAATTTGAGTATTTAAAGCAGGGGTCTCAAACACGCGGCCCGCGGGCCAAATGTGGCCCACATGACACTAGTTTGAGGCCCCGGCCTTGATATGAAAGTTTAAGTTTGATATGGATGCTGTATGGTATCATGTACCCAGAAAAAAATATTACGTTTGATTAATGTTCATGTTAAAGGTTAAATAACTGTTAATAGTTACCCTCCCTATCCGTGTGGAAGTGGTACATTTTTGGCTATTTAAGTTTAAAGGAAATAACTTGAAGGCTACCGTTTAGGTCGCTAGCTCTCTAGTTTGCGAGTTAGCATGTGTCTCAAGACCCTGCAGTTGCGCAATATGTTGTAAATAAAAAGAGTATAAATGTGACTATAGTCGTGTTTTGTCATGTCTACAGGGCTCTAATAATGCTTTGTTCATTTTAATCTGAAAAAAATCATTTGTCTACCCACCAACTATATGTGGTTTCTCAAGTTTCTATTATTTGCTGTTTTATTATTATTATTATATTTATTTATTACTGATTGATTTTCTTTATTCTTGATTTGTTTATTTATTTTTCATCTTATTTTGTGCAGAAAAATAAGATGAAAAATCGGAACCAAAGCACTGAAAAAGTTTGTATATTTTTCTGTTTTTCATAAATGCGTTTTTTTTTTGTGTTTTTTTTGGGAAAACCTGATGCGGCCCAGCCTTGCCCAGACCCTAGCTCCAGTGGCCCCCATGTAAATTGAGTTTGAGACCCCTGATTTAGAGGTAATTGCAGAGGCAAAAAAATAGATAGTAAAAGTTGGAATGGAGAAAATAAAGTTGTCATGTTCATTCATCAATCTATCCATCCTTACTTTCTTCTGTCCATCCGTCCGTCCGTCCACACAGAGATGCCCAAGCAGAGATTCCAACCTAGGTCTTCCTCATCTCCTGACTCTGTGGGCAACATGGTACCCACTTACCCACCGTGTAGTGGTCAACAAAAGCAATTTTTGGAAAAAAATGATACAAGTCAAAACACAAGAACTGTAAAAGTCACTGAACTAGCAGCATCAGTAGCTGAGATCTCATCAAAGTCTCTTTTTTACTTTGATGCCAACATCATCCATGTAGACCTTGTAGATGCAGAGTAAAGCGAGTTATTTTCGATCTGCAATACACCAAATCTTAAGTACAGGGTTTGCTATTCACTAAATATTAATTCACTTAATATAACTATTTTGTTTTGACTGTTGAAAATAACCAAAGGATTTGCTGTGAAGAAAAGAAGCAGGCAGATTTTGCCTGGCGGACTATTTGTGGAGCCTGGCTTTCCTCGTGCCGTGTTTGTTTATGGAAGTGCTGCGACCATCTGTCCCATCTCCTCCTCATGTGTTTGATGGCCCGCTCCGTAGGTGCAGACTCAAACAGCGAATACAGCTCAGGGAGCGGGATTCTCCTCTCAGACAGCAGAGAGACGTCACCGGCCGCCTCGCCCGATCGGGACCACGCGGACGCAAGTCCCAGAGCGGGAGCCTCACGGGGTCGCTCGCTCGGAGAGCCGGACTGGGAACAGACTGAACAAGAAGGAGATGGACCAGAGCGCTTGAATAAAGACGAGAGGCTGAAGAGCCTTCAGGCTTCCCGCCCAAACTTGTGGGGGGTTGTTGGCGGTGAGGAGTGAAGGTCCAGAGGCTGTTAAAAGATTTATACCACCGCTTCCATTTTGTCCACGATTCTCTGGGAAAAAACTCACACAACTTAGTTCAACTCTCAGGAGAACTTTGTACTCTTTCCATGACCTTCAATTGTGTAAGAGCATGCTCCTCATGGAGGCAACAATCTCCAATGCATCATCATGGAGTCATGTTATTTTATGTTATTTTATTGTTTGTATTGTTAGCATGTCCTTTGGCTGACTGAAGGGGGCAGAAGTGCTGCTATTTGTTGAGTTGGAACATTTTTACATTGGACTGACCCACTTCAATCATTCATTCATTTTTCTACCGCTTTTTCCAGCGGGGGTGCTGGAGCCTATCCCAGGTGTCTTCGGGCGAGAGGCGGGGTACACCCTGGACTGGTCGCCAGTCAATCACAGGGCACATATAGACAAACAACCATTCACACTCACATTCATACCTATGGACAATTTGGAGTCGCTAATTAACCTAGCATGTTTTTGGAATGTGGGAGGAAACCGGAGTACCTGGAGAAAACCCACGCATGCACGGGGAGAACATGCAAACTCCACACAGAGATGGCCGAGGGTTGGGATTGAACCCTGGTCTCCTAGCTGTGAGGTCTGCACGCTAACCACTAGACCGCCGTGCCGCCCACTTCAATCATGAATACCGTATTTTCTGGACTATAAGTATAAGTCGCACAAGGCCAAAAATTTATAATTAAGTAGAAAAAAAACATACGTAAGTCGCACTGGGGTCTAGTGGTTAGCGCGTAGACCAGGGTTCAATTCCACCCTCTGCCTTCTCTGTGTGGAGTTTGCATGTTCTCCCAGTGCATGCGTGAGTTTTCTCCGGGTACTCCGGTTTCCTCCCACATTCCAAAAACATGCTAGGTTAATTAGCGACTCCAAATTGTCCATAGGTATGAATGTGAGTGTGAATGGTTGTTTGTCTTTATGTGCCCTGTGATTGGCTGGCCACCAGTCCAGGGTGTACCCCGCCTCTCGGCCAAAGACAGCTGGGATAGGCTCCAGCACCCCCGTGACCCTCGTGAGGATAAGCGGTCGAAAATGAATGAATGTTAGTGTCGTCGTGTTTCGTTATCATGGTCCCATTCGTCTCGTCCCCTTACTTGGGCGCCCCATGACACCCCTACTTGTGTACTTCTGTCGCACTCCTTGTATTTCTATGTTTTCACAGCTCTTTGCTCTTTCCAAACGTCTTTTTCACTTAATCCCCCCCCCGCCCCCCCACACCATCCCTTAGCTATTTTTCTCTCCCAAATAAATATGGCAGCTGCTGCTTGAAAGACCACCTGATGACCCGCGGCCTGTGATGTATGTGCAATCATATCCATAGCCTTCATCTTTGAACAAACAAGAGATCACAGCAAGCAAACGCCGCGCTCGCTGGTTGGCTCGCTCGTTGTCTCGCTCGTTGGCTCGCCGGCTCTCAGTGTGCGAGCGGCGCACGCTTGTCATCGAGTGAGACGTCGATTTGGAAAAGAAGTCCCCTCTGTGCAAAATGCCCATTGAAGAGTCTGCAGGCTGCCATCTTCCATCAATGCCATCTTCCCTTTGAGGAAGAAACACTGACTCGTTCGGTCTTAAATCCAAAACCCTGCTCCCATTTTTGCGGACGTGTCAGTCACGGCTGAACCCGTATACACTCGAACTTGTATGCACATTTTCAGTCCAACGGATTCCCATAGAAGCCGCTCTTGACATGCACTCACATAGCACAATCAGAGTTGCACAACACTTGAATGTGACTGATGAAAAAATACTGGTAGTTTTCATATTTCAAAGTAAGGCTAAAGACAACTCCAATATGTAGCATTACCTTTGGCTAGTGGCCTGAGGCATTGGGACACACTGTGTGCTCAAGCTAGTTGCTAGCCTGCTAGTAGCTAGGTGTCACTACGCCAGTAACGTAGTTCTTTGGTGTAACAATGTTCATAAGAATAATAATAACAATGTGCTTCATTCATTCATTTTCTACCGCTTTTCCTCACGAGGGTCGCGGGGGTGCTGGAGCCTATCCCAGCTGTCTTCGGGCGAGAGGCGGGGTACACCCTGGACTGGTCGCTGGCCAATCACAATTTTGGAGTCGCCAATTTACCTAGCATGTTTTTGGAATGTGGGAGGAAACCGGAGTACCCGGAAAAAACCCACGCATGCACGGGGAGAACATGCAAACTCCACACAGAGATGGCCGAGGGTGGAATTGAACCCTGGTCTCCTAGCTGTGAGGTCTGCGCGCTAACCACTAGACCGCCGTGCGACTTACGTATGTTTTTTTCTACTTAATTATACATTTTTGGCCTTGTGCGACTTATACTTATAGTCCAGAAAATACGGTATTCATGATTGAAGTGGGCGGCACGGCAGTCTAGTGGATAGCGTGCAGACCTCACAGCTAGGAGACCAGGGTTCAATCCCAACCCTCAGCCCCCACAATGTGCTTCATATGCAGCTCAAATGATAGAAATTGAGCCTCGTTGGCTTTTTTGGAGGTGGAATAGGTGTGTCCCATGCCTTGCATTCTTAGCTGCCTCTTTTCACCTGTCTTTATACTTTTAGAAGGCACAGACGTCTCACATAAGGATTGTGGCTGATGTGCTAAATTGCACAAAAAGTGCACTTTTCCAAAAAGTTAAAAAAAGTGCCAACTAACAACTGCTTTGCTTTGTCTTCAATCCAAGGTGTTCTTCACTTTTTTATGGAAGACTAAGTCACACTTGAAGCCTGCTGCAGGGTAGAAGTATTAATTATCCATACTTGTTACTTTGCTCAGTCAGAATTCATGCAGAAACATTTCAGCAAAGCCTCATAATAGATCAAATTTGGCGGATTCTTCCCTCGCGTCTGATGCATACAAGACTTGCTGTTCACACTTGGAATATTGAGGCCTCACGGGAGGGGCTCACGTGATCATTTGTGACAGCGCTGATAAATTGTAGAAAGTCTCCCGAGACAAAAGTGAGCCCATTGCCTCCTGACCTGAGGGCACAAGCTACAACTCTTCTTGCATTTAGTGTTTGGTGGACACAATATGGCCGAGAGAGACCTACAGCCCCACCACATCATCATGTGCACCTGCACTATGCTTTATACGGTATACTGAAAAAATGGCTGACGTCAAGTGAAATGTCTTTGCAGGGTCACGGGGGCCACAAATGCCATTTACAGTCATGGTTAAATAAATATGTATTGAGCTTTATAATAGCTGCTTTGTTTATAAGACTCTTGCATTGAAATGTCATTAGATTGTGCAAGTGCATTTAATGATATGTGTTATAGATGTGGTTAGCGCGCAGACCTCACAGCTAGGAGACCAGGGTTCAATTCCAACCTCGGGCATCTCTGTGTGGAGTTTGCATGTTCTCCCCGTGCATGCGTGGGTTTTCTCCGGGTACTCCGGTTTCCTCCCACATTCCAAAAACATGCTAGGTTAATTAGCGACTCCAAATTGTCCGTAGGTATGAATGTGAGTGTGAATGGTTGTTTGTCTATATGTGCCCTGTGATTTGGCTGGCGACCAGTCTCGGGTGTACCCCGCCTCTCGCCCGAAGACAGCTGGGATCGGCTCCAGCACCCCCCGCGACCCTCGTGAGGAAAAAGCGGTAGAAAATGAATGAATGAATGATATAGATGCTTTTAGGTCACTCTGTCTGCATGACAAAAAATAAATAAATAAATACATTTTATCATTCTGGTGGAAAGTGAGTGTAATACGCAAAGTGATGCGCCGCATTTAGTACAACTTGAAAAATGGCTAAAGAAAATTGTTTTATGATGATGACTTCAGAGAACTAATATGCAGTCGTTAATCCCAGCAGCTTGGAAATTAAAACACGGCCATTCAAAGGCGTAACCTCAGTGAATGCATAGTGAAACTAAGTAGAGTGGAACCATTTTTTGTCATTCATTCCAGACACACTGAAATATCAACAAAAAAACACATTTTATGCAGAATTATTATAGATTTTCATGTAAAAAAACAAAACAAAATACATATAAATCCACAAGATCACTCATAAGGCTCATGTATTCTACCGCTTTTCCTCACGAGGGTCGCGGGGGTGCTGGAGCCTATCTCAGCTGTCTTCGGGCAAGAGGCGGGGTACACCCTGGACTGGTGACCAGCCAATCACAGGGCACATATAGACAAACAACCATTCACACTCACATTCATACCTATGGACAATTTGGAGTCGCTAATTAACCTAGCATGTTTTTGGAATGTGGGAGGAAACCGGAATACCCGGAGAAAACCCACGCATGCACGGGGAGAACATGCAAATTCCACACAGACATGGCTGAGGGTGGAATTGAACCCTGGTTGTGAGGTCTGCGTGCTAACCACTCGACCGCCGTGCAGCCGCCCAACGTGGAGTCATGTTGGCTTATTTTATTAAATGATGTTCTGTAGTCAGTTCCTAGGTAAATACATCTCCCAGGGGTTATCTACCCACGGGGTGGACATGACGGATGAGATTGGGGAGCGCATAGAGAAGCTCTTAGCTGTTTGATTCCACACGGCCCTGCCTTGTTTACTGCTCAAACTACATCAACTTCCCTCCAACTCTGAGAGCTGATAGAGTGGGAACGTCTTGACGGACAAGTCCATATCACAGTAATGAGCAGGAAGAATGAGATTGACAGGAAAGAGGGAATAAAGAGGCTTGGAGGCGCCGCTTACGTTGGCTACTACTTGCTGAAAGATTCTACCAGTCTAAATGTTTGAAAAAAAAAAAGAACTACTTCCCAAGCTGAGGTTTGAAGGTTGTCTCAAAGTTGACTTAAGAAGGGCAGAAGGGTATCAGCTGTGATGATAACCATAGAGCAGGGGCCGCTGGAGGTTACAATCTGGGTGAGGCTGGCACTTTTTTTTAATTTTGCCCGTCATTTCTTATATGGGACATGAACACACTGTCTTCTCTGTGTGTTGTAAAGATATAAAAACAGATAAAAGAGGCAGCTAATGAATGCACGTCACTTGTAGTATTTTAGTATAACTTCCTTCCTGGGTGCATTGATTTCACATAACAACATAGAAAAGAACGCTACACCTAGCCTCCAAAACTAAAAGACAGCTCCAATATGTATTAGGAGTCAGTGTGCTAGTCGCTAGCCTGCTAGTTGCCAGGTGTCACTACTCCACTAACGTAGTTCTTGGGCGTAACAATGTTCATAAGAATAATAATAACAATGTGATTCACATGCCTTGTTGGCTTTTTGGAGACGTAATAGGTGTGTCCCATGATTTGAATTCTTAGCTGCCTATTTTTACCTGTTTTTATATCTTTAAAAGGCACAGAAAGGAGAAAGACATGTGTTCATGTCTCACATAAGGATAGTTGAAGGGCTAAATTCCCCCAAAATGTGCCTAAAATATTCCACAAAAAAGGTCTCGATCGGGGTTCCCAAACTTTACCAACTCAGGGCCCACTTGAAAATCTAAAAAATGTCTTAAATATCTTAAAATATGGTAAATATTTTTTATAAATATTTTACAATAAAGTAAATAATTTAAAATAAAATAATTTATAGTAATTTAAATTAATTACATTAATTTATAATAAATAATATTTGCAAAAATGATTCATATTGACCTTTTTTAATGCATATTTAAACAAATTTTACATATTTTTGGCCTAAATGAAGCATAACATTGTCTAAATGAAGTACAAATACACACAATGTTTTTTTGCAAATATAGCCTTTTTCAAATATAGATGGTACATATTCAGAAATATTATTTTTTTTACTGGGGTAAATAAAAACACCACAGTGTGTTGAAACGACTATGATTTTTTATTATGTTTTCTGGTCTTGAAATGGGAAAGAAATCAAGCCTTTTTAGTAAATAACGCTTTTGTTGCCTGGTATGTTTTGGGGTGATATGTCTCCTGTCACGTTTTTGGAAAAAATAATCCTCTCGTAGCAGAATTCAGTGTTTCATGTACCACTAAGTATTTCATGTGCTACTTCCTAGTAAATTGTAAGGCGACCACAATGCCTGTTTTAGACTGTGTCGCTGTCATTGGTCAAATAAATAAATAAATAAGTAAGTAAATAAAATAAGAAAGCAGTGACCGCAGGACAGCGGCGCTTTGTTTGTCTGCCCCCCCCCACCCCACTGTTATTTCCCCTGACATTAATTGGCATGTTCCTATCTAAAGTCTGCATTGCGCCCACTCGCCATCCATCATTGTAACCTAAACTACAATTCTATTTCAGGAGAAAATTGGTCCCTTTGTGTTGAGAGAATTATGCAACCAGCAGGACCTGCTCGTCATTTTAATTGCCACTGCGCTGCAAAAAGTCCTTATTTGCTCAATCCCTTCTGCACAGCTATTGTTCCAAACTGTGTGTGTGTGTGTGTTGCTGAAGTATTTGACGGCGGTAGGAAGGGTTGAGCAAACAAGCTTCATTCACAGCAAATCAACTTAATGTTGTCGTTGCATACATTTAATTGTGTTGGCGCGCGCTGCTAGCTAAGTATGGAACCACTGATTGCATTTCAACATAATATTATTTGCTGACTTAGTGTAGTGGCATATAGCAGACTCTGTACCAGGGGTGGGCAAACTCCATCCAGGGGCCACATGGGGCCCACCAAGCATTTGAATCCGGACCCGCCAGTTGCTTTCTAAGTATTTGGTAATGATAATGGTTTTATTTCATTTGAACATGCATCAGATTACAATTGAATGCATCACATAATCAGTTCACAGTTCCACATGTCCAAAAGGAGTAGGAAGAAGCAAAGTTTATTAAATCCTACCCCTCCATCTGGTACTTTTACAATCAGTAACTGTTACATTTGTTCACTTCCTATAATTCAAGTTGTTTTTTATTTTATTTATTTATTTTATTTTGTTTTTGTTTTTTGTCACATACCGAAGTACGAGGTGTTATGACCGTACGTTAACAAAATTTCAACTTTTAATATACAAACTGGCAACATGACTTGCAAGTCGGATGTCTTATTTAGTAAAAAAAAAAAAAAAACAACAACAAAACTGTAAAATGAAATGACATAGTTTGATGTAGTCTGATGTTTAAATTGCTCCTGAAAAAGAGGACATGAGAACATACAGCTGATAGTATAACACTTTTACAGATAATATTAATAATAATAATAATAATAACAAAATTGTATTTGTCTAGCACTTTTCAAAATACTCAAATACGCTTTACAGTGAAGAAAAATAGAGTTGAGTAAAATAAAAAGTAGAAAAACTAAAAAGTAGTAAAAAGTAAAAATTTGACAAATAATTCTAAAAAATAATTTAAAAAAATAAAAAAAATTATAAGCATAAAATAGTGTGTGTGTGTGTTTTATATATATGTTCTGGCCCCCCTGAAACAATTTTGTTAACTCAATGCGGCCCACAAGTCCAAATATTTGCCCGTCTATACCCTCTATACCCATTTAGTATTTAGACTCTCTATAGAGTATACATGCATACTGCAGTACTGACTTCATGTGGTGTTAATGTCATGTCATGGAAGCTAATGTCTCATTACTGCCGCCTAGTGTCCAGAATACAGTTACATTTCTATTTGACTATCATCATTTATTCATTCATTCATCTCTGGAGTGATAATCCAACTGCAATATTGTGAGGGATGAATGTATTATCGGTGAATCGTATTACAGAAATACATTTATTGTGGTCGAGTGTGGAACCAATGAAGAGACGGCCATACCAGCTGCACGCTGACTACTTTAAAGCATATTCAGGTGTACTTTGGTGTTCATTTGGCAGGCTGGAGCTGTTGTGTTGGTGTTATAATGAGTGGAAAAAAAAGACACCACCTCTCCATCTTTGGAGAGCATGCAGCACTCAGCTGGAGTGTTCTCAGCTTCAATGAGATGGAGGTGAATGAGGACAGACTCCAAGTTGTCTTCATGAAACCTCATTTGAGTCCAATTTATTTCTATAGTCGCTTTATTTTCTCTGTGGGTTTTATTCTCACGGCTTCTGTCCACCAAGCTGAGCGTTGCCATTCATTTCATATCGCCACATGTCGTGCGTCTCATTTGGCTGTGTTTTTTTTGTTGTTTTTTTTTCCAAGCTGCTGACACTCGGGAGCGCGCGCTAGTTGCAGCGGAGGCGCGTCCTTGTCGCAGCACCACCTCCACATTCCTCCGCTGCTCTTATTCTGAAGTTCATTCCGCCAACTTCCTTGCAGAGAAAAGCTCATAAGTGAAGTCTGTGACAGTTCTTATTCATCAGGTTATTGTTCTCTCAGGGCATCGTGTCACTCCATCGCAGCTGGACTGTTCGGGTTGTCTTTTAGAAGAGGATCCGGCTCTCATCCGGCGAGGTTCCATCGCTCACTCCACGCTGACGACGAGACGCGAGCGGCGATAAGTTGACTAAAGACCTGCCACTTTATTCACCATTCGAGTACGCTTCTTGTCTCTCTGGTGCCGAGTTGCAAGCCTGCCGGACGTCTTTGCGCTCGTTTCGGCTCGGCTCGACTCGGTTCGGCTGGAACTGGCTTGTCCAGCGGATGGCAAGTTGGAGTTTGCCAGTGTGAGCAAACACTTCAGCACCAAGGACAGAGGCGAGCTGGCAAACAACTGGACAACATCTGCGCGCTGTGCGGTGCGTTCACGGTCGCCCAGGAGAGCTGCACATCATCAGCCACGAGCTGGTAAGACATCTCTCTGTCTTGTAAGTCTCTCTTCTGCTGCTGTTGTTTTTAATCCAACGTATGAATATTATGAATGAATATTTACTGTAACTTCCTACAAACTATAAACCAAAGAAAAATAAAGAAAAAATATGGCTAATAATATAATATAATATAATAATAATAATAATATAGAAAAAAATATAGAAATAAAATGTCATTAGTTAGTGAATCAATGCAAGATATACAAAAAAATGTAAACAATATTTGAGTGTGCTGGGTTTAATTTGCTGCCAAAGATGGAAATCCATCATTTGCATTCACTGGCCACTTCATTAGGTACCCCTGCTGCACTCCAAGACAACAACGCAGTCTCCCTCAGCGTGATATTAACTGGCAATATCTTCCTTCCTGTGCATGTAGTTTGCAGTCGTGAAAAAGGCTTGCTGGCTATATTGGATCTTTTCTAACCGGATGGTGCAAGAGTGTCTAATTATGTGGACTCGGCTCATTTTTTTTTTTTTTTTTGCACACGCAACATGTGAATAAGGTTGGTTTAGCGCAGGGGCGTCAAACTCCTTTTCGCCGTGGGCCACATCGCAGTAACGGTTGCCATCCGAGGTC